>NW_025721171.1:0-300000 GCF_922984935.1 Meles meles | reverse complement strand
GGGGTGCTGTCGAAGTCCGTGCAGGTTGATCCTCACGTGGGGATTCTGGGCATTACCCTAGGGCCCTCCTTCTTTCTGGAGGGCCCCAAAGAAAAGTCTGGAGGGCTGGCGCACCAGCAGGGTGAGGACGGAATTCTGAATGCACCAGTGCCATTTCCATTCAATGTTGAGCTCATGGCTTTTCGAAAGTGCAGCATCTGACTTGAGATCTCCAGCACCTGAGTCAGGGCATGTGTCAGATGGTCGCTCACATTGGAGTTTGTGTCCATGATGGCCAACGAGTGGAAGAATAGCCTCATGATGCCATGGAGGTCTTCCCAGGCTGGGGCTTGTGAGCTGATCCGAACAGCAAGCTTTCCTTCTGCGGGACAGGGGGAGTCAATTTGCATGGCACCAGGGTCCCCCATATGGACAGACGTCATAGCAGAAGTCACCGCATGGATGCCTGGAAAGCCCAGCTCAGCTTACACTTCTAGCCCAGGAACAAGGCCTCCTGATCTGGTGGCTCTGGGGCAAGGTGCCCAGGGGCCTGAGGTGAAAGGGTGCCTCATTCTGATGGGTCACAATGTTGGCTTGTGTCGAGGAGACCTTAGAATGTTGCGGGGCTCAGGCGCCATGCAGATTTCAAGTCCCCTGTTAGTTGGACGCAGCTCCCAAGAACCATGTTGCCTTCTGTGTACAATAGGTGTTCTGTTTTGTGGGTCAGGATCAAATGTTGGACCATATGTAGGTATTCCAGAGTTTGACGCTGGAGGAAAATGCCTGCAAACCTAAGGTAGGATTCCATTGAAGTTCTAGGTGTATGTCAGGTTCCATCTTCTGACTCAGGGCCATTGACCAGCGTGTCTGCCTGGAGGTATGTGTCTGGCGTGTGTCCAAATGCGCCTTTCTTCCAAGGTGGCCAAAGAATTTGGGGTGGGCTCAGGAGCATTGAAGGTGTCTCCAGTCAGGAAGGATGTGTAAATGTGACCGGCAGAGTTTCCTACAGGTGGGGAGGCAGCGTCCTGCACTGTGGCTCTAGAGACACCATCATGGAGGGCTTGTTGGCCAGGGCTTTGGGGACAAAAGTCTGCAAAAACCAACTCAGGATAGGGTTAGAGGCGTGGTGATGGCAGGCCCGATCTGCTGACCATGAGGGCCGTACCGTGTTATCTGAAATGAGGGCGATGGTGAGGCGGGAGCGCAAGTTTTTCTGTCTGGGTTCTGTGTCTTGTTTGGCCACGGAAAATAGCAGTAGCCTCGGGGGGACATGGGACATTCTGCCTCTGTGTGGATTCTGTCCAGCTCCCAAGGTTTTGGTGTCTTTCAAGGGGAAGGGAAGAGTGCTGTTTTCCATCTCAGGCATCCCGCCATAGCAGGGATTCCAGAGTCGTCTTCTGGGTCCATGAGCCTGGAGAACCGATTGAAGGGTGAGGATTTGGGCCTAGGGGCCTATCAGGCCCGTTAAAGGGGCTCCTGGTCCAGCTAGCCAGGGGGCATGCAAGGTGCTCCGAACTGCAAGCTTTCTTTCTGCCGAACAAGGGGAGTCCGTTTGGATGGCACCAGGATCCCCCAATGAAATGACGTCGTAGCAGAAGTCACTGCATGGATGCGTGGAAAGCCCAGCTCTGCTGAGCCTTCCCTCCTATGAACAATGTTGTTTCGATCTGGTGGCTCTTGGGTCAAGTGTACAGGAGGCTGAGGTGAAAAGGAGCCTCATTCTCATGGGTCACAATGCTGGCTTGTTTCAAGGGAGACCTTAGAATGTGGCGGGGGCTCAGGAGCCATGCAGGATTCTCCTCCCGTGATGGTTGGATGCAGCTCCCAAGAGCCAGCTTGCCTTCTGGGGATAGGAGGTCTTCTGTTTTGTGGCTCAGGGATGAAGAGTTGGACCATATGTAGGTATTCCAGAGTTAGCCTCTGGAGACAGATTTCTGAAAACCTAAGCTAGGGTTGCGATGCCATCCTAGGTGTATGTCAGGTTCCATCTTCTGCCTCAGGGCCATTAGCCTGGGTGTCTGCCTGGAGGTAGGTGTCTGGCCTGTGTACAAATGTGCATTTTTAACAAGGTGGCCAATGAATTTGGGGTGGGCTCAGGGGCATTGCAGGTGTCTCCCAGTCTGGAGAGTTTATGCAAATGTGAAAGGCAGAGTTTCCTTCGGGTGGGCAGGCAGAGTCCTGTGCTGTGGCTTTAGAGGCCCCATCCTAGAGGGACTGTTGGCCAGGGCTTTGGGGACAAAATTCTGCAATCACCAACTCGGGATAGGGTTAGGGGTGAGGTGATGGCGGGCCCCATCTGCGGACCATGAGGGTAATGCCTCGGGATCTGAAATGAGGGCGATGGGGAGGAGGGAGTGGAGGATTTTCTCTCTTGTTTGTGTCTCTTGCTTGGCCACGGAATGGAGCGGGAGCCTCATGGGGCCATTGGAGGGTCTGTTCTCTGAGGATCCAGCCTGGCTCCCAAGGGTTTGGTATCTTTTGCAGGAAGGGAAGAGTGCTGTTTTCAGTCTTTGGGGTCCCGCCATAGAGGGATTCCAGAGTCTGCTTCTGCGTCCAGGCGCAGACCTGACCGAGGTTGTGGATTTATGCCAGGGGCACGTCAGGCATGATATGTGGTCTCCTGGTCCAGCTAGCAGGGGACTGGCTTGAAAGCAGGCTCAGGGTGAGGGTCACAATGCCTGCTTATGGTTGGAGTGGGCATCCTAGGTGGGCGTGGTCTCATGTGCAAGCAGCTGGCTCCCATTCTGAGGGTTTGACCACCATCCTCACAGCAAGATTTTCCATTGTGGGGAAGAAGGAGTACTCTTTGATGCTTGAGGTACCCTCATAGGCCGGGTTTTGAGATATGGTCTGGGTACAGACCTATGAATAACCAGGTTGCATAGAGATGGCAATCTCTGGCCTTGGCACGTCCTAACTGCAGGATATGGGGCCCGCTACCTGTGGGGTTGATGAGAGGTCGGGGCTCAGGCTGTGTCAGGCAGAGCATTAGTTCACAGGGCAGCCTTGGACACTGGGGTGTTGTCGAGGTCAGTGCAGGTGGATCCTCTCCGTAGGGATTCTGTGCACACCCCCTAGGTCCCTTCTCCTTTCTGGAGGGTATGCAGAACACTGCGTTGTGGCTTCTGAAAGAACAATCTGGAGGGCTGGTGGTCCAGGAGGCTGAAGACTAAATTCTGAACGCACAAGTGCCAGTTCTGTTCAGTACCGTGCATATGGCCTTTCCAATGTGCAGCGTCTGACTCGAGATCTCCAGCACCTGAGTCAGAGCACGTGTCAGATGGTCGCTCATGATGGAGTGTGTGTTCATGATGCCTCTCAAGTGGAGGAGTGGCCTCATGAGGCCATGGAGGTCTTCCCAGGCTGACGCTTGTGAGCTGATCTGGACAGCAAGCTTTCCTTCTGTGGAACAGGGGGAGTCCATTTGGATGGCACCAGTGTCCCCCATATGGAAAGACGTCATAGGAGAGGTCACTGCATGGATGCCTGGAAAGCCCAGCTCCTCTTACACTTCCAGCCCAGGATCAAGGCCATTTGGATCTGGTGGCTCTGGGGAAAAGTGCCCAGGGGGCTGAGGTGACAGGGATCCTCATTCTGATGGGGCACAAGGCTGGCTTTTGTCCAGGTAGACCATAGAATGTGGCTTGGGCTCAGGCGCCATGCAGGATTCTCCTCCCCTGAAGGTTGGACGTAGCTCACAACAGCCAGGTTGTTTTCTCGGTATAGGATGTGTTCTGTTTTGTGACTCAGGGATCAAGTGTTGGACCATATGTAGGTATTCCAGAGTTTGCCTCTGGAGGCAGTTGCCTGCAAAGCTAAGCTAGGTTCCGTTGAGGTCCTAGGGGTCCATTAGTATCCATCTTCTGACTCAGCACCATTGACCTGGGTGTCTGCCTGGAGGTAGGTGTCTGGCATGTGTCCGAATGTGCCTTTTTTCCAAGGCAGCCAACGAATTTGGGGTGGGCTCAGGGGCATTTCAGGTGTCTCCCAATCTGGAGGGTTTGTGCAAATATGATCGGCAGAATTTTGTTCGGGTGTGCAGGCAGAGTCCTGCGCTGAGTCTCCAGAGGCCCCATCCTGGAGGGCCTATTGGCCAGGGTTCAGGGACAAAAGTCTGCAAACACAAACTCGGTGTAGGGTTCTGGGCAAGGTGATGGCAGGCCCGATCTGTGGACCCCGAGGGCAGTGCCAAGGGATCCGGAATGAGGGAGACGGGGAGACGGGAGTGGAGGCTTTTCTGTCTGGGTTGTGTATCTCAGTTGGCCATGTAATGTAGCAGTAGCCTCATGGGGCCATGGGAAATTCTGCCTCTGTGAGGATTCTGCCCGTTTCCAAGAGTTTTCTGTCTTTCAGGGTGAAGGGTAGAGTGCTGATATCTGTCTAGGGGATCCTGCCATAGCAGGATTTCCAGAGTCAGCTTCTAGGTCCAAGCGCCTACAGAACCCGACCGAGGGTGAGGATTTGGGACTAGGGGAATGTCATGCCCAATATGCGGGCTCCTGGTCTAGCTAGCGAGGGGGCTGTTTTGAAAGCGGGCTTAGGCTGAGTGTCACAATGCCTGTTTGTGGCCAGTGAAGCCCTCTTGGGTGGGCGTGGTCTCATGGGCCATGCAGTGGCTCCCACTCTGAGGGTTAGATCCCCATCCCCTCACAAAGCTTTTCCCCTCATGGGGAAGGAAAAGTGCTCTTTTATGCTTGAGGTTACTCCATAGGCCGGGATATGAGTTATGGTCTGGGCACAGACGCTTGAATACCTTGGTTGGGTAGAGATGACATCCTCTGGCCTTGTCACAATGCACCTTCAGAATATGTGGCCCACTACGTGGGGGGATGATGGGAGGTCAGCGTTCAGGCTGTGCAGACAGAGCATTAGTGATCAAGGCCTAGGACATTGGAGTGCGGTCAAGGTCTGTGCGGGTTGATCCTCACGTGGAGATCATGGGCAGACCCCTAGGGCCCTTCTTCTTTCTGGATGGGAGGCAGAAGACGACATTGTGGCTCCCGAATGAACAATCTGGAGGGCTCTCGGATCAAGAGGGTGAGGACGGAATTCTGAATGCACAAGTGCCGGTTCCATTCAATGACGAGAACATGGTATTTCCAATGTGCACGGTCTGACTCGAAATCTCCAGCACCTGAGTCAGGGTATGTCTAAGATGGTCGCTCATGCTGGAGTTTGTGTCCATGATGACCAATGAGTGGAGGGGTGGCTTCCTGAGGCCATGGAATTCCTCCAAGTCTGGGGCTTCTGAGCTTCTCCGAACAGCAAGCTTTCCTTCTGCGAGACAGGGGCAGTCCATTTGGATGGCACCAGGGTCCCCCATATGGAAGGATGTCGTCGTTGCAGAAGTCACCGCATGGATGACTGGAAAGCCCAGCTCTGCTTACTCTTCCCAGCCAAAAACAAGGCTGTTTCGATCTGATTGCTCTTCGGCAAACTCACAGGGTGCTGAGGTGACATGGAGCCTCATTCTGATGGGTCACAAATATGACTTGTGTAAGGAGACCTTAGAATGTGGTGGCAGTTTAGGCGCCATGCAGGATTCTCCTCACCTGATGGTTGGACGCAGGTCCCCAGAGCCAGCATGAATTCTGGATATAAGAGGTGTTATGTTTTGTGGTTCAGGGATCAAGTGTTGGACCATATGTAGGTAATCCAGAGTTTGCCTCTGGAGGCAGATACCTGCAAAGCGAAGGTAGGGTTTGGTTGAGGTCCTAGGGGTCAGTCAGGTTCCATCTTCTCACTCAGTGCCATTGACCTGGATGTCTGCCTGGAGGTAGGTGTCTGGCCTATGTCCAAATGCACCTTTCTTCAAGGCGGCCAATGAATTTGTGGTGGGCACACGGACATTGCAGTTGACTCCAAATCTTGAGGGTTTCTGCAAATTTGACCGGGAGAGTTTCCTTCGGGTGGGCAGGCAGAGTCCTGCATTGTGGTTCCAGAGGACCCATTTTGGAGGTCCTGTCAGCCAGGGCTTCAGGGACAAAAGTCTTCAAACATAAACCCTGGATGGCGTTCTGGGCAAAGTGATGGCAGGCCCGATCTGCAGACCCTGAGGGCAGTGCCGCGAGATCTGAAATGAGGGTGATGGGGAGGCGGGAGCTCAGGCTCTTCTGTCTGGGTTGTGTGTTGTGATTGGCCACAGAATGGAGTGGTATCTGTTAGGGTCCGTGATCAAAGGAACGAGACTGACAGAAAGTGAAAATCAAGCAAAGCTTTATTTCGCGCCATGCATCAGAAACCAAACTGACCAGTGAGTGCACGAGCTCCATGCTTTAGAAACCAAACTGACCAGTAGGTGCCCGGGCCCCGTGCATTAGAAACCAAGCTGACCGGTAGATGCCCAAGCCCCATGCATTAGGAATCAAAATGACCGATAGTTGCCTGGGCCCCATGCATTAGAAACTAAACTGACCAATAGGTGCCTGAGCACCATGCATTAGAAACCAAACTAACCGATAGGTGCCCGAGCCTTGCTGGGGGCCACCGCCTCCCTGGCCTGGAGTCTTTTCTGGAGGCTCCCTGCCCCACCCTCACTGTACCACAGGCTGCTCCCGGCGAGGTCGCTCCCTGGACGAGGCCGCAGCCAATGAGGCTCCCAGCAATGCCAAGCATGGACAATCAAATCAACCAGTCGGGGCCATCTCTTACAAAGAGGCGATGACGACCAGGACGCTGACCCCGATTACTTCCCTTACCCAATGACTCCTGCTACCCGACGAATCCCACTACCCGATGACTCCCACTTCCTGATAATGACACTCCGGCAGTGTTGCTCCCTGGCGAGGCCGCTGCCCGGCTGGCAAGGCCACTGCCCGGCAATGCTCATGACACTTGGGCAGCGGTGCTCCCAGTGAGGCCACTCCCGATGACAAGGTTGTACCGCCCGCTCCTGAGAGGCTGGTCCCGGCGGCAGCACTGCTCGAGGTGGCGAGGCCGCTCACGGCGGCACTGCTGCTGCTGCTGCTGCTGCTGATGTTGCTGCTGCTGCTGCTCTAGGGGGCAAGGCTGATGAGGCTGCTCCCAATGGCTTCCCTATGGGCTACTCTGACTCCTCCTGCTATTCCTCTCTGCAGCCTCACAGACCAGCTTTTATAGAGGTGGTTGAGCCCCGCCCACAGACAGGTGGCCAATGGGATTGCAATACACAGAGAAAACTGCACAGTCATGCTAGGTCTGCCACACACAGAAAAAAACTGCTAGGTAACACAGAGGTGGCCAATTGAATTTCAATTTACCCTAGTAGATATATGTGCTCTCCACTGATTGGATGTCTTCACCTGGCCTGACCCACCCTTGTATCTAGGCTTTGCAAGTAAGTTCCTCTGGGAGGGTTGGGGTCAATCTAAGTTCACTACATAAACACAGAATTATTCCCTCTGACCAACCAGACCCTTATAGTATCCTCATGGGGCCATGGGAGATGCTGCCTCTGAGGATTCTGCCCACCTTCCAAGGATTTGGTGTCTTTCGGGGGAAGGGAAGAGTGCCTTTTTCTATCTCAGGGATCCTGCCATGGCAGGGATTCCAGAGTCAGCGTCTGGATCCGGGCGCATGGAGAACCTGACTGAGGGTGAAGATTTGGGTCTAGGGGCATGGCAGGCCCAATATTCAGCCTCCTGGTCCAGCTAGCGAGAGGCCATGTTTGAAAGCAGGCTCAGGCTGATGGTCACCATGACTGTTTGTGCCCAAGGGTGACCTCCTGTGTGGGCATGGTCTCATGGGCCATGCATCTTTCTCCCACTCTGAGGATTTGACCTTCATCTCCACAGCAAGCTTTTCCAGCGGTGGGGAAGGAGGAGTGCTCCTTTGTGCTTGAGGTTCCCCCATAGGCTGGGATTTGAGTTTTGGTCTGGGCACGGATGCCTGAACACCCAGGATGGGTAGACATGACAGCCTAGGGCCATGGCCTGTCCCTCCTCCAGGAGGTGGCACCGCTACCTTGGGGGCTGACTGGAGTTCGGGACTCGGGCTGTGTCACACAGAGCATTAGTGCACAGTCAGCCTGAATATTGGAGCTCCATCTAGGGCTGTACAGGTTGATCCTCACATGGGCATTCTGGGCAGATGCATAGGGCCCTTCTTCTTTCTGGAGTGAAGGCAGAAGGCTGCATTGTGGCTCCAGAATTCCCAATATGGACGGCTTGTTGGCCAGGAGTGTGAGGACAGAATTCAATAGGTACAAGTGAGGTTTTAGTTCAGTGCCAAGCACATGGTGGTTCCAATGTGCACTGTCAGTCTCGAGGTCTCCAGCACTTGAGTCAGGGCGAGTGTCGGATGGCCGCTCATGTTGGAATTTTGTGCGTGATGCTAGAGGAATGGAAGGGTGGCCTCATGAGGCCATGGAGGTTTTCCTAGGCTGGGGCTTGTGATCTGCTCCGAATAGCAAGGTTTTCTTCTGCGGGACATGCGGAGTCTGTTTTGATGGTAGCAGAGCTCACCACATAGATGCCTGGAAAGCCCAGTTCAGCTTCTCCTCTCATCCCGGGAACAAGGCAGTTTCGATCTGATGGCTCTGGGGTAAGTGCCCAGGGTGCTGAGTTGAAAGGGAGCCTCATGCTGATGGGTCACCATGCGGGCTTGTGTCCAGGGAGACCTTAGAATGTGGCGGGAGCTCATGCGCCATGCAGGATTCTCCTCCCTTGAGGGTTGGCCGCAGATCCCAAGAGCCAGGTGACCTTCTGGGGACAGGAGGTGTTCTGTTTTTTGGATCAGGGACGTAGCGTGGAACAGATGTAAGTACTAATGTAGGGTCCTGGTTAGCCAGAGGAATTTACTTGTAAACCCCGGATATAGGGGCAGGCCTGGCCAGATTGCCTTACCCAATCATTGGGGCGTGCATATATTAAATGTGGTTAGTTTAAATCTCCTTGGCCACCTGTGTGTGGACTGGGATGAACCACCGCTATAAAGGTTAGTCTGTGAAGCTAGCCGGGGGTGTAAGTAGGAGGTGTTAGAATAGCCATTAGAGAATAGGAGGAGTTAGAATAGACTTTAGAGAAGTAGTAGGAGTTAGAATATCCGTTAGAATAGTAGGAGGAGTTAGAGTAGCCATTTAGTAGCCATTGGAAGCCATTAGGGTAGTTGTAGGAGTGATAGCATCAGGGTCGTCGGGAGCTTCGGAGCTTCAGTATCATCGGGAGCATCGGGAGTGGCATTGATGGGAGTGACACCACCATGAGTGGCCTCGCCTCCCCGAGCAGCAGCGCCGCCGTGAGCAGCCTCACCGAGTCCTCACTGCGACCCACCTCGCTGCCCCGAGATGCAGCCTCAGTGGAGCAGCGTCATTCCGGGGAGCCACTCGTCAGCGAGCAGCCTTGTTGGTGAGCGGCCTAGTCTGGAGCAGCATCTTCATCATCCGTTGTGACCTTTGTCCAGCATGTGGCCTCATCTGGGGAGTGGCCTTGTCGGAGTGGCATCATAGGGAGCCGAGTCTGTGTCGTCAGGGTTGTCATCCTTGTCATCCTCGCCTCTTTGTCATCAGAAGCGGCATCCTCGTTGTTGTCGCCTCTATGTAAGAAATGACCCCAACTGGTTGGTTTGATTTTCGATGCTTGGTGTGAAAAAAAGCTTTACTTGATTTTCGCTTTGAGTCAATCTCGTTCCTTTGATCACGGACCCTAACATTGGTATCTCGAGCAGGATCAAACACAAGAACTGAGCCAGCATCGGAATTTATGGGAAAAGCCTCCGGAGGTGTTGGTATCTTGTTCGTCTGTCTGGTTGGAGCTCCAGGGTATGGCCCACCGGGGACAAGCTGCAGGCAGATATGCTCCCCAGGGAAGCTGCCAAAACTCTCCAAGTTTGGGGGAATTCCTTGCCTTTTCTTGCCTGACATCGACTGCCTAGCCCCACCCCCTTGCTGGGGGGAAAGCAGCGCATCTGTCCTGGAATGGGCCCAGGCGGACATGAAATATGTTAGCAAAGAGATGATTGAACTGATGGTTAATTGTCTGTCTCAGGGTTTTAATGGGTAATTGTTAAAGTAGCTTTAAGAGTCTTTGGTAACCTGAAGCATTGAAGTTTTGCTTGGATGACAAATGGGATGAAGTGATAGGGCGCTGGTTGCTGGAACAGGTTTGTGCTTATGAAATCTGTTGGTAATCATGTTTTGTGTTTAACTGCTCTTGCAACAGTTCACAATTGGTTAATATTTAGTCTTCACTAGAGATTGAGTTGTTTCTAAGAAAATGTAAATGGTTTTCTTTGCCCACCCAGAATTGTAAATGAGTTCTCTTTGACTCATAAGTCTTTTCCCTGATACGTTAACTTACTCAGGAAGTAGTGCTAAACCAATGATAAACCTTGGGTTACATTTGGGTAAATGCTGTAACTACTCCAGTGGTTCCACACATTTCCTAAAGTTTTAATGTTTTGATAAGGGTCATCATTTGATATTTAACCATATCTATTCTGAGTTTTTTGTCAATTATAATTGTTTTAATTCTCTAGTAAGATGAATTCTGCCTTAAAGGAAATTCATGTAGGAGATTTTCAGAACAAATATGGTTCTTTGATATTTTGAAATCCTGGAACTGCATTTGCATAAGTAAAAGTTGCACTCGCACTAAACGAGAATTAATACGGTGACTCAAGGTAAGAATGAGTCTCCAGGAGCTTTCCTAGAAAGGCTCATTGAAGCCTATAAAATGTATAGCCAGATGGACCCTGAGGCACCCGAAAATAAAGTGGCAGTGAATCTTGCTTTTGCCAGTCAGTCAGCACCGGGTATAAGTAGGAAACTTCAGGAAATTGAAAGATTTGAAAGGAAGAATCTGATTGAGCTATTGGGAATAGCAGAAAAATTGTTTAAGAACAGGGATGCACAGGAGGATGAAAAACAGACAAAAACCTGGTTAAAGTTTTGGCATTACATGAGATAGGTAGAGGATAGTAAATGGAACGAAAAGCCTACACACAGATAAGGCAGGTGGGAAGACATAGATTTAGATAAGTGTGCTTACTGCAAGGAAAAAGGGCACTGGGCCAGGGAGTGACCCAAAAGGAAGATAGCAATGTTGGTCACCAGAGTACAAATTAAAGTGGAGGGGAAGTCAATTGATTTTTTTGGTGGACACGGGTGCCCAGTTTTCTTCATTACTTAACCTATGGGAAAACTCTCTGGAGAGGAAATTTGGGTACAAGGAGCAAATGGCACAACAGGACATAAATCTACAACAGAAAGGACTTTAAATTTGGCCTCGGATAGTGAAACATCGATTTTTGGTCCTCCCTAATGCCCCATATAACTTGATGGGAAGAGATCTCCACAAGTTACGAGCTGGCATTCCTTTCTTGGAAGTAGACATGACTGTAACCTTGAGACAACACACTCTTCAGGTGCTTATGACAGCAGTAGATGAATACCTACTTTATGAGCCAGTGTCAAAACTAGAGAAGACAAAGGCGGGAAGCCTTCTCCAAATCCTACAGTTCGAGGTTTCCAAGGTCTGGGCAGAAGGGAAGCCCCCTGGCTCAGCCAGGGGACAACCTCCAATGGTGGTACAATTAATGATGATGGCTACTACTGTTCAAATTCAGCAGCAACCTCTTCCCCGGGAAGCAAAGAAAGGGATCAGAAAGCACATTAGCCACCTCAGAGGTGACGCAGTCCTGGTTCCTTGCAAATCTCCATCGAACACACCTTTGCTGCCCGTCAAAAAGGCTGAGACTGGGAAGTACTGACCCGCTCAGGACGTGTGGGAAGTTAATAAACTGGTTGAAGATATCCACCTGACGGTGCCTAACCCCTATGCCCTATTCTCCCACCTGGGCCCCAAAAAACTCCCTATACCATCTTAGATCCCAAGGATGCATTTTTCTGCAAATCTTTACCAAGGGACTCTCAACCCCTTTTTTGTTTTTAAGTGGTCTGACCCACAGGAATGATTCCAAGGCCAGCTCACCTGTACAAAAGTTCCCCAAGGATTCAATAATTCACCCTCCATTTTTTTGACGAGGCCCTACATGAGGATTTGCGTGAGTACAGAACCTCCAACACAGTAGTTCCTCTGCTACAGTATGTTGATGACTTCCTAGTAGCCGCTGAGGACTATGAGTCATGTTTGCATCAGATGAGAGCTCTCTTATAGACTCTGTAGGAAAAAGGGGAAAAGATCTCAGCAAAGAAAGCACAGTACTGTCAGAACCATGCCACATATCTAGGCTTGTATCTGCACGAGGGAGTGCGTTCACTGAGTCCAGTGAACAGGTGATCACCTGATACACCGCCCCACCATGTCCCTACAAGTCAGGGAGTTTCTTGGACGGTGGGCTAATGTAGGCTGTGGATACTGCAGTTTGCGGTGATTGCCCAACCTCCCTATGAACTTGTAAAATGGGGGGCTCACTATGCTAGTATGACGTCTGAGGCAGAAGGAGCATTTCGGGAATTACAAGCAGCTGTAATGAGTGCATTGGCCATCCCAGAGGTTACAAAGCCCTTCCACCTGTATGTGTATATCAAATGCAGGGGTGGCCGAGGAGATTTGACTCAGAATCTGGGGCCGTGGCAAAGGCCAGTAGCCTATCTTAGCAAGAAACTTGATCCAGTAGTGGCTGGATACCTCTCTTGCCTCTGCAAAATTGCTGCCATGGCCCTCCTTGTCAAGGTTGCAAGTAAATTGAATTTGTGTCATAATTTCATCTTGACCACCAACCAAGCTATTGAGGGTCTTCTCTGGACACGACCAGACCGATGGATGACAAACGTCTGAATGACGGGGTATCAGGCCCTCCTCCTCAATGAACCAAGAGTGTCCTTCCAGCCCCTGGCAGTGCTAAATCCAGCCATGCTGCTGCCAGAGGAGATGGCTGACCACCCACACAACTGCGGGGTGGTCCTAATCCAAGTTGCAGGAATAAGGCCAGATCTTAGAGACATTCCCCTCCCGGATGCCAAGATGACTCTCTTCACAGATGGGCGTTGCTACATGGTCCATGGAAAGAGGTATGCGGGGGCTGCGGTGGTTTCTCCTGAACAGAAACTGTGGACAGCAGCCCTGCCACATGGCACTCAGCACAAAAAGCGGAACTGATTGCACTCACTAAGGCACTGCAGTGGGCCAAAGGTAAAACTGCCAACATCTATACGGACAGCAGGTATGCCTTTGTTACTTTCCGTATACTTGGGGTATTTATAAAGAAAGAGTTCTATTAACAGCAGAAGGAAAAGGAATTAAAATCAGAGGAGAAATATTGGCTATCCTCCAGGCTATTTGGGACCCAAAATAGGTGGCTGTTATGCATTGCCCTGACACCAAAAGGTGACTGATCTGATTTCAAAAGGAAACTAATTAGCAGATCAAGCCGCAAAGCAAGCAGCCCGAGAAACAATGCAAGAACTGGTTACACTCACGCCTACAGCCCTACCAGAAAAACCGAACAATTCAGAAGATTTAAAATATTTACAGAAATGGGTTAAATTGCACTATGAAGGGTACTGGGCTAAGATTGAGGTAGTAAAAATAATTCTTCCTCGAGGACTGGGCAAACAGTTAGTAGACCAGATACATCAGGGTACTCATTTGGGGATTACACAAACTGAAGTAGCTTATAGGCAAGCAGTTTCAGGTTTCTCAATTAGGGCCTGATTCAGGATGTAGTTGATAGATGTGCTCAATGCCAGGCAGTTAATATGGGAAGAGCTAAAATGGGAGGAGGGAAAAGGAACGAAATAAGGAAACAGGAATTTATTGGGAAATAGATTTTACAGAAATGAAACCTGGAAAATATGGGCACAAGTACATGTTAGTTTTTGTAGATACATTTTCAGGCTTGGTAGAGGCTTTTCCCACCAAACATGAGATGGCAGGAGTGGTAGCTAAGAAGCTACTAGAAGAAATAATTCCTAGGTTTGGGCTGCCTCTCGTGATTGGGTAAGACAATGGCCCTGCATTTGCAAGTTCAATGTCACAGGCATTGGCCAAGGCCATGCACACTAATTGGAAACTACATTGTGCCTACCGCCCCCAGAGATCTGGGCAAGTAGAGAGAAGGAACCAGACTCTTAAAGAGATCTTGACAAAACTAATTCTGGAGATTGTGTTGGATGGGTGAATTTCCTTCCTTTCTCCCTCCTCAGGGCAATAAGTACACCCTTTTTAAGCAAGGTGACCCTATTTGAAATAATGTTTGGGAGATCCCCCTCTCTGTCCTTGAGTACAAGAGGTTGTCCTGGAAGAAATGACTGATCATTCTGTACTCCAGTCACTGCAGGCATTACAGTCTGTCTTAAAAAACAGCCCACTCAGGGATCCGGACTGCCCACACTGGGACAGAGATGGAGGTGGAACCACATCCTTACCAACCCGGGGACTTTGTTTGGATACATGGCTATCAAGGGGAAACTTGGAGCCTCGCTTGAAGGGACCATTTACTGTAAAATTAGAGGGCGTTAGGGCATGGATTCATGCGGGACACGTCAAACAGCAAAGGACGAGTACACTCCCCAGAGATGGAAGCTGCAGTTGACAGACCCCGCTGACCATGGACTAAAGCTAAAACTAAAAAAAAACAAAAAACAAAAAACAAAAAAACAAAACAAAACAAAAAAACCCCCCAAAACTGTGAGTTTATTGTTGCTCCTATTGTTACCATAGGTGGGTAATTAGATGAATGGAATTAGGAAAAAAATGGAAATAGATATACAAAGCATTGAACGGCTCACTCATCAGCAGACTGTGCACTACTGTTACTTTTTGGCTCCTGTATTATAAACTCCTTCATGTCATTTGTACCAAAGAAAGTTAGACTTCCATGCTCAATTTAACCGCCTTACAACAGGAGAACATAGAACTGGCTGAAAAGTCAAGGATTTGACTAATTTCCAAAGAAAAGGGGGGAATGTGGGGGCCTAGTTAGCCAGAGGAACTTACTTGTAAACCCTGGATATAGGGGCGGGCATGGCCAGATAGCCATATCCAATCAGTGGGGTGTGCATATATTAACTGTGGTGAGTTGAAATCTCATTGGCCACCTGTGTGTGGGCCGGGCTCAACCACCTCTATAAAGGTTACTCTGTTAGGCTGGCTTGGGGCGATAAGTAGGTGGAGTTAGAATAGTCGTTAGAGAAGTAGGAGGAGTTAGAATAGCCTTTAGAGAATTAGAAGGAATTAGACTAGCTGTTAGAGTAGCAGGTGGAGTTAGAGTAGCTATTACAGTAGCCGTTGGGAGCCGTTAAGGTAGTCGTAAGCATGATCTCGGGGTCCTGGGATCGAGTCCCGCGTCGGGCTCTCTGCTCAGCGGCAGGCCTGCTTCCCTCTCTCTCTGCCTGCCTCTCTGCCTACTTGTGATCTCTCTCTGTCAAATGAGTAAATAAAAAATCTTAAAAAAAAAAAAAAAAAAAAAAAGAATGATAGCGTCAGGGTCAACGGGAGAGTTGGAGCGTCAGGATCATCGGGAGCATCAGGAGTGGCATTGCTGGGAGCTGCCCCGCCCATAGCAGCAGCGCCAGCAAGAGCGGCCTCACCTCCCCAAAGAGCAGCACAACCCACAACCTGCCTTACTGTGGACACGCCGGGACTGGACCCGAGCAGCCTCACCAGAGCAGCATCATTCCGGGGAGCTGCATTGAGGGCATGTGGCCTCGTCTTAGAGGGGCCTGGTCCGGAGTGGCCTCTTCATCATTGGGTGCGGACTTCATCCTGCGTGTAGCCTCGTCCAGTGTGTCCTCGTCTGGGGATCAGCCTCACCTGGAGCGGCCCCGTGCAGAGCGGCCTCACCCACAGTGGCCTCATCTGGGGAGCGGCCTTGTCAGAGTGGCATCATGAGGGCCAGAGTCTTTGTCATCAGAGTTGTCATCCTCGTCATCCACGCTTCTTTGTCATCGGGAGCAGCATCCTTGTCATCAGTGCTAGATGTAAGAAATGGCTCTGAACTGCCAGTATGATTTTCGATGCTTGGCATGAAATAAAGCTTTGTTTGATTTTCACTTTGTGTACTCTCATAACATTGATCATGGACCCTTACACTCCGAAACATTCCTCTGGGACAGATGCCTGCAAACCTAAGCTAGGGTTTCGTTGAGGTCCTAGGGGCATGTCATTTTCCATCTTCTGACTCAGGGACATTGACCTGAGTGTCTGCCTGGAGGTAGGTGTCTGGCATGTGTCAGACTGTGCATTTCTGTCCCGAGTGGCCAACGAAATAGGGTGGGATCAGGGGCCTTGCAGGTGTCTCCCAGTCTGGAGGATATGTGCAAATATGATGGGCAGAGTTTCTGTTGGGGCGTCAGGCAGAATCCTGTGCTGTGGCTCCAGAGGCCCCATCCTGGATAGTCTGTCAGCCAGGGATTTAGGGACAAAAGTCTGCAAACACAAACTGGGGTTAGGGTGAGGGGCTAGGTGATGGTAGGCCCAATCTCCAGAACTTGAGTGCAGAACCTCGGGATCTGAAATTAGGGCAACAGGTAGGGGGGAGTGCAGGCATTTCTTTCTGGCTGTGGATCTCACTAGCCATGGAATGGAGGGGTGGCCTCATGGGCCCATGGAGGATTCTGCTTCCTGCGGGTGGGCCGTCAGAGTCCTTCGCTTTGGCTCCAGAGGCCCCATCCGGGAGGGCCTGTCATCAGGGCTTTAGGGACAAAAGTCTGCTAACACAAACTCGGGTAAGTTAGGGGCGAGGTGATGGCAGGCCCGATCTGCAGACCATGAGGGCAGTTCCACTGGATCTGAAATTAAGGCAAAGGGGAGGCACGACCCCAGGCTTTTCAGATGGGTAGCATGCCTTGGGTGGCCAGTTAAAGTAGTGGTAGCCTCATGGGACCATGGGAGATTCTGCCTCTGTGAGGATTCTGTCCAGCTTCCAAGGGTTGGGTGTCTTTTGGGTGGAAGATAAGAGTGCTGTTTTCTGTCTTAGTGTCCCACCATAGCAGGGATTCCAGAGTCAGCTTCTGGGTCCGGGCACCTGGAGAACTCGACCGAGGGTGAGGATTTGGGCTTAGGGGCATGTCAGGCCCGATATGAGGTCTACTGCTCCAGCTAGCATGGGGGCTGGCTTGAGAGCAGGCTCAGGCTGTGTGTCACAATGCCTGTTTGTGGGTAGCATAGCCCTCCTGGGTGGGCGTGGTCTCAGGGACCATGCAACTGGTTCCCACTCTGAGGGTTAGACCCCCATCCCCACAGCAAGCTTTTCCCATCATGGGTATGAAGAAGTGCTCTTTTACGCTTGAGGTTCCCCCCACCCCATAGGCTGGCATTTGATCTATGGTCTGGGCACAGACGCTTGAATACCCAGATTGGGAAAGTCTCTGGCCATGGCATGTCCCACCTGCAGTGTAGGGGCCTGGTTAGCCAGAGGAACCTACTTTTAAGACCCTGATATAGGTTCGGGCCAGGCCAGATCACGGTATCCGATCAGTGGGGCCGGCATATATTAACTGTGGTGAGTTGAAATCTCATTGGTTACCTGTGTGTGGGCCGGGTTCAACCACCTCTATAAAGGTTAGTCTGTGAGGCTGGATGGGGGAAGAAATAGGAGGAGTTAGGATAGCAGTTGGAAAAGTAGGAGAAGTTAGAATAGCCATTGGAGAAATAGGAGGAGTTAGAATAGCAGTTGGAGAAGTAGTAGGTGTTAGAATAGTTGTTAGAGAAGCAAGAGGAGTTAGAATAGCCATTAGAATTGCAGTTAGAATAGCCATTAGAGTAGCGCTTAGTGTAGCCTTTGGGAGCCATTAGAGTAGTCATAGGAGTGATAGCGTCTGGGTTGTTGGGAGCGTCAGAGCTTTGGGATCATTGGGAGCATCGGGAGCGGCATTGCTGGGAGAGGCACCATCCCGAGCAGCAGCGCTGCTGCGAGCAGCCTTGCATCCTGCGACCCGACCCATGGCTGCTCTGCAGGAGACGGCCTCGCTGCCCTGAGCCAGGGCCTTGCTGGAGCGGCCTTGCCAGAGCGGCGTCATTCTAGGGAGCAGCCTCTTCAACGTGTGGCCTCATCGTCAAGTGGCCTGGTCTAGAGTGGGCTCTTCATCATTGGGAGCGGCTTTCATCCAGCATGTGGCGTCATCCAGAGCGGCCTCGTTGGAGTGGCATCATGTAGAGCAGAGTCTGTGTCGTCAGGGTTGTTGTCCTCGTCATCATCGCTTCTTTGTCATCAGGAGTGGCATCCTCGTTGTGGTTGCTTCTTTGTAAAAGATGGCCCCAAACGGTCGGTTTGATTTTCGATGCTTGGTATGAAATAAAGCTTTGTTTGATTTTCACTTAGTGTCAGTCTCGTTCCTTTAATCACGGACCCTAACATGCAGGATATGGGGTCACTATCTGGGGGCCTGATGGGAGGTCGGGGTTCAGGATGTGTTTGACAGAGCATTAGTGCACAAGGCGGCCTAAGATATTGAGGTGCCATCGAGTTCGGTGCAGGTGGATCCTCACGTGGGGATTCTGGGCAGACCCCAAGGGCCCTTCTTCTTTCTGGAGGGCAGGCTGAAGAATGTGTTGTGGCTCCAGAATTAACAATTTGGAGCGCTCTCGGGGCCAGGAGGGTGAGGGCGGAATTTTGAACGCACAAACGCTGGTTCAGTTCAGGTCCGAGCACATGGCATTTCCAATGTGCAGTGTCTGACTCGAGATCTCCAGCACCTGAGTCAGGACACCTGTCAGATGGTCGCTCATGCTGGAGTTTGTGTCCATGATAGCCGACGAATAGAGGGGTTGCCTCATGAGGCCCTAGAAGTCTTCCCAGGCTTGTGAGCTGCTCCAAATAGCAAGCTTTCCTTCTGCAAAACAGGGGGAGTCCATTTGGATGGCACCAGGGTCCCGCGTATGGAAAGACGTCACAGCAGAATTCACTGCATGGATGCCTGGAATGCCCACCTCAGCTTCCCCTTAAAGAAAAGAACAAGGCCGTTTTGATCTGGTGTCTCTGGAATAAAGTGCCCAGGGAGCTGTGGTGATGGGGACACTCATTCTGATGGGTCACAATGCTGGCTTTTGTCCAGGGAGACCTTAGAATGTGGCGGGAACTCAGGCGCCATGCAGGATTCTCCTCCCCTGAGGGTTGGACGCAGCTCACAACATCCAGGTTACCTTCTGGGGACAGGAGGTTTCTGTTTTGTGGCTCAGGGATCACTGTTGGGCCATATGAAGTTACTCCAGAGTTTGCTTCTGGAGGCAGATGCCTGTAAACGTAAGCAAGGGTTCTGTTGAGGTCCTAGGGGCATGTCAGGTTCCATCTTCTGACTCAAG
This sequence comes from Meles meles, assembly GCF_922984935.1. Taxonomy (NCBI): domain Eukaryota; kingdom Metazoa; phylum Chordata; class Mammalia; order Carnivora; family Mustelidae; genus Meles; species Meles meles. The sequence continues at coordinate 280,840 of NW_025721171.1, read as the reverse complement.
GCCATTGACGTGGGTGTATGCCTGGAGGTAGTTGTCTAGCATGTTTCTGAATGCGCCTTTTTTCTAAGGCAGCCAACGAATTTGGGGTGGGCTCAGGGGCATTGCAGGTGTCTCCAATCTGGAGGGTTTGTGCAAATGTGACGGGCAGAGTTTCCTTTGGGTGGGCAGGCAGAGTCCTGCGCTGTGGCTCCAGAGGCCTCATCCTAGAGGGCCTGTGGGCCAGGGATTTGGGGACAAAAGTCTGCAAACACAAACTCGGGATAGGATTCTTGGCAAAGTGATGGCAGGCTCAATCTGCTGACTGTGAGGGCAGTGCCAACAGATCTGAAATTAGTCGACAGGGATGCGGGAGCGCAGGCTTTTCTGTCTGGGTGGTGTGTCTCGGTTGGCCAAGGAATGTAGCAGTAGCCTCATGGGGCCATGGGAGATTCTGCCTCTGTGAGAATTCTGCCTTGCTCTGAAGGGTTTGGTGTCTTTCGGGGGGAAGGGAACAGTGCTGTTTTCCGTCTCAGGGGCCCGCCATAGCCGGGATAGCAGACTTCTGGGTCCAGGCGCCTGGAGAACCCGACAGAGGGTGAGTATTTGGGCCTAGGGGCATGTCAGTCCCGATATGCGGGATCCTGGTCGAGCTAGCGAGGGGGTTGGTTTGAAAGCGGGCTCAGGCTAAGGTTCACAATGCCTGTTTGTGCCCAGGGCCGACCTTCTGTGTGAGCTTGGTGTCATGGGCTATGCACCTGGCTCCCATTCTGAGGGTTTGACTCCCTTCCCCACAGCAAGCTTTTCTGGACCTGGGGAAGGAGGAGTGCTCTTTTGGGCTTGAGGCTCCCCCAAGTTTGGGATTTGTTTATCGTCTGGATACAGATGCCTGAATACACAGGTTGGGTCGACATGACAGCCTGGAGCCATGGCCCGTCCCACATGCAGGAGATGGTGCACGCTACCTGGTGGGCTGACTGGAGGTCGGCACTCAGGTTTTGTCAGACAGAGCATTAGTGCACAGTGCGGCCTGGATATGGTTCCGTCTAGGGCCGTGCAGGTTGATCCTCAACTCGGGATTCTGGGCAGACCATAGGACCCTTCATCTTTCCAGAGAGTAGTTAGAAGGCTCCGTTTTGTGGTTCCAGAATTCCCACTCTGGAGGGCTTGCGGGTGAGATGGGTGAGAACGTAAGTCTGAAAGCACAAGCACCTGTTCAGTTCATCGCCAAGCACATGGGAGTTACAACGTTCAGCGTCTGATTGGAGATCCCCAGCACCTGAGTGAGGGCGAGTGTCGGTTGTTCTCTCAGGCTACAGTTTTTGTCTATGATGCCCAATGTTTGGAGGGGTGGCCTCATGAGGCCATGGAGGTTTTCACATGCTGGGGCTTGTGAGCTGCTCCAAACAACAGCCTTTCCTTCTGCGGGAGAGTGTGAGTTCCTTTTGATGAATCTAGGGTCTTTCATTTGGAAGGAAATGGTAGCAGAGCTCACCACATAGATATCTGGAAGCCCAGCTCAGCTTATGCTATCATCCCAGGAAGAAGGCCGTTTTGATCTGGTGGCTCTGGGGCAAGTGCCCAGGGGTCTGAGTTCACAGGGAGCCTCATGCTGATCATTCACCATGGTGGCTTGTGTCCAGTGAGACCTTAGGATGTGGTGGGGGCTCAGGTGCCATGCAGGATTCCCCTGACATGAAGGCTAGACACAGCTCCCAAGAGCCAGGTTGTCTTCTGGGGAAAGGAAGTGTTCTGTTTTGTGGCTCAGGGACAAAGCATTAGACCATATGAGGTATTCCAGAACCTGCCTCTGGGGATAGATGCCTGCAAACCTTAGCTAGGGTTCCGTTGAGGTCCTAGAGGGATGTCAGTTTCCATCTTCTGACTCAGGGCCATTGACCTGGGTGTCTGCCTGTTGGTAGGTGTCTGCATGTGTCAGACTGTGTATTTCTGTGTAGAGTGGCCATCAAAATTGGGTGGGCTTAGGGGCCTTGCAGGAGTCTGCCCATCTGGATGGTTTCTGCAAATGTGATGGGCAGAGTTTCCGTCAGTTGGGTATTCAGAGCCCTGCACAGTGTCTCCAGAGGCGCCATATGGAGGGCCTCTCAGATAGGGCTTCGGGGACAAAAGTCTGCAAACACAAACTCTGGATAGGTTTCTGGGCAAGGTGATGGCAGGCCTGATCTACGGACTGGGAGGGCAGTTCCACGGGATCTGAAATGAAGGCGACTGGGAGGCGGGATCGCAGGCTTTTCTGTCTGGGTTGTGTGTCTTGGTTGGCCACGGAATGGAGCGGTAGCCTCATGGGGCCATGGGAGATTCTGCCTCTGTGAGCATTCTGCCCGGCTCCCAAATGTTTGATGTCTTTCGGGGGGAAGGGAAGAGTGCTGTTTTCCGTCTCAGGGGTCCCGCCATAATAGGGATTCCAGAGTTGGCCTATGGGTCCGGGCTCCTGGAGAACCCAATCAAGGGTGAGGATTGGGACCTAGGGGCATGTCAGACCCAATATGCAGGCTGCTGGTTCAGCTAGAGATGGGTCTGCTTTGAAAGTGGGCTCAGGCTGAGGGAAACAATGCCTGTTTGTGGCCAGGGCAGCCATCCTGAGTGGGCGTGGTCTCATGGGCCATGCAGGTGATGCCCACTCTGAGGGTTAACCCACATCCCCACAGCAAGCTTTTCCCCTCGTGGTGAGGGAGGAGTGCTCTTTGATGCTTGACGTTTCCCCCTAGGTCAGGATTTGAGCTATGGTCTGGGCACAGACGTCTGAATATTCAGGTTGGGTAGAAATGAAGATCTCTGGCCATGGCAGGTTCCACCTGCAGGATATGGGCCCCCCTTTTGAAGGGGTGATGGGAGGACGGGGCTCAGGCTCTGTCAGACAGTGCATTAGTGCACAAGGCGGCCTAGGATATTGGGGTGCCGTTGAGGTCCGTACAGGTTGATCCTCATGTGGGGATTCTGAGAAGACACCTAGGGCCCTTCTTCTTTCAGGAGGGCAGGCAGAAGCCTGTGTTGGGGTTTCGAATGGAAAATCTGGAGGGCTTGTGGCTCAGGAGGATGAGGACAGAATGATGAACACAGAAGCGCCTGTTCACTTCAGTGCCGAGCTCACGGCATTTCCAATGTGCAGCATCTGACTCGAAATCTCTAGCACCTGAGTCAGAGCACATGTCAGATGGTCGCTCACGCTGGAGTTTTTGTCCATGATGGCCGACGAATGGAGGGGTGGCCACCTGAGGCCATTGAGGTCATCCCAGAATGGGCTTTGTGAGCTGCTCTGAACAGCAAGCTTTCCTTCTGTGGGAGAGGACTTACATTTAAGATAGCAATAGGGTCCGCAGTATGGAAAGATATCATAGCAGAAATCACCACATGGATGTCTGGAAAGCCCAGCTCTGCTTTCTATCCAGCCCAGGAACAAGGCCATTTTGAACTTGTGGCTGTGGGGCAACTTTCCCATGTGGCTGAGGTGACAGGGAGCCTCATTCTGATGGGAGACAATTCTGGCTTGTGTCCAGGGAGACCTTAGAATATGGCGGCGGGGGCTCAGGCGCCATGCAGGATTCTCTTCTCCCATGAGGGTTGGACGCAGCTCCCAAGAGCAAGGTTGCATTCTGGGGACAGGAAGAGTTCTGTTTGTGGTCAAGGATCCAGTGTTGCACCATATGTAGATATTCCAGAGTTTGCCTCTGGAGACAGATGCCGGCAAACATAAGCTATGCTTTTGTTGAAGTCCTAGGGTATGTGAGGTTCCATCTTCTGACTCAGGGCCATTGACCTGGCTGTCTGCCTGGAGATATGTGTCTGGCCTGTGTCCGAATGCACCTTTTTTCCAAGGCGGTCAACGAATTTAGTGTGGGTCAGGGGCAATGCAGGTTTCTCCTAATCTGGAAGGTTTGTGAATATGTGACGGAAAGAGCGTCCTTCGGGTGGGCAGGCAGAGTTCTGGGCTGTGGCTCCAGAAGCCCCATCATGGAAGGCCTTTCAGCCCGGGCTTTGGGGACAAAAGTCTGCAAACACAAACTCGGGATAGGGTTGTGTCGAGGTGATGGCAGGCCCGATCTTCAGACCGTGTGGGCAAAGTCGTGGTATCTGAAATTAGGGCCACGGGAAGGCAGGAGCACAGGCTTTTCTGTCTGGGTTATGTGTCTCGATTGGTCACAGAACGTAGCGGTAGCCTCATGGGGCCATGGGAGATTCTGCCTCTGTTAGGATTCTGCCCAGCTCTCAAAGGTTTGTTGTCTTTCGGGGGGAAAGGAAGAGTGCTGATATCTGTCTTAAGGGTCCCGACATAGGAGGGATTCCAGAGTCGGCTTCTCAGTCTGGGCACATGAAGAACCTGACTAAGGGTGAAGATATGGGCCTTGGGTTATGTCAGGTGCGATATGCGGGTTCCTGGTGCAGCTAGCGAGGGGGTTGGTTTGAAAGCTGGCTCAGGCTGAGGATCACAATGTCTGTTTGTGGCCAGGGCAGCCATACTGGGTGGGTGTGGTCTCATGGGACATGGAGCTGGCTCCCACTTGGAGTGTTAGACCACCATCTCCACAGCAAGCTTTTCCCCTTGTGGGAAGGAGGAGAGCTCTTTTATGCTTGAGGTTCCCTCATAGGCCGGATTTGAGCTCTGATCTGGGCACTGAAAACTGAGTACCCAGGTTGGGTAGAGATGAAAGTCTCTGGCTAGGGCAGGTCCCACCTGCAGAATAGGGGGCCCGTGACCGGGGGGCTGATGGGAGGTCGGGCTCAGGCTGTATCAGACAGAGCATTAGTACACAAGGCGGCCAGGAAATTGGGGTGCCATCAAGATCCATGCAGGTTGATCCTCACGTGGGGATTCTGGGAAGACCCCTACGGCCTTTCTCCTTTCTGGAGGGCAGGCAGAAGCCAGCGTTGGGACTCCCGAATGAACAATCTGGAGGTCTGGTGGGCCAGGAGGGTGAGGACCTTATTCTGAACGCACATGTGCTGGTTCCTTTCAGTGCCGAGCACGTGGTATTTCCAATGTGCAGCATCTGACTCTAGATCTCCAGCACCTGAGTTAGGGCACGTTTCAGAATGGGGCTCACGGTGGAGATTGTGTCCATGATGGCTGATGAATGGAGGGTGGCCTCATGAGGCCATGGATGTCTTCCCAGGTGGGGCTTGTGAGCTGCTCCGAACAGCCAGATTTCCTTCTGTGTGACAGGGGTCGTCTGTATTGTTGGCACCAGGGTCCCCCATATGGAATGATGTCGTAGCAGATGTCACCGCATGTATGCCTGAGAAGCCCATTTCCACTAAAACTACCCTCCCAGGAACAAGGCCAATTTGATGTGGTGGCTCTGGGGCAAAGTGCCCAAGGGTCTGACGTGACAGGGAGCCTCATTCTGCTGGGTCACAGTGCTGACTTGTGTCCAGGGAGACCTTGGAATGTGGCGGGGTTGCAGGCGCTATGCAGGATTCTCCTCCCCTGATGGTTGGAAGCAGCTCCCAAGAGCCAGGTTGCCTTCTGGGGACAGGAGGTGTTCTGTTTTGTGGCTTAGGGATCAAGTTTTGGACCATATGTAGGTATTCCAGAGTTTGCCTGTGGAGGCAGATGCCTGCAAAGCTCAGCTAGGGTTCCTTTGTGGTCTCTGGTATCAGTCAAGTTCCATCTTCTGACTTAGGGCCATTAACCTGGGTGTCTCCCCGGAAGTAGGTTTCTGGCATGTGTCTGAATACGCCATTTATCCAAGGCAGCCAACAAATTTTGGGTGGGCTCAGGGCCACTGCAGTTGTCTCCCAATCTGTAGGGCCTGTCGTCCAGGTTTTGGAGACAAAAGTTGCAAACATAAACTCTGGATATGGTTTTGGGTGAGATGATAGCAGGCCCAATCTGCGGACCGTGCGGGCAGTGTCCCGGATCTGAAATGTGTTGGACAGGGAGGCGGGAGCGCTAGGTTTTCTCTCTGCGTTGTGTGTCTCAGTTGGCCATGGAATGTAGTGGTAGCCTCATGGGGCCTTAGGAGATTTTGCCTCTGTGAGGATTCTGCCCAACTCCCAAGGGTTTGGTGTCTTTCAGGTGGAAGGGAAGAGTGCTGTTTTCCGTCTCAGGGGTCCCGCCATAGCAGGCATTCGGAGTCGGCTTCTGGGTACGTTCACCTGGAGAACGAAACCAAGGTTAAAGATTTTGGCCTAAGGGCATGTCAGGCCCGATATGCAGGTTCCTAGTCCTGCTAGTGAGGGGGCTGTTTTGAAAGTGGGCTCAGGCTGAGGGTCACAATGCCTGTTTGTGGCCAGGCCAGCCCTCCTGGGTGGGCGTGGTCTCAAAGGCCATGATGTTGGCTCCGACTCAGAGGTTAGACACCCATGCCCACAGCAAGGTTACCCTGTAATGGGGAAGGAGGAGTGCTCTTTGATGCTTGATTTCCCCCCATAGGCCGTGATTTGATCTATGGTCTGTGCACACATGCTTGTAGACCCAGGTTGGGTACAGATGACAGTCTGTGGCCTTGGCCCATCCCACCTACAGGATATGGCTCCCGTTACCTGGGGGACTGATGGGAGGTCCGGGCTCAGGCTGTGTCAGACAGAGCATAAGTGCAAAGGGCGGCCGAGGATATTGGGGTGCCGTCAAGGTCCGTGCAGGTTGATCCTCACGTGGGGATTCTGGGCAAACCCCTACGGCCCATCTTCTTTCTGGAGTGCAGGCAGAAGACTGCATTCAGGCTTCTGAATGAATAATCTGGTGGACTTGCAGCTCAGGAGGGTGAGGATGGAATTCTGAATGCACAAGCTCTGGTCCTGTTCAGTGCCAAGTGCATGGTTTTTCCAATGTGCAGCATCTGGCTCGAGACCTCCAGCACCTGAGTTAGGGCACATGTCATATGGTCACTCATGCTGGAGTTTGTGTCCATGATGGCCAAAGAGTTTAGGGGTGGCCTCATGAGGCCAAGTAGGTCTTCCCAGGCTAGGACTTGTGAGCTGCTCTGAACAGCAAGCTTTCCTTCTGCGGGACAGGGGGAGATCATTTGGATGGCATCAGGATCCCCCGTATGGGAAGACATTGTAACAGAAGTCACCACATGGATACCTGGAAAGCCCAGCTCCACTTACACTTCCAGCCCAGGATAAGGAGGTTTTGGTCTGGTGGCTCTGGAGCAAAGTGCCCATGGGACTGAAGTGACAGGGAGCCTTGCTGGCTTGTCTCCAGGGTGACCTTAGAATGTGGCGGGGGCTCAGGCGCCATGCCTGATAGTTGCCTGATAGGCGTCCTTGATAGTTAGACACAGCTCCCAAGAGCTCTGTTGCCTTCTGAGGATAGGAGGTGTTGTGTTTTTTGACTCAGGGCTCAAGTGTTGAAGCATATGTAGGTATTCCTGAGTTTGCCTCTGGAGGCAGATGCCTGCAAACCTAATCTAGGGTTCTGTTGAGGTCCTAGGTTTATGTCAGGTTCCAGCTTCTGACTCAAGGCCATTGACCTGGGTGTCTGCCTGGAGGTAGGGTCTGGCCTGTGTCCAAACACACATTTTTTCCAAGGTGGCCAAGAATTTGGTGTTGGCTTAGGGTCATTGCATTTGTCTCTCAATCTGGGTTGTTTGTACAAATGTGACGGGCACAGCTTCCTTTGGGTGTGCAGGCAGAGTCCAGCACTGTGGCTCCAGAGTCCCCATCCTGGAGGACCTATCGGCCGGACTTTGGGGACAAATTCTGCAAACACAAACTCGGGATAGGGTTAGAGGCGAGATGATGGCAGGCCCGATCTGCAGACCATGAGGGCAGTGCCACGTGATCTTAAATAAGGGCTAAGGGGAGACGGGAGTGGAGGCTTCTCTGTCTGGGTTGTGTATCTCCGTTTGCCACAGAATGTAGCGGTACCCTCATTGGGCCATGGGATTTCTGCCTCCGCATGTCTCCCAAGGCTTTGGTGTCTTTTGGGGGAAGGGAAGAGTGGTCTTTTATATCTCAGGGGTCCCGCCATTGCAGGGATTCCAGAGTCAGCTTCTGGGTCCAGGGGTCTGGAGAACACGACTGAGGGTGAGGACTGGCAGCAGGGGCATGTTAGGCCCGATATGTGGGCTTCTGTTCCAGCTAGCCAGGCGGTGGTTTGAAAGCGGGCTCAGGCTGAGAGTCACAATGCCTGTTTGTGGTCAGGGTGGCCCTCCTGGGTGGGCGTGGTCTCATGGGCCATGCAGGTGGCTCCCACTCTGATGGTTAGACCGCCATCCCCATAGCTAGCTTTTCCTGTCGTGGGGAAGAGGAGTGCTCTTTTATATTTTAGGTTCTCTCATAGGCCGCGATTTGAGCTGTGGTCTGGGCACAGATGCCTGAATACCCAGGTTGGGTAACGTTGACAGTCTCTGGCCCTGGCAGGTTCCCACCTGCAGGGTATGGGGCCCACTACCTGCTGGGCCGATGGGAGGTCTTGGCTCAGGCTGTGTCAGCCAGAGCACTAGTGGACAGGATGGCCTAGGACATTGGGGGGACTTTGAGGTCCATGCAGCTTGATCCTGATAAGGGGATTCTGGGAAGACCCCTAGGGCCGTTCTTCTTTCTGAAGTGCAAAAAGAAGACTGCTTAGGGACTCCTGAATGTACAATATGGAGGTCTTGCGGCCCAGGAGGGTGAGGACGGAATTCTGAATGCAGAAGCGCTGGTTCATTTCAGTGCCAAGCACATGGCATTTCCAATATGCAGTATCTGACTTGAGATCTCAGCACTGGAGTCACAGCACGTGCCAGATGGTCGCTCACGCTGGTGTTCGTGTCCATGATGGCCGACGAGTGAAGGAGTGGCCTCATGAGACCATAGAAGTCTTCCCAGAATGGGGCTTGTGAGCTGCTCTGAACAGTATGCTTTCCTTTTGCCAGGGAAGGGGAGTCTGTTTGGATGGCACCAGGGTCCCCTCTATGGAAAGCCGTCATATCAGATGTCATCACATGGATACCTGGAAAGCCCAGATCCGCTTACACTTCCAGCCCAGTAGCAAGGCTGTTTTGATCTGGTGGCTGTGGGGCAAGGTGACCAGGGGGCTGAGGTGACAGGGAGTCTCCTGCTGATGGTTCACCATGCTGGCTTGTGTCCTGGGAGGCCTTAGAATGTGGCGGTGACTCAGGCGCCTTGCAGGATTCTCTTCCCTTGAGGGTTGGACGCAGCTCCCAAGAGCCAGGTTGCCTTCTGGGGACAGGATGTGTTCAGTTTTGTGGCTCAGGGATCAAGTTTTGGACCATATGTAGGTATTCCTGAGTTTGCCTCTAGAGACAGATGCAGGCAAACCTAAGCTGGGGTTTCTTTGAGGTCCTAGGGTTTTGTCAAGTTCCATCTTCTGACTCAGGGCCTTTGACCTGTGCTTTTCTCCTGGAGGTAGGTTTTTGGCCTGTGTCCAAATGCGCCTTTTTTCCGAGGCTGCCAATGAATTTGGGGTGGTCTCAGGGGCATTTCAGGAGTCCCACAATCTGGAGTGTTTGTGCAACTGTGACGGGCAGATTTTCCTTTGGGTGTGCAGGCAGAGACCTGCTCTGTGGCCCCAGAGGCCCCATCTTGGCTGTCCTGTCAGCTAGGGCTTTGAGGACAAAATTCTAAACACACAACCTCAGGATACTGTCTGGGTGTAGGTGATGGCAGGTCCGATCTGTAGCCTGTGAGGGCAGTTCCACCGGGTTTGAAATCAGGGCGATGATGAGGCAGGAGTGCAGGCTTTTCTGTCTGAGTTGTGTTTCTCGGTTGGCCACAAAACGTAGCGGTAGCCTCATCAGGCCATGGGAGATTCAGCCTCTGTGAGGATTCTGCCGGGCTCCCAAGGGTTTGGTGTCTTTAGGGGGGAAGGGAAGAGTGATGTTTTCCGTCTCAGTGGTCTGCCAAAACAGGGATTCCAGAGTTGTCTTCTGAGTCCAGACCCTGGAACACCCGACTGTGGATGAGGATTTGGGCAATGGGCATGGCAGTCACGGTCTCCTAATCCAGCTAGCAAGGGGGCTTGTTTTCATGCAGGGTCAGTCTGAGGGTCACAATGCCTGTTTTTGCTCAGGGAAGCCATCCTGTATGGGCCTGGTCTAAAGGACCATGCAGCTGGCTCCCACTCTGAGGCTTTGACCCCCATCCCCACAGCACGCTTTTCCTGCCTTGGGGATGGTGTAGTGCTCTTTTGTGCTTGAGGTTTCATCATTGGCCGGGATTTGAGGTAACATCTGGGTACAGATGCCTGAATATCCAGGTTGGGTAGATATGAAAGCCACGGGCTATATCCGTTCCCACCTGCCAGATATGGAGCAGGCTACCTGGGGTCTGATAGGTATTTGGGACTTGGGCTGTATCAGATAGAGCATTAGTGCTCAGGGAAGCCTAGCATATTAGTGTGTCCTTGAGGGTCATGCAGGTTGACCTCACATGGGGATTCTGTGAAAACCCATAGGTTTCTTCTATCCTGATGGCAGGCAGAAGGCTGCGTTGTGGCTCCAGAATTCCCAATCTGGAGTGCTTGTGAGCCAGAAGGGAGAGGACGGAAGCCAGATGACACAAGTGCCGGTTCAGTTCAGTGCCAAGTGCATGGCAGTTCCAGTGTTCAGCATCTGACTCGAGATCTGCAGCAGCTGAGTCTGGGCAAGTGTAAGATGGTAGCTCAAGGTGGAGTTTTTGTCTAACATGACCGAAGAATGGAGGGGTGCCCTCAGGAGACCATGGAGGTTTTCCAAGCCTGGAGCTTGTGAGCTGCTCCAAACAGCAACCTTTCCTTTTCCAGGATAGGAGGAATCGGTTCTGATGGCTCCTGGCTTCCCCATATGGAAAGACTTGTTAGCAGAGCTCACCACATGGATGTCTGGAAAGCCCAGCTCAGCTTAACATTGCATTCCAGGAACAAGGCAGTTTCGATCTGGTGGCTCTGGGGCGATGAACCCTGGGGGCTGAGTGGACAGGGATCCTCATGTTGATGGGTCACAATGCTGGCTTGTGTCCAGTGAGACCTTAGAGTGTGTCGGATTCTCATGTTCCATGCAGGATTCTTCTCCCCTGAGGGTTGGACACAGCTCCTGAGAGCCAGGTTGCCTGCTGGGACAGGAAGTATTCTGTTATCTGGACAGGGACCAAACGTTGGAACATATGAAGTGATTTTGGAAATTGCCTCTGGGGACAGATGCCTGCAAACCTAACCTAGGGTTCCGTTGAAGTCCTAAAGGCATGTCAGGTTCCACCTTCTGACCCCGGGCCAATGACCTGGGCGTCTGCCTGGTGGTAGGTGTCTGGCAGTGTCAGAATTCCCTTTTTTTTTTTTTCCAGAGCGGCCGACAAAATTGGGGTGGGCTCAGGGACCTTGCAGTTGTCTCCCAATCTGAATGGTTTGTACAACTGTAATGAGCACAGTTTCCTTCAGGATGGCAGGCAGGGTCCTGCGCTTTGGCTGCAGTGGTCCCATCCTGGAGGGCCTGTCAGCCAGGGCTTTGGGGATAAAAGTCTGCAAACACAAACTGAGGTTAGTGTGAGGGTCCAGGTGATGCCAGGCCTGATCTGCGGACCGTGAGGGCAGTGCCCCAGGATCTGAAATAAGTTCGGTGAGGAGTCAGAAGCGCAGGCTTTTCTTTCTGGGTTGTGTGTCTCGGATGGCCACAGAAATGAGGGGTGGCTTCATAGGGCCATGGGAGATTCTGCCTCTGTGGGGATTCTGCCCGTCTCCCAAGGGTTTGGTGTCTTTGGGGGGAAGGGAAGAGTCTATTTTCATCTCAGTGGTCCCACCATATCAGGAATCCCAGAGTCACCTTATGGGTTTGTGCTTCTGGAGAACGAGACCGAGGGTGAGGATTTGTGCCTATGGTCATGGCAGGCTTTCTATGTGGGCTCTTGGTCCAGATAGCTAGGGGGCTTGTATGAAAGTGGGCTCAGGCTGAGGGTCACAATGCCTGTTTGTGGCCAGGGCCACCCTAATATGTGGGTGTGGTATCATGGACCATGCGGATGGCTCCCACACTGAGGGTTTGACCCCATCCCCACAGCAAGCTTTTCCTGCCGTTTGAAAGGAGGATTGTTCTTTTGTGCTTGAGATTCCCCCATAGGCTGGGATTTGAGTCATGGTCTCTGCAGAGATGCCTAAATACCAAGGTTGGGTCCAGATGGCAGTTTGGATTTGGCACATCCCACCTGCAGGATATGGGGCCCGCTACCTGGGGGGCTGATGGGAGGTCAGGGCTCAGTTTGTGTCAGACAGAGCATTAGTTCATAGGGCGGCCTAGGATATTGGGGTGCCTTCAATGGCCATGCAGGTGGATCCTCTCGTGGGGATTATGGACAGACCCATAAGGCCCTACTTCTTTCTGGAGGGCATGCAGAAGGCTGCGTTGTCTCTCCAGAATTCCTAATTTGGAGGCCCTGCTGGCCATGAAGTTGAGGACGGAAATCTGAATGTACAAGCGCTGGTTCAGTTCAGTGACGAGCGCATGGTAATTCCAATGTTCAGTGTCAGACTCGAGACCTCTATTACCCAAGTCAGGGTGAGTGTCGGATAGTCGCTCACACTGGAGTTGTGTCAATGATGGCCGACTAATGAAGGGGATGCCTCAAGATTCCAGGGAGATTTTCCCAGGCTGGGTCATGTGAACTGCTCCAAACAGCAAGATTTCCTTCTGTGGGACAGGGGGAGTCCGTTTTTATGGATTCAGGGTCCCCCATATGGAAAGACTTGGTAGTAGAGCTCTTCGAATGGATGCCTGGAAATCCCAGCTCAGCTTACACTTGCAGCCCAGGATCAAGGCAGTTTCGATCTGGTGGCTCTGGGGTGAATTGCCCAGGGGGCTGTGTTGACAGGGAGCCTCAAGCTGATGGATCACATTGCTGGCTTGTGTCTCATGAGACCTAAGTATGTGGCAGAGGCACCGGTGCCATGCTGAAATCTCCACCCCTGAGGGTCTTACACAGCTCCTTAGAATCAGGTTGCCTTCTGGGGACAGGAGGTGTGCTGTTTTTTGCATAAGGGACCTAGCGTTGGAACATAGGTAAGGACTCTGAACATTCCTCTGGGGACAGATGCCTGCAAACTTAAGCTAGGATTCCATTGAGATCCTAGGGGCATGTCAGTTTCCATCTTCTGACTTAGGGCCATTAACCTGGGTGTCTGCCTGGAAGTAGGTGTGTGGCATGTGTCAGACTGTGCATTTCTGACTAGAGCGGCCAACGAAATTGGGTGGTCTCAGGGTCCTTGCATGTGTCTCCCAATCTGGAGGGTTTTTGCAACTGTGATGAGCAGAATATCCTTCAGAAGGGCAGGAGAGTCCTGTGCTGTGGCTCAAAACGCCTAATCCTGGAGGGCCTGTGGGCCAGGGCTTTGGGGACAAAAGTCTGTAAACACAAACTCGGTTTAGGGTGAGGGTTGAGGTGATGGCAGTCCCGATCTGCAGATCATGAGGGCAGTGCATTGAGATCTGAAATTATTTTGATGGGGAGGCGGGAGCGTAGGCTCTTCTGTCTGGGTTGTGTGCTCTGTTGTCCATGGAATGGAGTGGTGGCCTCATGGTCCCTGGGTAATTCTGCCTCTGTGGGGATTTTGCATGGCTCCCAAGGTTTTGGTGTCTTTCTGGATGAAGGGAAGAGAGCTGTTTTCCTTCTCAGTGGTCCCGCCATAGCAGGGATTCCAGAGTTGGGTTCTGGGTCCAGGCGCCTGGAGAACTCAACCGAGGGTGAAGATTTGGGCCTAGGGGCATGGCAGGCCCGAAATGCGGGCTCCTGGTACAGCTGGTGAGGGGGATTGTTTGAAAGCAGGCTCAGGATGATGGTCACAATGCCTGTGTGTGCCCAGGGAAGACCTCCTCGGTGGGCGTGTATTTGGGCTATGCACATGGCTCCCACACTGAGGGTGTGAAGCCTATCTCCACATTAAGCTTTTCCAGCCATGGGGAAGGAGGAGTGCTCCTTTGTGCTTGAGGTTCCCCCATAGGCCGATATTTGAGTTATGGTCTGAGCACAGATGCCTGAACACCAATGTTGGGTAGACATGACAGCTTAGGGCCATGGCAGGTCCCCCTGCAGGAGGTGGCACCCACTAACTTGGGGACTGAATGGAGGTCGGTACTCTGCTGTGTCACACAGTGCATTAGTGCACATTCGGCCTGGATATTGGCGTTCCATCTAGGGCCGTGCAGGTTGATCCTCACATGGTGAATCTGGGCAGACGAATAGGACGCTTCTTCTTTTTGGATGGCAGTCAGAAGGCCCCGTTGTGGCTCTAGAATTCCCAGTCTGGAGGGCTTGTTGGCCAGGAGGGTGGCGATGGAAGTCTGCATGCACAAGCACCGTTCCTGTTCAGTGCCGAGCACATGGTAGCTCCAATGTGCAGCGTCTGACTCAAATTCTCTAGCACGTGAGTCAGGGCGAGGGTCAGATGGTCGATCACGCTGGAGTTTGTGTGCATGATGCTAGATGAATAGAAGTGTGGCCTCAGGAAGCCATGGAGGTTTTCCCAGACTGAGGATTGTGAGCTGCTCCAAACAGCAAGCTTTTCTTTTGCAGGACTGGGGGAGTCTCTTTTGATGGCTCCATTATCCCCCGTATGGAAATATATGGTAGCAGAGCTCACCGCATAGATATCTGGAAAGCCCAGCTCAACTTATTCTCTTAGCCCAGGAGCAAGGCAGTTTCGATCCGATGGCTGTTGAGCAAGTGCCCAGGTGGCATAGTTGACAGGGAGCCTCATGATGATGGGTCACCATGCTGGCTTGTGTCCAGGGAGACCTTAGAATGTGATGGGAGCTCAGGCACCATGCAGGAATCTCCCCCCCTCCCCGAGGGTTGGACGCAGCCCCCAAGAGACAGGTTGCTTTCTGGGGACAGGAGTTGTTCTGTTTTGTGGTTCAGAGACCTAGCATTGGAACATATGTAGGGGCCTGGTTATCCAGAGGAAATTACTTTTAAACCCTGGATATTGGGGCAGGCCTGGCCAGATTGCCTTATCCAATTAGTGGGGCATGCATATATTAACTGTGGTGAGTTGAAATCTCATTGGCCACCTGTGTGTTGGCTGGGCTCAACCACCTCTATAAAGGTTAGTCTGTGAGGCTGGGGGGGGGGGAGAAGTAGGAGGAGTTAGAAAAGCCATTAGAGAAGTAAGAGGAGTTAGAATAGCTGTTAGAGAATTAGGAGGAATTAGAATAGCCATTAGAGTGGTAGCAGGAGTTAGAGTAGCCATTAGATTAGTCGTTGAGAGCCGTTAGGGTAGTCGTAGGAGTGATAGTGTTGGGATTGTCAGGAGCATCAAAGCTTCAGGATCATCGGGAGCATTGGGAGCAGCATTACTGGGAGCCGCCCCACACCGAGCAGCAGCGTCACCATGAGCAGCCTCGCCTCCCCTAGCAGCATCACACCCTGTGACCCTCCTAACCATGGCCCCGCCGAGACTGGCCTCACTGCTCCGAGGTGCCACCTTGCCAGAGTGGCGTCATTCCTGGGAACCACATAGTTGGCATGTGGCCTAGTCGGAGAGTGGCCTGGTCCGGAGCGGCCTCTTCATCATCGGGTACGGACTTTGTCCAGCATGTAGCCTCATCCAGAGCAGCCTCGTTTGGGGAGCAGTCTCATCTTGAGCCGACCCATCCAGTCTGCCTCATCCACAGTGGCCTCATCTGGGTAGCGACCTTGTCAGAGTGGTGTTGGGGGAGCATAGTCTGTGTCGTCAGGGTTGTCGTCCTCGCCATTCACGCTTCTTTGTCATCGGGAGCGGCGTCCTTGTCGCCATCCCTAGATGTAAGATATGGCCCTGAAATGTCGGTTTGATTTTCGATGCTTGGCCTGAAAAGCGTTGCTTGATTTTTGCTTTGTGGAGTCTCATAACATTGATCATGGAACCTTACACTCCAAAACTTTCCTCTGGGGACAGATGCCTGCAAACCTTAGCTAGGATTCTGTTGAGGTCCTAGGGGCATGTCATTTTCCATCTTCTGACTCAGGGTCATTGACCTGGGTGTCTGCCTGGAGGTAGGTGTCTGGCATGTGTTAGACTGTGCATTTCTGTCCAGCGCCCAACGGAATTGGTTGGGATCAGGGGCCTTGCAGGTGTCTCCCAATCTGGAGGATTTGTGCAAATGTGACAGGCAGACTTTCTTTTGGGAGGGCAGGCAGAATCCTGTGCTGTGGCTCCAGAGGCCCCATCCTGGATGGCCTGCCGGCCAGAGCATTAGGGACAAAAGTCTGCAAACAAAAACTGGGGTTAGGGTGAGGGGCGAGGTAATGGCAGGCCCGGTCTGCAATTCTCTAGCACGTGAGGGCAGTGCCTCATGATCGGAAATGAGGCTGACGGGGAGGTGGGAGCGCAGGCTTTTCTGTCTGGGTTGTGTGTCTGGGTTGGCCATGGAATGGATGGTTGGCCTACTCTGGCCATTAGAGATTCTACCTCTGAGGATTCTTCCCTGCTCTGAAGGGTTTGGTGTCTTTTGGGGGGAAGGGAATTGTGCACGTTTCCGTCTCAGGGGTCCTGCCATAGCAGGGATTCCAGAATCAGCTTCCGGTTACGGGTGCATGGGGGACCCAACTGAGGGTGAAGATTTGGGCCTGGGGCCTCTCAGGACCGGTATGCGAGCTCCGGGTCCAGCTAACGAGGGGGCTGTTTTGAACGCGGGCTCAGGCTAAGGGTCACAATGCTTGTTTGTGGCCAGGGCAGCCCTCCTGGGTGGGCGTTGTCTCTTGTGCCATGCAGGTGGCTACCACTCTGAGTATTAGCCCCTCACCCCCACAGCAAGGTTTACCATTCATGGGGAAGGACGAGTGCTCATTGATTCTTGAGGTTCCCCCATTGGCCAGGACTTGAGCTATGGTCTGGACACAGATGCCTGAATACCCAGTGGGTAGAGATTACAGTCTCTGAACATGGCACGTCCCACCTGCAGGATATGGGTCCCGCTACCTGGGGGGCTGTTGGGAGGTCGGGGCTCAAGCTGTCAGATGGAGCATTTGTGCACAGGGTGGCCTAGGGCATTGGGGGCTGTCGATGTCTGTGCAGTTGATCTTCACGTGGGGATTCTGGAAGACCCCTAGGGCTCTTGTCCTTTCTGGAGGGCTGGCAGAAGACTGCGTTGAGGCTCCTGAGTGAACAATCTAGAAGGCTGCGTTGCCAGAAGGCTGAGGAAGGAATTCTGAACGCACAAGCGCCGGTTCCATCCAGTGCGGAGCACCTTGCATTTCCAAGGTGCAGCATCTGACTGGAGATCTTCAGCACCTGACTCAGGGCATGTGTCAGATAGTCGCTCACTCTGGAGTTTGTGTCCATGATGGCCGACGAGTGGAGGGGTGGTCTCTTGAGGCCATGGAGGTCTTCTAGGCTTGGGTTTGTGAGCTGCTCCAAACAGCAAGCTTTCCTACTGTGGGACAGGGGGAGTCCATTTGGATGGAACCAGAGTAACCCATATGGAAAGAATTCTTAGCAGAAGTCACTGCATGGATGACTGGAAAGCCCAGTTATGCTTACCCTTCCAGACTAGGAACAAGACCAATTTGATCTGGTGACTCTGAGGCAAAGTGCCCAGGGGCTGAGGTGACAGGGAGCCTCATTCTGATGGGTCACAATGCTGGCTTGTGTCCTGCAAGACCCTAGAATGTGGCGGGGGCTCAGGCGCCATGCAGGATTCTCCACCCCTGAGGGTTGGACACAGCTCCCAAGAGCCATGTTGCCTTCTGGGGACAAGAGTTGTTCTGGTTTGTGCCTAGGGATCAATATTGGACCATATATAGGTATTTCAGAGTTTGTCTCTGGAGGCAGATGGCAGCAAACCTAAGCTAGGGTTCTGTTGAGGTCCTAGGGTTATGTCAGGTTCTATCTTCTGACTCAGGGCCATGTACTTATTGTCTGCCTGGAAGTAGGTGTCTGGCATGTGTCTGAATGTTCCATTTTTCTAAGGCGGCCAACAAATTTGGGGTGGGCTCAGAGGCATTGTATGTGTCTCCCAATCTGGAGGGTTTGTGGAAATGTGGACCAGCAGAGATTTCTTAGGGTGGGCATGCAGAGTCCTGCACTGTGGCTCCAGAGGCCCCATCCTGGAGTGCCTTTCGGCCAGGGCTTTGGAGACAAATGACTTCAAACACAAACTCGAGAAAGGGTTCTCATCGAGGTGATGGCCTTCCCGATCTGCGGACCGTGAGGGTAGTGCTGCGGGATCTGAAATGACGGCAATGGGCAGGAGGGAGTGCAGGATTTTCTGTCTGGATTGTGTGTCTCTGTTGGCCACGGAATGTAGCATTATCCTCATAGGGTCATGGGAGGTTCTGCCTCTGTGAGGATTCAGCCCAGCTCTCAGGGTTTGGTGTCTTCCCAGGGGAAGGGAACAGTGCTGTTTTTCAACTCAGGTGTCCCGCCATAGCAGGGATTCCAGAGTCGGCTTCTAGGTCCGGGCGCCTGTAGAGCCCAACCGAGGGTGAGGAATTGGGCCTAGGGACATGTCAGGCCTGATATGCATGCTCCTGGACCAGCTTGCTACAGGTCTGGTTTGAAAACATGCTCAGGCTGAGGGTCACAATGCCTATTTGAGGCCAAGGCAGCCTTCCTGGGTGGGCGTGGTCTCAAAGGCCATGCAGCTGGCTCCCACTCTGAGGTTATACCCCCATCCCCACAGCAAGCTTTTCCCATCATGGGGAAGAAAGAGTACTGTTTTGTGCTTGAGGTTCCCCCATAGTCCGGGATTTGAGTTCTGGTCTGGGAAGGTAAGTCAGAATACCCAGATTTGGTAGAGATGACAGTCTCTTGCCATGCAAGGTCCCACCTGCAGGATATGGGGCCCGCTACCTGGGGGACTGATGGGAGGTCGGGGCTCACGCTGTGTCAGACTGAGCATTAGTGCAGAGGTTGGGCTTCCAATATTGGTGTGCCTTTGAGGTCCGTGCAGGTTGATCCTAACGTGGGGATTCTGGGCCTACCCCTAAGGCCATTCTTCTTTCTGGATGGCAAGCAAAAGACTGCGTTGGAGCTCCTGAATGAACAATCTGGAGGGTTTGCAGCCCAGGAGGTTGAGGACGGAATTCTGAACGCACAAGCACCAGTTCCTTTCAGATCCGAGGACATGGAATTTCCTTGTGCAGTCTCTGACTCAAGATCTCCAGCACCTGAGTCAGGGCACAGTTCAGATGGTCACTCACCCTGGAGTTTGAGTCAATGATGGCCGATGAATGGAGGGCTGGCCTCATGAGGTCATGGACGTCTTACCAGGCTGGGGCTTGTGAGCTGCTCCAAACAGCAAGCTATCCTGCGGGACAGGGGGAGTCCGTTTGGATGGTACCAGCATCCCCTGTATGGACAGACGTCATAGCAGAAATCACCGCACAGCTGCCTGGAAAGCCCAGCTCCACTTAGCCTTCCGTCCCAAAAAAAAGCCGTTTTGATCTGGTGGCTCCGGGACAAAGTGCCCAAGGGGCTGAGGTGACAGGGGGCCTCATTCTGATGGGTCACAATGCTGGCTTGTGTCTTGGGAGACCTTAGAATGTGGCGGGTGTTCCGGCACCATGCAGGATTCTCCTCTCCTGAGGGTTGGACGCAGCTCCCAAGAGCAAGGTTGCCTTCTGGGGACAGGACGTGTTCAGTTTTGTGGCTCAGGCATCAAGTGTTGGACCATATGTGGGTATTCCTGATTTCGTCTCTGGAGACAAATGCCTGCAAATGCAAACCTAAGCTATCGTTCTCTTGAGGTCCTAGGGTTATGTTAGGTTCCATCTACTGACACAGGGACATTGACATGGATTTCTGACTGGAGGTAGGTTTTTGGCCTGTGTTCAAATGCAACTCCTTTCCAAGGCCGCCAACCAATTTGCGGTGGGCTCCAGGGCATTGCAGATGTCTCCCAAATGGAGATTTTGTGAAAATGTGGATTGTCAGAGCTTCCTGCGGGTGGACAGTCAGAGTCCTGTGCTTTGGCCCCAGAGGCCCCATCCTAGAGGGCCTCGTGGCCAGGGCTTTGGGGCCAAAATTCTGCAAACATAAACTCGGGATAGGGTTAGGGGTGAGGTGATGGAAGGCCGATTTGCAGACTGGGAGGGCAGTGCCACAGGATCTGCAATGATTGCGACAGGGAGGCAGGATCATGGGCCTTTCTGTCTGGGTTGTGTGTCTCACATGGTCATGGTATGGAGTGGTAGCCTCTGGCGTCACAGGAGATTCACCTTGCGAGGATTCTGACCAACTCCCAAGGGTTTGGTGTCTTTAGGGGGGAAGTGAAGAGTGCTGTTTTCCATCTCAGGAGTCCCGCCATAGTATGGATTACAGAGTCAGCTTCTGTGTCCTGGTGCCTGAGAACGCGACCGAGGGTGAGAATTTGGGCCTACAGACATGTCACGCCTGATATGTGAGTTCCTGGTCCAGTTAGCGAGGGGGCTGGTTTGAAACCTTGCTCAGGCTGAGGGTCACAATGCCTGTTTGTGGCCAGGGCATCCCTCCTAGTTGGGTGTGGTATGTGGTCCATGCAGCTGGCTCCCACTCTGAGGGTTAGACCCCCATCCCCAATGCAAGCTTTCCCGTCGTGGCATAGGAGCAGTACTATGTTTTGCTTCAGGTTCCCCAGAGGCCCGGACTTTAGCTATGGTCTGGACACAGAAGCCTGAATACCCTGGTTGGGTAGAGATGACAGTATCTGGTCTTGGCACGTAACCACTTGCAGGATACGGGGTCCGATATCTGGGGTCTTATGGGAGTTGGGGATGGGCTGTGTCAGACAGAGCATTAGTGCACAGGGCGGCCTAGGACATTGGGGTGCCATCGAGGTCCATGCAGATTGATCCTCATGTGGGGATTCAGATCAGACACCTAGGGCCTTTTTTTTTTCTTCTGGAGGTCAGGCAGAAGACTGCGTTGTATCTCCTGAATGAACAATCTTTAGGGCTGGCAGGCAAGCAGGGTGAGGATAGAATTCTGAACGAACAAGTGCTGGTTCTGCTCAGTACTGAGCATGTGACATTTCCAATGTGCAGTGTATGGCCCGAGATCTCCAGCACCTGAGTCAGGTCACGTGTCAGATGTTCTTTCATGATGAAGTTTCTGTCCATGATAGCCTACGAATGGAGGGGTGGCCTCATAAGGCCTTGGAGGCCTTGCTAGGCTGGGATTTGTGAGCTGCTCCAAACAGCAAGCTTTCTTTCTGCGGGAGACGGGGCGTCCATTTGGATGGCACCAGGGTCCCCCATATGGAAAGACGTAGTAGCAGAAGTCTCCACATGGACACCTGGAAATCCCAGCTCCGCTTACACTTCCAGCCCAGGAACAAGGCCTTTTCGATCTGGTGGCTCTGGGGCAAAGTGTCCAGGAGGCTGAGGTGACAGGGAGAATCATTCTGATGGGTCACAATGCTGGCCTCTTTCCAGGGAATCCTTAGCATGTGGCGGCAGCTCACACGCCGTGCAGGATGCTCCTCCCTTGAGGGTTGGACGCAGCTCCCAATAGCCAGGTTGCCTTCTGCGGACAGGAGGTGTTCTATTTTGTGGGTCAGGGATCAAGTGTTGGACAATATATAGGTATTCCAGAATTTGCCTCTGGAGACAGATGCCAGCAAACCTATGCTAGAGTCCATTAACGTCCTAAGGGTATGTCAGGTTCCATTATCTGACTCAGGGCCATTGACCTGGCTGTCTGCCTGAAAGTAGGTGTCTGACATGTGTCCAAATGCGTCTTTTTTCCAAGGTGGCCAACGAATTTGGGTTGGGCTCAGGGGCATTGCAAGTGTCTCACAATCTGGAGGGATTGTGCAAATGTGACGGGCAGAATTTCCTTCAGGTGGGCACGCAGAGTCCTGGGCTGAAGCCCTGATACTCGCCTTGACATGAGTGACACTGGTCTGGGTTATTCTCAATGAAATTGGAAGGAATCCAAGGAAAATATCATATGGCTTCACTTTTTTGGCCCACAAGGAGTACCATGGACATGAGTAAAAGCAAGGGAAAATGGAAAGAGAAGAAGTCAGACAGGGAGACAAACCAGGAGAGACTCAGGTCTCTGTGAACCAAGCTGAGGGTTACAGAAGGAGGAGACGTGCCAGGAATGAGGGAACTGGTTCATGGTATGGAGGTGGTGTGGCATATATGCTGTTGATGAGCACTCGGTGGTATATGCAACTAAAAAATCAGGGAACCCTATCTCACAAATGTATGAGGGATGAAAGGCTGGCTTCCCGAACAAAAGAAAAAGTATTGAAAAGAAAGAAAAACCGGCCATTTCACATAGAGATGAAGAAAGAAAGAGGGAAAAAAATGAAGTATAGTTTTATTATCTTACTGATTAAAATGGTATGCAATTGGTTTCTTTTTTTTTCCATTTTATTTATTTTTTCAGCGTAACAGTATTCATTCTTTTTGCACAACACCCAGTGCTCCATGCAAAACGTGCCCTCCCCATTACCCACCACCTGTTCCCCCAACCTCCCACCCCTGACCCTTCAAAACCCTCAGGTTGTTTTTCAGAGTCCATAGTCTCTTATGGTTCGCCTCCCCTCCCCAATGTCCATAGCCCGCTCCCCCTCTCCCAATCCCACCTCCCCCCAGCAACCCCCAGTTTGTTTTGTGAGATTAAGAGTCATTTATGGTTTGTCTCCCTCCCAATCCCATCTTGTTTCATTTATTCTTCTCCTATCCCCCTACCCCCCCATGTTGCTTCTCCATGTCCTCATATCAGGGAGATCATATGATAGTTGTCTTTCTCCGATTGACTTATTTCACTAAGCATGATACGCTCTAGTTCCATCCACGTCGTCGCAAATGGCAATATTTCATTTCTTTTGATGGCTGCATAGTATTCCATTGTGTATATATACCACATCTTCTTGATCCATTCATCTGTTGACGGACATCTAGGTTCTTTCCATAGTCTGGCTATTGTAGACATTGCTGCTATAAACATTCGGGTACACGTGCCCCTTCGGATCACTATGTTTGTATCTTTAGGGTAAATACCCAGTAGTGCAATTGCTGGGTCATAGGGTAGTTCTATTTTCAACATTTTGAGGAACCTCCATGCTGTTTTCCAGAGTGGTTGCACCAGCTTGCATTCCCACCAACAGTGGAGGAGGGTTCCCCTTTCTCCACATCCTCTCCAGCATCTGTCATTTCCTGACTTGTTAATTTTAGCCATTCTGACTGGTGTGAGGTGATATCTCATTGTGGTTTTGATTTGTATTTCCCTGATGCCGAGTGACGTGGAGCACTTTTTCATGTGTCTGTTGGCCATCTGGATGTCTTCTTTGCAGAAATGTCTGTTCATGTCCTCTGCCCATTTCGTGATTGGATTGTTTGTTCTTTGGGTGTTGAGTTTGCTAAGTTCCTTATAGATTTTGGATACTAGCCCTTTATCTGATATGTCGTTTGCAAATATCTTCTCCCATTCTGTCAGTTGTCTTTTGGTTTTGTGAACTGTTTCCTTTGCTGTGCAAAAGCTTTTGATCTTGATGAAATCCCAATAGTTCATTTTTGCCCTTGCTTCCCTTGCCTTTGCCGTTGTTCCTAGGAAGATGTTGCTGCGGCTGAGGTCGAAGAGGTTGCTGCCTGCATTCTCCTCAAGGATTTTGATGGATTCCTTTCTCACATTGAGGTCCTTCATCCATTTGGAGTCTATTTTCGTGTGTGGTGTAAGGAAGTGGTCCAATTTCATTTTTCTGCATGTGGCTGTCCAATTTTCCCAGCACCATTTATTGAAGAGGCTGTCTTTTTTCCATTGGACATTCTTTCCTGCTTTGTCGAAGATGAGTTGGCCATAGAGTTGAGGGTCGATTTCTGGGCTCTCTATTCTGTTCCACTGATCTATGTGTCTGTTTTTGTGCCAGTACCATGCTGTCTTGATGATGACAGCTTTGTAATAGAGCTTGAAGTCCGGAATTGTGATGCCACCAACTTTGGCTTTGTTCTTCAATATTCCTTTGGCTATTCGAGGTCTTTTCTGGTTCCATATAAATTTTAGGATTATTTGTTCCATTTCTTTGAAAAAAATGGATGGTATTTTGATAGGGATTGCATTAAATGTGTAGATTGCTTTAGGTAGCATAGACATTTTCTCAATATTTATTCTTCCAATCCAGGAGCATGGAACATTTTTCCATTTTTTTGTGTCTTCCTCAATTTCTTTCATGAGTACTTTATAATTTTGCAATTGGTTTCTTATAAGGTCCTTATCTGAATTGGGTCTTTGGACATTGCAAATTAGAATCTTCCCTCATCCTACATTTCGGGAATAGATGAGAAGAACCAAAATTGCCTTCATTAAATGTCTCAGAGCATGTACCAGGAAATTGATTTGAAACTGGCTTTTTGGGTGTTAGGAGGTGTTTGAGGAATGCTTCAAACACCTTCGTCATTACCTGAGACGTCAGATGTGTATGTTCATGACCTAGTCTTGATAGTGGGTATGTGTCTCAAGATTTATCCTTTTCTCTCAGGTATTGGATTTGTGGGCATACATGTGTGTAGAGGTCTTTTAGGTGAGGTTGCTTAGGAGAGATTAGTCCTGAATGCTTTAATTAATTTTTGATAGATAAGAAGTTAACTTTTCCAGTTTTGTTGGTCTGTGACTTTGATACTTTCTTCCTTTATGGTATTTTCTCTAAGGTTTGTCTCCATGAGTGCTACTCCTTACTTGCTCCCTAAGTTCTGTGGGACACTTTTAAGTGTGTGGGTGAGTATGTGGGTGGGTGTGTTTCACAAAACGCTTAGAATATTTTAAGAAATATTTAGACACTCTTCTTTGGATCACAATTCACCTTCAAACATAATGGAAACTCATGCTCTATCTCGTTTGGCGACATTTCCTGCAATGAATATCCAATTTAATCCTCTTTTAGAAACACATACTTTCAGTAACCTGCCTTGGAACAAACACCATATTATATGTGCCCAGTTAAGTCTCATTGTGTGTCCCTTTCTTCTTGCTTTTTCACCTGTTCCTTTACTTCCATGAATGAGAGAAATCGTATGATATTTTCTTTCTGTGACTGAGAGATGGGACGCATCCCAATGTTCTCCACCATTCTGCCACATGTGGCAAGTTTCAAGATTCCTTCTTGCTTATGGCTGGCTAAGAGTCTGTGGTGCACTGGGAGGACAGGGAAATTGTAGAATTATCTGGGATCCCCTGTCTTGTCTTCAGCCATCAGAAAACAGGAAGATGACAACATCAATGGAACCATGGCATCAATGAACATGAAGCCTAGATCAAACTCCATAGCGAAAGACAGAAGAAGTCACATAGACCATGGGAGAGGGTGTAGACATGTCTTAGGGTAGAAGTGGACGGTTGGTGCTTCAGAGTGCAGGGAGCCATGGCCAAAGACAAAGGCCCAGGAGAGAGGAGCACACTGGGAACCCACTAGTTGGAAGTTGACCCATAGCTATTAGCAGAGAAATGGAGAGGTTCTGAATGGCATGAGAACTTGCAACCAAAGGGACTTGAGGCCCAGGAATCTCAGATCAGCATGCTTGACAGACATAGCCCCATAGAGCACTGTATTTCTCCTGCAGAGTAAACCAGCAAGCAGCCGGGTGCAGACAGCCTGAAAAAAATGATCAGAAACAATACTTGTTGAAACAGTGGTATGATTATTGTTTCTTGCTGTGCATCTGTGATAGGCACTGTTCATGGAGATGGGGGCAAAAGAATCTTGGGACTCTACCACTGTCAGCACAAATCCCAAGCAAGTGGCCACAGACAGGATGTGCGGACAGCTGCCTAACCTGCAATCATGTAGTCCCAAACCTGGGAAATTGTTTGGACTGACTTCCTCAGGCCATGTTGCTTAGTACCAGGAGAACAGACACTCCATTGGGGACTGGAGGAAAGCCCTTCCCACTTCCTCTCTCCTGACCACAGCATTCAGCAGGCCTTAGTAATGTTGAATGTGTCAAAAGTCTCCTTTCACAGGTACACCAGAGCCCACCAATCTAAGCCTCACCATATTCGGTCCAGACACCAAACACTCCAAATGGCAGGCAACAAGTGCCTCTTCAGAGGACTGGCAAAGAAGAGAGTGTATAGCCACAACTCAAACCAGGGGACATTCCATATACACCAGAAACTCCATCAAGGTTCAGCCAGCGACACTCCATGACATCTTCATGCTAAAGAAATTACCCTCAGTGTAGAAAACAGAAGGCATTTTTGAATACTAAGAAGAATACAGAGATCTGACTAAGGCAACCATCGAAGAATCAAATGATGCCGAGGTAAAAGAACAAGAAATGGTCATGGCCACACAATCGAAGTGAAACAAGTACATGTTCCTTGCCAGGTGGAGGATTTAAACTGCAGCCAGGATACTCACTCTGGATCTAAAAACAAAGAAGGAATCAGGGAGTCTCGGACCACAGAGAAAAAGGTGATAAAAAAAAATGAAATGAAGAGACCCTAATATAAGGATTTGTTAACAAACTGGATGCAAGTTCAGAAAGCTGGCAGAACCAGAGGATCCAATGAGTCACTTGGAAAACAAGGACAGGAAAAAAAAAAAAAGAAAAGCAAAGGAGTGAAGGAAGAATGATGGAACATGACAATGGACTTCGGGAAATCCGTGACTGTAATGAATGTCTATGGGTGCTTCTTGTAGGAGACCTAGAAGAGAGAAAACAGTGGTCCCAACATTTCTTTGTGAAATCAGAGCTGAAAACATCCCTCATCTTGGGGCAGAAACAGAGATCCAGACCCGAGGTACAGATGACTCCCAGCACCATCTACGGAAGCAGAGCAACACAAGACATAGTTTCATTCACCTTCAAATGCTAGCAATTGAGGAATTACCATTGCCAAAATATGCTTGGGAGAAGAGTGTTTCTAAAGCCAAGTGCTTTACATTGAGGTAACCAGTTATGCCATCGGTAGCAGCACATTGTATAGAGCAAGCCACACAAGCCCAAGCCAAAACCCTATCCCCTGCATTTCTAAACAAGACAGAGCAGGAGTTCTTGTCTAGAACAATGAGGTGTTAAGCAGATCAGTTTGTGTCCAGGCATGTCTCCCTCAATTCAGAGGAGGCCTTCAGCCCTGCTCCTTATCCCAGGCTCATTGGAAGGTCTCTCACCTGAGGTTCCCCACTCAGAGACACGTCTGCTTCCCTTCTCCAGCTCCCTCACTGATTATGTTCTCGCTGTCTCACTCTGTCCCATACATGCAAGAACATCGTTGAAAAGCAACAACAACAACAAGAAACAGTAGATAAGCATTGACTAGGGCCAGAGGCTGCTTTACTCAGTTTGGACCTATGCCCCTATGGAACGCAGCCAGATCCAGAGCACCTCCCACCATCCTAAAATTCCAGACCTTGGCCCTTAGCTCCTTTGTTTGTTCTCCTCTTCTTATTCCTGCATCTCCCCACAAACATGTAGCATCTGCTCTCTGTCCCACTGCAATGGCCCGTTGTTCTCCCATTGTTCCTCCTCAACTGGTCCTTTAGAACATGCACATCATCTGCAACAGGCACTGTTTGTTTATCCCATGAAAACCTCTGCAGAATGAAAATGGGAGGCTTAAGGCAGCCTTGTGCTGCAACATATCCCTTAGGTTCACAGAAGGAAGCTTTACCACCCTGCGGGAATGCTCAGGGATCTTAGGCCATTGAATCATCTTCAAGGCATCCTTTTGTAGATATATGTTGTCTTCCTGAAACTGGCATAGAAGACTTTCCAATGCCTTCACATAGGAAGTGGGTCTTCTCCACCAGGCTCCGTGCTTGCTCCTGTTGAATCCAAACCGATGAGCCCGCATGGGCCTAAGGTTCTTGGGTGTAGGGTCTGCCTTTGATTCCTAGTCACCTTGGAAGATAGGGAGGCCTTCTTGGGACGGTTACTGGAGATGCTAGAGGAACTCATGTCCTCGCTGTTGAAGAGGACAAGCATGTCTTTGGCATGGTTGCAGGTGTTCACCTGCTTTCACTGGGTGGCCCTTTTCCTGGTCACAAGGGTCCTCATTGGGTCGGAGGACCATGCACATGTGCGGAGCGTGGAGTTCCTGGCCTGAGGCTTGGTTGTAGTCCTGACCATTTCTTGACCTTATGGGGGTAAGATGGAATTGTGGATCCTTACCATTCTCAGGAGTGCAGAGGGCTGGTGGTGACAGTCCTGGCCAAAGACTATGAATTCAGCCATGGAGAAGGTGACACTGACTCGCTTCGCAAAGTGTCTTGGTGAAATACCCAGGTGGGTCCAAAGGTTTGGGAGGGCTTTGGCACCTCCTGGACGACCCATGACCATGAAAGCCATGTGGAGTGATTAGACATGGTTTGGGGAGGAGTGGTTGCTAAGAGGAAAAACTTTGTGATGTCACAGAAGCTGATTTCACTGAAGCAGCAATCCCTCTCTCATGAGCTATGAGACCTATGGATTTAGGTAGGAAGCCCTGGGAAGGACCAAAAAAGAGCCCTGATTGCCTGCTTATGAACTCAGGTGGCCTTGCGGTTTCTTTCCCACTTCACCTTTAGCTGAGAAAACAAAATGACATTTGGTGTACCATTCATTCAGCCAACATTTCTCCAGAGAGAGCAAGGTGTTCCTATTTTCACTGGAATGTCTAGAGATCTCAATCAACAGTGAGGCCTCTTGTGTATCATGAGATCTCTGGGAGGTTTGACATCCTGTGGGTGAGAGTGTCCTTTCATAGGTTCTTTCCCCAATTTGTTCTAGGGCAAAGCATCTGCTCTTGGTGCTTGTTCAGCTTGGAAGATAAGGGAAGGAATAAGGGAAGGAAAGTCACATTTCAAGGATACGGGCTAGGGCATGGATGCATTGGGCAGTCCGAGTCCTGATCTCCTAGTATTCTGAAACAGCAGTCCTAAGGAATGAGGGCTCTGTCTACCTGACTTTACCTGTAATACCTTTGAAAAGGCTTCAAGGAGAGTGACATTCTGCATGATTTCTATCCCTGAAAGAAGAGTCCTGGACAGTAAACCTGTCAACATCAGTTAACGTTATATGCCGAGGACATTGGGAGAGCCATGTTGACCAACTCTCTTAATTCAGAGGAAAAGGAACTGCCTAAATCAATGGCCTGCCATGCTCACTCTAGCCGAACTGTGGAAGGAGCTAAGATGCCCTTCAATAGGCTACTGGATAACGAAGGTGTGGTCCATCCAGGCCACAGATGATAGCACCGACATCAAGCAGGAAGAAGCCCCAATACTCGCCTTGACATGAGTGACACCAGGCTGGGTTATTCTCAATGAAATTGGAAGGATTCCAAGAGAAATATCATATGGCTTTAAGAGTGGGACTCTTAAAGTGTGTGTGGGGGTGGAGGTGAGAGAGAGAGTGTTTTTCACAAATTGCTTAAAATGATATTTTAAGAGATATAAAGTTGCTCTTCTTTGGATCACAATTCACCTTCAAACATAATGAAACTCATGCTTCAACTTGTTTGGCCACATTCCTCGCAATGAATGTCCCATTCAATCCTCTTTTAGAAACACAGACACTCCTGCCGTGGAACAAACACCAAATATTGTCTGGGAGCTCCAGGCTTGTCTTCAGCCATCAGCACAACAGAAAGATTGCTACATCAATGGAACAATCGCATCAAAGAACCTGAAGCCTTGAAATCAAACTCCATGGTGAAAGAAGAAATCGCAGAGACCATGGGAGAAGAGTGTAGACGTCACTTCGGGGAGAAGAGGACGGTTGGTGCTTCAGAAGGCAGGGATCCATGGCCAACAACCTAAGCCCAGGAGAGAAGAGCACACTGGGAACCCACAAGTTGCATGCTGACCCATAATTTTTCGCGTAGAAATCGAGTTGGTCTGAATGGCACGAGTACTTGCAACCAAAGGGTCTTGATTGCCGAGTATCTCAGATCAGAATGCTTGACAGACATAGACTCCAGAGAACACTGTGTTTCTCCTGATGAGCACAACAACAAGCAACCGGTTGCAGACAGCCTGGAAACCATGATCAGAAACAATACTTGCAGACACTGTGGTATGATTATTTTTTCTTGCTGTGCATCAGTGATAGGCACTGTTCATGGAGATGACTCGATAGGGCAAAAGAATCTTGGGGCTCTACCACCGTCAGCATAAAACCCAAGCTAGTGGCCACAGATGCAGACATTAGATGCCTCACCTGCAATCAAGTAGACCCAAACCTGGAAACCTGTTCGGACTACCTTCCTCAGGCTACTTTGTTTAGTGCCAGGAGAACAGACCCTCCATTGGGGACTAGAAGAAAGCCCTGCCCACATCCTCTCTCCTGACCACAGCATTCAGCAGGCCTTAGTAAGGTTGAGTGAGTTGAAAGTCTCCTTACATAGGCACACCAGAGCCAACCAAGTTAAACCTCACAATATTCGGTCCAGACACAAAAACTCTGAATGGCAGGCAATAAGTGCCTCTGCAGAGGACTGGCCCAGAAGAGAGTAGACAGCCACAACCCAACCCAGTGGGCATGCCGCATATACTGGAGACTCCATCAAGGGTCAGCCAGTGGCACTCCATGACATCTTCATCCTAAAGAAATTACTGTCAGGGTAGAAAACAGAAGGCGTTTTTCTAATACAAAGAAGAATGTAGAGACCTAAACCAAGGCAAGGATGAAAGAATCAATTATGCCGAGGCAAAAGAACAGGAACTGGTCATGGCCAATAAATCAAAGTGAAACCTGTACTTGTCACATGCCAGTTGGAGGATTTAACAGCAGCTAGGATACTAACTCTGGATCAGAAAAACCTAGAAGGAATCAGGGAGTCTTGAACCACAGAGATAAAGGTGACAAAAACATTTAAAAAAATGAAGATACCCTTATGAAAAGATTTGTTAGCAGGCTGGAAGCAAAGTTCAGGAAGCTGGCAGAACCAGAGGATCCAATGAGGTACCTGGAATACAAGTATTGGAAAAACAATAAGCAAAGCAAAGGAAAGAAGGAAGAATGATGGAACATGACAATGGACTTAGGGAAATCCTTGACTGCAATGAATTCTATGGGTGCCATGTTGACGAACTCTCTTAATTCAGAGGAAAGGAAACTGCCTAAATTGATGACCTGCCATGCCCACTCTAGCAGAACTGTGGAAGGAGCTGAGATGCCCTTCAATAGGCTACAGGATAAAGAAGGTGTGGTCCATCCAGGCTACAGATGATACCACCGACATCGAGCGGGATGAAGCCCTGATACTCGCCTTGACATGAGTGACACTGGGCTGGGTTATTCTCAATGAAATCGGAAGTTGTCCAAGAGAAATATCATATGACTTCACTCATATGTGGCCCATGATGAGTACCATGGACATGAGTAAAAGCAAGGGAAAAGGGAAAGAGAAGAAGTCAGACAGGAAGACAAACCAGGAGAGACTCAGGACTCTGGGAACCAAGCTGAGGGTTACAGAAGGATGAGACGTGCCAGGAATGAGGGAACTGGTTCATGGTATGGAGGTGGTGTGGCATATATGCTGTTGATGAGCACTCGGTGGTATATGCAACTAAAGAGTCAGGGAACAATATCTCACAAAAGTATGAGGGATGAAAGGCTGGCTTCTCGAAAAAAGAAACAGTATTGAAAAGAAAGAAAAACAGGCCATTTCCCATGTAGATGAAGAAAGAAAGAGGAAAGAAATGAAGTATAGTTTTATTATCTTACTGATGAAAATGGTATGCAATTGGTTTCCTATGAGGTCCTTATCTGAATTGGGTCTTTGGACATTGCAAATTAGATCCTTCCCTCTTCCTACATTTAGGGAATCGTAGAGAAGACCAGGCATTGCCTTCATTAAATGTCTCGGATTGTTGAACAACAAATTGTTTTGACCGGGCATTTTGGGTGTTGGGAGCTGTTTGAGGAATGCTTCAAACACTTTTTCATTACCTGAGACGTCAGCTGTGTATGTTCATGACCTAGTCTTGGTAGTGGGTATGTGTCTTGGAATTTATCCTTTTCTCTCAGGTCTTGGATATGCTGGTATACTTGTGTGTAGGGGACTTTTAGGTTAGATTGTTTAGGAGAGTTTAGTCCTGAATGCTTTAATTAATTCTTGATAGGTAAGAAGTTAACTTTCCCAGTTTTGTCGGTTTCTGACGTTGATACTTTTTTTTTCCTTAAGGTATTTTCTCTGAGGTTTGTTTCCATGAGTGCTCTCTAAATTCTATGGGACTCTTTTAAGTGTGTATGTTGGGGTAGGTGAGAGGGAGGGTGTATTTCACAAAACACTTAGAATGATATTTTAAGAGATATAAAGTTGCTCTTCTTTTGATCACAATTCACCTTCAAACATATTGAAATTCATGTTCCATCTAGTTCAGCCACATTTCTTGCAATGAATATCCCATTCAATCCTCTTTTAGAAACACAGGCACTCCCTAACCTGCCATTGAAAAAACATCAAATTTGTGTGCCCGTTTACAGTCTCATTGTGTATCCGTTTTTTCTTGCTTTTTCACATGTTCCCTTCCTCCCTCGAGTGAGTGAAATCGTATGTTATTTGTCTTTCTGTGATGGACAGAAGGTCCACAACCCAATGCTTGCCAACTTTTTGCCACATGTGGCATATTTCAAGATTCCTTCTTGCTTATGGCTGGGTAAGAATCTGTGGTGCATTGGGAGGACAGGGAAATTGCAGAAATGTCTGGGAGCTCCAGGCTTGTCTTCAACCATCAGCACAACAGGAAGATGACCACATCAATGGAACCATGGTGTCAATGAACCTGAAGTTTTGAAATCAAACTGCACGATGAAAGAGAGAAGTTGCAGAGACCATGGGAGAAGGATTAAAACATGTCTTAGTGGAGAAGTGGACCTTTGCTGCTGGGGGCAGGGAGCCATGCACAAAGACAAAGGTCCAGGAAAGAGGAGCACGCCAGCAACCCACAAGTTGGATGCTGAACCATGGCTGTTGGCGTAGAAATGGAGACAGTCTGAGTGACACAAGTACTTGTATACAAACGGTCTTTGGGTATCTCATATCAGCATGCTTGATAGACGTAAACTCCAGAGAACAACTATGTTTCTCCTGCAGAGCACGGGTGCAGACAGCCTGGAAACCATGATCAGAAACAATACTTGTTGACACAGTGGTATGATTATTGTTTCTTGCTGTGCATCCTTGATAGGCACTGTTCATGGAGATCCTCAATGAGGGCAAAAGAATCCTGGGGCTCTACCACTGTCCACATAAAGCCTGGGCTAGTGGCCACAGACACTACGGTGTGGACTTTAGCTGCCTAACCTGCAATCACATAGTCCCAATCCTGGAAACCTCTTGGGACTACCTTCCTCATGCCATGGTGCTTAGTACAAGGAGAACAGACCTTCCTTTGAGGACTAGAAGAAAGCTCTGCCCACATCCTCTCCCTTGAACACAGCATTCAGGAGTCCTTAGTAAGGTTGAGTGGGTTGAAAGTCTCCTTACGTAGGCACACCAGAGCTGACCAAGCTAAACCTCACAATATTCGGTCCAGACACCAAACACTCTGAACGGCAGGCAATGAGTGCCTCTGCAGAAGACTCGCCCAGAAGAGAGTGGACAGTCACAACCCAACCCAGTGTGCATGCCACATATAACGGAGACTCCATCAAGGGTAGCCAATGGTACTCCAAGACATCTTCATCCTAAAGAAATTACTCTCTGGTTACCAAACAAAAGTCACTTTTCGAATACAGAGAAGAATCCAGAGACCTGAACTAAGGCAACAATGGAAGAATCATTGATGTTGAGGCAAAAAAAGAGGAACTGGTTATTGCCAAGTAATTGATGTGAAACTTATAAATGCCACATGCCAAGTGGAGGATTTAAGCAGCAGCCAGGAGTCAGGGAGTCTCAGACCACAGAGATAAAGGTGATAAAAAAATGAAATACAGAGGAGGAGTCAAGATGGCGGAGAAGTAGCAGCCTGAGACTACATCAGGTAGCAGGAGATCAGCTCGATAGCTTATCTAAACATTGCAAACACCTACAAATCCAACGGGAGAGTGAAGAGAAGAAGAACAGCAACTCTAGAAACAGAAAATCAACCACTTTCTGAAAGGTAGGACTGGCGGAGAAGTGAATCTAAAACGACGGGAAGATAGACCGCGGGGGGAGGGGTCAGCTCCTGGCAAGCGGCGGAGCAACGGAGCACAAAATCAGGACTTTTAAAAGTCTGTTCCACTGAGGGACATTGCTCCAGAGGCTAAACCAGG
Source organism: Meles meles (assembly GCF_922984935.1). Taxonomy (NCBI): domain Eukaryota; kingdom Metazoa; phylum Chordata; class Mammalia; order Carnivora; family Mustelidae; genus Meles; species Meles meles. The sequence goes on along the minus strand of NW_025721171.1, from coordinate 246,841 downwards.
GTGAAGCCCACGCAGGGTCAGCGTGGCCCCAGGCCCCGCACGGTCACAGAAGGATCGGGGGTGTCAGAGTGTCGGAGAGCTCGCAGGTATTAGAACGGAGAAGCCGGCTGCAGAGACAGAGCCAAGGACTGAACTCTCAGCTCGGGGTTACCTTGAACTGGTCGCGGGCTGGGTGAGCTCGGAGCGCGGCTAGAGGCTGGGGATACGGGAGTGATTGGGTGCTGTCCTCTGGGGGCGCACTGAGGAGTGGGGCCCCAGGCTCTCGGCTCCTCCGGGCCGGAGACTGGGAGGCCGCCATTTTCATTCCCGTCCTCCGGAACTCTACGGAAAGCGTTCAGGGAACAGAAGTTCCCAAAAGCGAACCCAAGCCGATTACTTACTCCGGCTGCCGGTAAGGGCGGTGCAATCCCGCCTCGGGCAAAGACACTTGAGAGTCACTACAACAGGCCCCTCCCCCAGAAGATCAACAAAATATCCAGCCAGGACGAAGTTCATCTATCAAGGAGAAAGCAGGTTCAATTCCTAAGACAGCAGAGCAATTCCAGAGGAGGAGAAAGCAAAGCACGGAACTCATGGCTTTCTCCCATGATTCTTTAGTCTTGCGGCTACTTCAATTTTTTTTTCTTTTTTCAATTTTTTTTTCTTTTTTCTTTTTTCTTCTTCTGCTAAATTTTTTAAAACTTTTACCCTTTTCTTTTTTAACGTTTTTTGACTAGTTCATCTAAATATATATATATTTTTCCGTCTTTTTAATATTTTTTTATTTGTTTTATTTTTTAAATTTTTTCTGTTTTTTTTCCTTTTTTTTTTCAGAACCTGTTTTTATCCCCTTTCTCCCCCCCCCCCACAATTAGGGGTCTCTTCTGATTTGGTTACAGCGCATTTTTCTGGGGTCTTTGCCACCCTTTTAGTAGTTTATTTGCTCTTTCATATCCTCTTATCTGGACAAAATGACAAGGCGGAAAAAATCACCACAAACAAAAGAACAAGAGACAGTACCGAAGGCTAGGGACCTAATCAACACAGACATTGGTAATGTGTCAGATCAAGAGTTCAGAATGACGATTCTGAACATCCTAGCCGGGCTCGAAAAAGGCATGGAAGATATTAGAGAAACCCTCTCTGGAGATATTAAAGCCCTTTCTGGAGAAATTAAAGAACTAAAATCTAACCAAGTTGAAATCAAAAAAGCTATGAATGAGGTGCAATCAAAAAGGGAGGCTCTCACTGCTAGGATCAATGAGGCAGAAGAAAGAATTAGTGATATAGAAGACCAAATGACAGAGAATAAGGAAGCCGAGCAAAAGAGGGAAAAACAGCTACTGGACCATGAGGGGAGAATTCGAGAGATAAGTGACACCATAAGACGAAACAACATTAGAATAATTGGGATTCCAGAAGAAGAAGAAACAGAGAGGGGAGCAGAAGGTCTATTGGAGAGAATCATTGGAAAGAATTTCCCTAATATGGCAAAGGGAACAAGCATCAAAATCCAGGAGATGCAGAGAAACCCCCTCAAAGTCAACAAGAATAGGTCCACACCCCGTCACCTAATAGTAAAATTGACAAGTCTTAGTGACAAAGAGAAAATCCTGAAAGCAGCCCGAGAAAAGAAGTCTGTAACATACAATGGTAAAAATATTAGATTGGCGGCAGACTTATCCACAGAGACCTGGCAGGCCAGAAAGAGCTGGCATGATATATTCAGAGCACTAAACGAGAAAAACATGCAGCCAAGAGTACTCTATCCAGCTAGGCTATCATTGAAAATAGAAAGAGAGATAAAAAGCTTCCAGGACAAACAAAAACTGAAAGAATTTGGAAACACCAAACCAGCTCTCCAGGAAATATTGAAAGGGGTCCTCTAAGCAAAGAGAGAGCCTAAAAGTAGTAGATCAGAAAGGTACAGAGACAATATACAGTAACAGTCACCTTACAGGCTAATAATGGCACTAAATTCATATCTCTCAATAGTTACCCTGAATGTTAATGGGCTAAATGCCCCAATCAAAAGACACAGGGTATCAGAATGGATAAAAAAAACAAAACCCATCAGTATGTTGCCTACAAGAAACTCATTTTAGACGCGAAGACACCTCCAGATTTAAAGTGAGGGGGTGGAAAACAATTTACCATGCTAATGGGCATCAGAAGAAAGCTGGGGTGAAAATCCTTATATCAGATCAATTTGATTTCAAGCCAAAGACTATAATAAGAGATGAGGAAGGACACTATATCCTACTCAAAGGGTCTGTCCAACAAGATCTAACAATTTTAAATATCTATGCCCCTAACATGGGAACAGCCAACTATATCAACCAATTAATAACAAAATCAAAGAAACACATCAATAATAATACAATAATAGTAGGGGACTTTAACACTCCCCTCACTGAAATGGACAGATCATCCAAGCAAAAGATCAACAAGGAAATAAAGGCCTTAAATGACACACTGGACCAGATGGACATCACAGATATATTCAGAACATTTCATCCCAAAGGAACAGAATACACATTCTTCTCTAGTGCACATGGAACCTTCTCCAGAATAGATCACATCCTGGGTCAAAAATCAGGTCTCAACCGGTATCAAAAGATTAGGATTATTCCCTGCATATTTTCAGACCACAATGCTCTGAAGCTAGAACTCAATCACAAGAGGAAAGCTGGAAAGAATCCAAATACATGGAGACTAAACAGCATTCTTCTAAAGAATGAATGGGTTAACCAGGAAATTAAAGAAAAATTGAAAAAATTCATGGAAACAAATGATAATGAAAACACAACAGTTCAAAATCTATGGGACACAGCAAAGGCAGTCCTGAGAGGAAAATATATAGCGGTACAAGCCTTTCTCAAGAAACAAGAAAGGTCTCAAGTACACAACCTAACCCTACACGTAAAGGAGCTGGAGAAAGAACAAGAAAGAAACCCTAAACCCAGCAGGAGAAGAGAAATCATAAAGATCAGAGCAGAAATCAATGAAATAGAAACCAAAAAAAACAATAGAAAAAATCAATGAAACTAGGAGCTGGTTCTTTGAAAGAATCAATAAGATTGATAAACCCCTGGCCAGACTCATCAAAAAGAAAAGAGAAAGGACCCAAATCAATAAAATCATGAATGAAAGAGGAGAGATCACAACTAACACCAAAGAAATACAGACAATTATAAGAACATACTATGAGCAACTCTACGCCAACAAATTTGACAATCAGGAAGAAATGGATGCATTCCTAGAGACATATAAACTACCACAACCGAACCAGGAAGAAATAGAAAACCTGAACAGGCCGATAACCAGTAAGGAGATTGAAACAGTCATCCAAAATCTCCAAACAAACAAAAGCCCAGGGCCAGACGGCTTCCCAGGGGAATTCTACCAAACATTTAAAGAAGAACTAATTCCTATTCTCCTGAAACTGTTCCAAAAAATAGAAATGGATGGAAAACTTCCAAACTCATTTTATGAGGCCAGCATCACCTTGATCCCCAAACCAGACAAGGATCCCACCAAAAAAGAGAACTACAGACCAATATCCTTGATGAACACAGACGCAAAAATTCTCGCCAAAATACTAGCCAATAGGATTCAACAGTACATTAAAAGGATTATTCACCACGATCAAGTGGGATTTATTCCAGTGCTGCAGGGTTGGTTCAACATCCGCAAATCAATCAATGTGATACAACACATTAATAAAAGAAAGAACAAGAACCATATGATACTCTCAATAGATGCTGAAAAAGCATTTGACAAAGTACAGCATCCCTTCCTGATCAAAACTCTTCAAAGTGTAGGGATAGAGGGCACATACCTCAATATTATCAAAGCCATCTATGAAAAACCCACCGCAAATATCATTCTCAATGGAGAAAAACTGAAAGCTTTTCCGCTAAGGTCAGGAACACGGCAGGGATGTCCATTATCACCACTGCTATTCAACATAGTACTAGAAGTCCTAGCCTCAGCAATCAGACAACAAAAAGAAATTAAAGGCATCCAAATTGGTAAAGAAGAAGTCAAACTATCACTCTTCGCAGATGATATGATACTATATGTGGAAAACCCAAAAGACTCCACTCCAAAACTGCTAGAACTTGTACAGGAATTCAGTAAAGTGTCAGGATATAAAATCAATGCACAGAAATCAGTTGCATTTCTGTACACCAACAACAAGACTGAAGAAAGAGAAATTAAGGAGTCAATCCCATTCACAATTGTACCCAAAACTATAAGATACCTAGGAATAAACCTAACCAAAGAGACTAAGAATCTATACACAGAAAATTATAAAGTACTCATGAAAGAAATTGAGGAAGACACAAAAAAATGGAAAAATGTTCCATGCTCCTGGATTGGAAGAATAAATATTGTGAAAATGTCTATGCTACCTAAAGCAATCTACACATTTAATGCAATCCCTATCAAAATACCATCCATTTTTTTCCAAAGAAATGGAACAAATAATCCTAAAATTTATATGGAACCAGAAAAGACCTCGAATAGCCAAAGGAATATTGAAAAAGAAAGCCAAAGTTGGTGGCATCACAATTCCGGACTTCAAGCTCTATTACAAAGCTGTCATCATCAAGACAGCATGGTACTGGCACAAAAACAGACACATAGATCAGTGGAACAGAATAGAGAGCCCAGAAATTGACCCTCAACTCTATGGTCAACTAATCTTCGACAAAGCAGGAAAGAATGTCCAATGGAAAAAAGACAGCCTCTTCAATAAATGGTGCTGGGAGAATTGGACAGCCACATGCAGAAAAATGAAATTGGACCACTTCCTTACACCACACACGAAAATAGACTCCAAATGGATGAAGGACCTCAATGTGAGAAAGGAATCCATCCAAATCCTTGAGGAGAATGCAGGCAGCAACCTCTTCGACCTCAGCCGTAGCAACATCTTCCTAGGAACAACGGCAAAGGCAAGGGAAGCAAGGGCAAAAATGAACTATTGGGATTTCATCAAGATCAAAAGCTTTTGCACAGCAAAGGAAACAGTTCACAAAACCAAAAGACAACTGACAGAATGGGAGAAGATATTTGCAAACGACATATCAGATAAAGGGCTAGTATCCAAAATCTATAAGGAACTTAGCAAACTCAACACCCAAAGAACAAACAATCCAATCAAGAAATGGGCAGAGGACATGAACAGACATTTCTGCAAAGAAGACATCCAGATGGCCAACAGACACATGAAAAAGTGCTCCACGTCACTCGGCATCAGGGAAATACAAATCAAAACCACAATGAGATATCACCTCACACCAGTCAGAATGGCTAAAATTAACAAGTCAGGAAATGACAGATGCTGGAGAGGATGTGGAGAAAGGGGAACCCTCCTCCACTGTTGGTGGGAATGCAAGCTGGTGCAACCACTCTGGAAAACAGCATGGAGGTTCCTCAAAATGTTGAAAATAGAACTACCCTATGACCCAGAAATTGCACTACTGGGTATTTACCCTAAAGATACAAACATAGTGATCCGAAGGGGCACGTGTACCCGAATGTTTATAGCAGCAATGTCTACAATAGCCAGACTATGGAAAGAACCTAGATGTCCATCAACAGATGAATGGATCAAGAAGATGTGGTATATATACACAATGGAATACTATGCAGCCATCAAAAGAAATGAAATCTTGCCATTTGCGACGACGTGGATAGAACTAGAGCGTATCATGCTTAGTGAAATAAGTCAATCGGAGAAAGACAACTATCATATGATCTCCCTGATATGAGGACATGGAGAAGCAACATGGGGGGGTAGTGGGATAGGAGAAGAATAAATGAAACAAGATGGGATTGGGAGGGAGACAAACCATAAATGACTCTTAATCTCACAAAACAAACTGGGGGTTGCTGGGGGGAGGTGGGATTGGGAGAGGGGGAGCGGGCTATGGACATTGGGGAGGGGAGGCGAACCATAAGAGACTATGTACTCTGAAAAACAACCCGAGGGTTTTGAAGGGTCAGGGGTGTGAGGTTGGGGGAACAGGTGGTGGGTAATGGGGAGGGCACGTTTTGCATGGAGCACTGGGTGTTGTGCAAAAAGAATGAATACTGTTACACTGAAAAAATAAATAAAATGAAAAAGAAAGGAAAAAAAAAAGAACAAGTCTTGGTAGTGGATATGTGTCTTGGAATTTATCTTTATTTTTTCCTCAGGTCTTAGATTTGCTGGCATACTCCTGTGTAAGGGACTTTTAGGTTAGGTTGTTTAGGAGAGATTAGTTCTGAATGCTTTAATAATTCTTGATAGGTAAGAAGTTAACATTTCTGGTTTTGTCAGTTTCTGACATTGATAATTTTTTTTCCTTAAGGCATATCACTGAGGTCTGTTTCCATGAATGCTACTCCTCACCTGCTCCCTAAATTCTGTGGGACTCTTATAAGTGTGTGTGTGAGGGTAGGTGGGAGGGAGGGTGTGTTTCACAAAATGCTTAGAATGATATTTTAAGAGATATGAAGAAGCTCTTCTTTGGATCACAATTCACGTTCAAACATAATGAAACCCATGCTCCATCTCTTTGGCCACATTTCCTGCAATGAATGTCCCATTTAATCCTCTTTTAGAAACACAGACTCTCCCTAAAGTGCAGTGCAACAAACACCAAATTTGTGTGCCCGGTTAGAGTCTCATTGTGTGTCCCTTTTTTCTTGCTTTTTCACATCTTCATTTGATTCCATGAGTGAGGGAAATCGTATGTTATTTATCTTTCCATGACTGACAGATGGGCCACAGCCCAATGCTGCACCCCTTTCTGCCACATGTGGCAAGTTTCAAAATCCCTTCTTGCTTATGGCTTTGTAAGAGTGTGTGATGCACTGGGAGGGCAGGGAGATTGCAGAAATATCTGGGAGCTCCAGGCTTGTCTTCAGCCATCAGCACAACTGGAAGATGACCACATCAATGGAACCATGGCATCAATGAACCTGAAGTCTTGAAATCAAACTCCATGTTGAAAGAGAGAAGAAGTCGCAGATACCATGGGAGAAGTGTGTAGACATTTCTTCGGGAAAAAGTTGATGGTTGGTCCTTCAGAATTCAGGGATCCATGGCCAAAGACAATGGCCCAGGAGAGAGGAGCACACTGGAAAAACACAATTTGGATGCTGATCCATAGCTGTTGTCGTAGAAATGGAGACGGTCTGAATGGAATGAGTACTTGCAAACAAAGGGTCTTTATGCTCAGGTATCGCAGATCAGAATGCTTGACAGACAGACTCCAGAGAACAATTGTGTTTCTCCTGCAGAGCACACCAGCAAGCAACCTGGTGCAGACAGTCTGGAAACCACGATCATAAACAATACTTATTGACACAGTGATATGATTATTTTTTCTTGCTGTGCATCCATGATAGGCACTGTTCTTGGAGATGCTTCCAAGGGGGCAAAAGTTTCTTGGGGCTCTACCACCATCAGCATAAACCCTGAGCTAGTGGCCACAGACAGGACGGTGCAGAATTAGATACCTCACATGCAATTATGTACTCCCAACCCTGGAAACCTGTTGGGACTACCTTCTACAGGCCACGTTGCTTAGTACCATGAGAACAGACCCTCCATAGTGGACTAGAAGAAAGCCCTGCCTATATCCTCTCTCTTGAACACAGCATTCAGAAGGCCTTAGTAAGGTTGAGTGGGTTGAAATTCTCCTTTCACAGGCACACCAGAGCCAAACAAGCTAAATCTCACCATAAGCGGTCCCAAAACCAAACACTCTGAACGGCAAGCAACAAGTGACTCTGCAGAGAACTGGCCCAGAAGAGAGTGGACAGCCACAACCTAACCAAGTGAGCATGCCACATATACCGGAGACTCCATCAAGGGTCAACCAGTGGCAGTCCATGACATCTTCATACTAAATAAATTAATCTCAGTGTAGAAAACAGAAGTCGCTATTTGAATACAAAGAAGAATCCAGAGACCTGAACTAATGCAACGATGAAAAAATCAATTGATGCCCAGGCAAAAAAAGAGGAACTGGTCATGGCCAAGAAATCGAAGTGAAACCTGTACATGTCACATGCCAGGTGGAGGATTTAAGCAGCAGCCAGGATACTCACTCTGGATCAGAAAAACCTAGAAGGAATCAGGGAGTCTCAGACCACAGGGATAAAGGTGATTAAAAAAATAAATTAAATAAAATGATGAGGCCCTTATGAAAAGATTTGTTAGCAGGCTGGATTCAAAGATCAGGAAGCTGGCAGAACCAGAGGATCCAACGAGGTACCTGGAATCCACGTACTGGGAAAAAAAGAAGAGAAGCAAATGAGAGAAGGAAGAATGATGGAACATGACCATGGACTTTGGGAAATCCGTGACTGCAATGAATGTCTATGGGTGCTTATTGTAGGAGACCAAGAAGAGCAGAGTGTGTATCGTCAGGGTTGTCATCTTCATCATCATCGCCTCTTTGTCATTGGGAGCAGGGTCGTCATCGTCGTCGCCTCTTCATAAGAAATGGCCCCGATCGGTCGGTTTCATTTCGATGCTTAGCGTGAAATAAAGCTTTGCTTGATTTTCGCTTTGTGTCAATCTCATTCCTTTGATCATGGACCCTAACATCGGGGGCTCGCCCGGGATCAAACAATGAAAATTGAATCAGCATCTGAATTTATGGGAAAAGCCGCCGGAGGTGTTGGGATCTTGTTCGTCTGTCTGGTTGGAGCTCCAGGGTATGGCCCACCGGGGACAAGCTGGACACAGCTATGCTCCCCAGGGCTGGATTGGATGCGGAGATACCCCATTCCTCTGTTGGTAGATCGACATGTGGTTCGAGTCCCCCTTGGCAGACAGGGAGGTTCGAGGCCCCCTAGATAGTCAAGGGGTTCGAGTCATCCTAGGCGGTCACCAGGGGGTTTGAGTCCCCCTAGGCAGTCAGGGGGTGTGCATCCTCCTAGGTGGTCCTTGGGTGTTCGAGTTCCCTGAGGCAGTCACAGGTTTTGAGTCCCCCTAGAAAATACCCACTGGTGGCAGGACCACTGGACCTGCAGTTGTCTTTGTCTTGTCTTTTTATTGTCTGCTGTTGTTTCTTGTGTTTGGGGGAATGGGACAGGCAGAGAGTAAGGGGACTCTGACTTTCGTCTCTCTGTTCCTCATAATAGATGTGGGCTTCTTCCTCACTCATTTCTTGTGTTAAGGGCTATAACTGGAGCCAACTGCGTTTAGTGTAACATGGCACTGAGACTTTAAGGAATATTCCCAAGCAGCTGCCGAAACTATCTTTGTTTCAGGGAATTCCTTGCCTTCTCTGGCCCGAGTTGGACTGCCTAGCCCCTCCCCCTTGCTGGCGGGATAGCATGGGGTCTGAAGTGGAATGAGCCCAGGTGGAACATGAAATCTGTTAGCAAAGAGATGACTGAACTGATGGTTAATTGTCTGTCTCAAGGTTTTAATGGGTAATTGTTATAGTAGCTTTCAGAGTCTTTGGTAACCTGAAGCTTTGAAGTTTTGCTTGGATGACAAATGGGATGAAGTGCTAGGGCGCTGGTTGCTGGAACTAGGTTTGTGCTTTTGAAATCTGTTGGTAAACATGCTTTGTGCTTAACTGCTGTTGCAACAGTTCACAATTGGTTAATATTTAGTCTTCACTAGAGATTGAGATGTTTCTAAGAAAATGTAAATGGTTTTCGTTGCCCACCCAGAATTGTAAATGAGATCACTTTGACTCATAAGGCTGTTCCCTGATATGCTAAGTTACTCAGGAAATACTGCTAAATCCATGATAAACCTTGGGTTACATTTGGGTAAATGCTGTAACTACTCCTGAGCTTCTATACATTTTCTAAAATTTTAATGTTTTGATAAGGGTCATCATTTGATATTTAACCGTATCTATGTTGAGTTTTCTGTCATTTGTAATTGTTTTAATTCTCTTGTAAGATGAATTCCGCCTTAAAGGAAATTCATATAGGAGATTTTCAGAACAAATATGGTTCTTTGATATTTTGAAATCCTGGAACTGCATTTGCAGAAGTGAAAGTTGCACTCGCACTAAACGAGAATTAATACGGTGTCTCAAGGTAAGAATGAGTCTCCAAGAGCTTTACTAGAAAGGTTTATTGAAGCCTATAAAATGTATAGTCCAATGGACCCTGAGGCACCCAAAAAACAGGGGGCAGTGAATCTTGCTTTTGCCAGTCAGTCAGCCCTGGATATAAGGAGGAAACTTCAGGAAATTGAAGGATTTTGAAAGGAAGAATCTGATTGAGCTATTGGGAATAGCAGAAAAAGTGTTTAAGAACAGGGATGCACAGGAGGATGAAAAAAAGACAAAAAGTTGGTTAAGGTTTTGACATTACATGAGATAAGTAGAGGGTAGTAAATGGAAGTAAAAGCCTAAGCACAAAGAAGGCAGGTGGGAAGACTTAGATTAAAATCAGTGTGCTTACTGTAAGGAAAAAGACGCTGGGCCAGGGAGTGCACCTAAAGGAAGACGGCAATGCTGGCCACCAGAGTAAAAATTGAAGTGGAGGGGAAGTCAATTGATTTTTTTGGTGGCCATGGGAATCCAGGTTTCATCATGACTTAAACCTATGGGAAAACTCTCTGGAGAGGAAGTTTGGGTACAATTTGCAAACGGCACAGCAAGACATAGATGGGCAACAGAAAGGACTTTGAATTTGGCCTCAGGAGTAGTGAAACATTGATATTTGTTTCTCCCTAATGCCCATATAACTTGATGGGAAATGATCTCCTCCACAAGTTATGAGCTGGCATTAATTTCTCAGAAGGAGACATGACTGTAACCTTGAGACAACACACTGTACAGGTGCTTATGGCAGCTGTAGATGAATACCTCTTTTACGAGCCAGTCTCAAAACCAGAGGAGACAAAGGCGGGGAGCCTTCTCCAAATGCTATAGGTCGAGTTTCCCGAGGTCTGGGCAGAAGGGAAGTCCCCTGGTTTAGCCAGGGGACAACCTCCAGTGGTGGTATTATTAAAAGCGATGGCTACAGCTGTTCAGGTTCGGCAGCACCCCCTTCCCCAGGAAGCAAATGAAGGGATCTGAAAACACATTAACCCCCTCTGAGAAGATGCGATCCTAGTTCCTTGCAAATCTCCATGGAATACACCTTTGATACCCATCAAAAAGGCCGAGACTGGAGAGTACTGACCTGTTCAGGAATTGTGGGAAGTTAATAAACAGGTTGAAGATATCCACCTGACGGTGCCTAACCCCTATACCCTACTTCTGCTCCTGTACCCCAAAAGAACTGTGTATACCATCTTAGATCTCAAGGACGCATTTTTATGCATATATTTAGCAAGGTAATCTCAACCCCTTTTTGCTTTTGAGTGGTCCGAACCACAAGAAAGATTCCAAGTCCTGCTCACCTGTACAAGATTTCCCCAAGGATTCAATAATTCACCCACCATTATTTTTTGACCAGGCCCTACACGAAGATTTGCATGAGTATAGAACTTCCAACCCAGTAATCACTCTGCTACAGTATGTTGATGACTTGCTAGTACCCGCTGAGGACTATGAGTCATGTTTGCGTTGGACAAGACCTCTCTTACAGACTCTGAAGGAAAAGGCTATCCCGTGTCAGCAAAGAAAGCACTGGTCTGTCAGAGCCATGCCACATATCTAAGTTTGATCTCCAGGAGGGAGTGTGTTCACTGAGTCCAGGAAACAGGTGATCACCCGATACCCCCGCCCCACCACGTCCCAACAAATAAGGGAGTTTCTTGGATGGTGGGTTACAGTAGGCTGTGGATACTGTGGTTTGCCGAGATTGCCCAACCTCCCTACGAACTGGCAAAAGTGTGTGTGGGGGGGCTTATTATGACAGAGTGGACAGCTGAGGCAGAAGGAGCATTTCAGGAATTACAAACAGCTGTACTTAGTGCATTGGCCATCCCAGATGTTACCAAGCCCTTCTACTCGTATGTGGATAAAAAATGCAGAGGTATCCAAAGGAGTTTTGACTCAGAATCTGGGGCCTTGGCAAAGGCCTGTAGCCTATATTAGCAAGAAACTAGATCCAGTAGTGGCTGGATTCCCCTCTTGCCTCTGCATAATTGCTTCCATGGCCCTCCTGGTCAAGGATGTGAGTAAATTGAATTTGGGTCAAAATCTCATCTTGACCACCACGCAGGCTATTGAGGGCCTTCTCCGGACTCCACCAGACTGATGGATGACAAATGGCTGAGTGATGGAGAATCAGGTCCTCCTCCACACCTAATCAAGAGTGACCTTCTGGCCCTGGGCGGTGCTAAATCCAGCCACGCTGCTGCCAGAGGAGCTGGCTGACCACCCACACAACTGTGGGGAGGTCCTAACCCAAGTTGCAGGTATAAGGCCAGATTCCAGAGACATTCTCCTCCCAGATGCCGAGATGAATCTGTTCACAGATGGGCATTGCTACATGGTCAATGGAGAGGTATGTGGGGGCTTCAGTGGTTTCTCCCGAGCAGGAACTCTAGACAGAAGTCCTGACACATGGAACTTCGGCACAAAAAGCGGAACTGATTGCACTCACTAAGGCACTGCAGATGGCCAAAGGTTAAACCGCAAACATCTATACAGACAGCAGGTATGCCTTTGTTACTTTCCATATTCATGGGGCTATTTATAAAGAAAGGGGCCTATTAACAGCAGAAGGAAAAGGAATTAAAGTCAGAGGAGAAATATTGGCTCTCCTCCAGGCTATTTGGGACCCAAAACAGATGGGTCTTATGGATTGCCCAGGACACCAAAAGGGACTGATCTGATTTCAACAGGTAACCAGTTAGCAGATCAAGCTGCAAAGCAAGCAGCTCGAGGAACAGTGCAAGATCTGGTTACACTCCCGGCTCCGGCTCTACCTGAAAAACTGAACTATTCAGAAGAAGATTTAAAGTATTTACAGAAATGGTTAAATTGGACTATGAAGGTGACTGGGCTAAGACTGAAGGAGGAAAAATAATTCTTCCTCGAAGACTGGGCAAAAAGTTAGTAGACAAATTCATCAGGGTACTCATTTGGGGATACGCAAACTCAAGGAGCTTATAAGCAAGCAGTTCCAGGTTTCTAAATTAGAGCGTATGGTTCAGGATGTACTTGATAGATGTGCTCAATGCCAGGCAGTTAATGTGGGAAGAACTAAAATGGGAAGAGGGAAAAGAGAAAGAGGTAAGGAACCAGGAATTTATTGGGAAATAGATTTTACAGAAATGAAACCTGGAAAATATGGACACAAGTACATGTTAGTTTTTGTAGATCACTTTTCAGGCTGGGTAGAGGCTTTTCCTGCCAAACATGAGACAGCGGGAGTGGTAGCCAAAAAGCCACTAGAAGACATAATTCCTAGGTTTGGGCTGCCTCTCGCAATCGGGTCAGACAATGGCCCTGCATTTGCGAGTTCAGTCTCATAGGCATTGGCCAAGGATGTGGGCACTAATTGGATACCACATTGTGCCTCCCGACCCCAGAGTTCTGAGCAAGTAGAGAGAATGAACCTGACACTTCAAGAGAATTTGACAAATTTAATTCTGGAGTCTTGTGGTGGATGGGTAGATCTCCTTCCTTTCACACTTCTCAGGGCGTGATGTACACCCTATTTAAGCAAGGTGACCCCATTTGAAATAATCTTTGGAGACCTCCCCTCTGTCCTTGACTACAAGAGGTTGCCCTAGCAAAAATGACTAATCAATCTGTACTCCAGTCACTGCAGGCATTACAGTCTGTCTTTAAAAAAGCCCACTCAGGGATCCAGACTGCCCATCCTGGGTCAGCCTCACCATAGCGGCATCATTCCAGGGAGCCTCATCGTCAGCATCTGGCCTCGCCGGAGAGTGGCCTGGTCCAAAGCGGCATCTTTATCATCAGGTGCAGGCTTCATACAGCGTGTAGCCTCGGCCATTGCGGCCTCATCTGGGGAGCGACCTTGTCAGAGTGGCGTCATGGGGAGCAGAATCTGTGTCTTCAGGGTTGTAGTCCTGATCATCCAAACTTGTCATCGGGAGTTGCATTCAAGTCATCGTCTTTAGACGTAAGAAATGGCCCCGAAATGTCAGTTTGATTTTCAATGGTTGGCCTGAAATAAAGCTTTGCTTTATTTTCACTTTGTTTAGTCTCATAGCTTTGATCATGGACCCTTACACTCCAAAACATTCCTCTGGGAACAGATGCCTGCAAACCTCAGCTAGAGTTCTGTTGTGGTCCTAGGGGCATGTCATTTTCCATCTTCTGACTCAGGGCCATTGACCTGGGTGTCTGTCTGGATTAGGTGTCTTGCATGAGTCAGACTGTGCATTTCTGTCCAGAGTGGAAAATGAAATTGGGTGGGATCAGGGGCCTTGCAGTTGTCTCCCAATCTGGAGTGTTTGTGCAAATGTGACGGGCAGAGTTTCCTTTGGGAGGGCAGGCAGAATCCTGTGCTGTGGCTCCAGTAGCCCCATCCTGGAGGGCCTGTTGGCCAGGGCTTTAGTGACAAAATTCTGCAAACAGAAACTGGGGTTAAGGTGAGGGGCGAGGTGATGGTAGTCCCAATCTGCAGACCGTGAGGGCAGAGCCTTGGAATCTGAAATGAGGGCGATGGGGATGCGGCCATGCAAGCTTTTCTTTCTGGGCTGTGTGTCTCACTAGTCCATGGAATGGAGGGGTGGCCTTATGGGCCCATGGGAGATTCTGCCTTCTGGGGGGATATTGCATGGCTCAAAGTTTGCAGTGTCTTTCTGGATGAAGGGAAGAGAGATGTTTCCCATCTCAGAGGTCCCTCCATAGTAGGGATTCCAGAGTCAGCTTCTGGGTCCAGGAGCCTGGAGAACCCGACCGAGGGTGAGGATTTGGGCCTAGGGGCATATCAGGCCTGATATGAGGGCTCCTGCTCCAGCTAGCGAGGGACCTTGTTTGAAAGCAGGCTCAGGCTGATGGTCACAATACCTATTTCTGCCCAGGACCACACTCCTGGGTGGGCGTGGTCTCATCGGCCATGCGGCTGGCTCCCACACTGAGGTTTGGACCCCCATCCCCACAGCAAGCTTTTCCAGCTGTGGCGATGGAGGAGTGCTCTTTTCTGCTTGAGTTTCTCTCATATGCAGGATTTGAGTTATGGTCTATGCAGAGATGCGTGAACACCCAGTTTGGGTAGAGATCACAGCCTCAGGCCCTGGCCGGTCCCACCTACAGGAGATGGTGCCCAATACCCGTGGGGCTGAGCAGAGGTCGGGGCTCAGGCTGTGTCACACAGAGCATGAGTGCACAGTGGGTTCTGGATATTAGGGTCCCGTCTAGGGCCGTGCAGGTTGGTCCTCACATGGTGATTCTCTGCAGCTCATAGGACCCTTCTTCTTTCTAGAGGGCAGAAAGAAGGCTGCATTGTGGCTCCAGAATTCCCAGTCTGGAAGGCTTTCCAGCCAGGAGGGTGAGGACGGAAGTCTGAACGCACAAGTGCAGGTTCAGTACAGTGCCGATTACATGGCAGTTCCAATGTACATCGTCTGACTCTAGATCTCCAGCACCTGAGTCAGGGTCAGTGTTGGATTTTCTCTCACACTTGAGTTTGTGTACATGATGCCTGATTAAGGGAGGGGTGGCCTCATGAGGCCATGGAGGTTTTCCTAGCTGGGGCTGGTGAGCTGCTCCAAACAGCAAGCTTTCCTTCTACTGTACAGGGGGGCTCTGTTTTGGTGGCTGCAGAGTCCCCCATATGGAAAGACATGGTCGCAGAGCTCACCAAAAAGAGTCTGGAAATCCAAGCTCAGCTTATCATTTTAGACCAGGAAGAAGGCATTTAGGATCTGGTGACTCTAGGGCAATTGGCCAGGGGGCTGAGTTGACAGGGAACCTCGTGCTGATGTGTAAAATGCTGGCTTGTGTCCAAGAAGAGTCTAGAATGTGGTGGGGGCTCAGACGCCATGCAAGATTCTCCTCCCCTGAGGGTTGGTCGCAGCTCCCTTGAGCCAGGTAGCCTTATGGGGACAGGAGGTGTTCTGTTTTGTGGCTCAGGGATCAACTGTTGGATCATATGTAGGTATTCCAGAACCTTCCTCTGGGGTCAGATGCCTGCAAACCTAAGCTAGAGTTCCGTTGAGGTCCTAGGGGCATGTCAGTTTCCATCATCTGACTCAGGGCCATTGACCTGGGTATCTGCCTGGAGGTAGGTGTCTTGCTTGTGTCAGACTGCGCTTCTATATCCAGAGCAGCCATAGAAATTGGGTGGGCTCAGGGGCCTTGCAAGTGTCTCCCAATCTGGATCGTTTGTGCAAATATGACTGGCAGAATATCCTTTTGGAGGGCAGGCAGAGTCCTGTGCTGTGGCTTGAGAGGTCCCATCCTGGACAGCCTGTCGGCCAGGACTTTGGGGACAAAATCTGTAAACACATACTCGGGTTAGGGTGTGGGGTGACGTGATGGCAGGCCTGATCTGCAGACCATTAAGGCAGTGTATCTGGATCTGAAATTAGGGCAATGGGGAGTGGGAGCCCAGGCTTTTCTTTCTGGGTTGTGTGTCTCAGTTTGCATGGAATGGATGGGTGGCCTCATTGGTACATGGAAGATACTGACTCAGTGGGGATTTTGCACGGCTCCCAAGGTTTTGGTGTCTTTCTGGATGAAGGGAAGATAGCTGTTTTCCTTCTCAGGGATCCCTCCATAGCAGGGATTCCAGAGTCATCTTCTGGGTCCAGGCGCCTGGAGAACCCGACTGAGGGTGAGGATTTGAGCCTAGAGGCATGGCAGGCTCAAAATGCGGGTTCCTGGTCCAGCTCCCAAGGGGGTTTCTTTGAAAGCAGGCTCAGGCTGATGGTCACAATGCCTGTTTTTTGGTCCCCGTCAGACCTCCTGGGTTGGCCTGTTCTCAAGGGCCATACAGCTGACTGCTACTCTGAGGGTTTGACCCCCATCTCCACAGCAAACATTTCTGGCCATGAGTAAGGAGGAGTGCTCTTTTGTGCTTGAGGTTCTGCAATAAGCCATGATTTGATCTATGGTTGGGGTACAGATTCCTGAAAACCCAGGTTGGGTAGAGATGACAGCCAGGGGCCATGGCTGGTCCCACCTGCAGGTGATGGCGCCCGCTACCTGTGGGCCTGACAGCAGGTCAGGGCACAGGCTGTGTCACACAGAGCATTAGTGCCCAGTGCGGCCTGGATATTTTGGTTCCGACTAGGGCCATACAGGTTGATACTCACATGGGGTTCTCGGCAGATCTGTAGGGCCCTCCTTCATACTGAAAGTCAGGCAGTAGGATGAGTAGTGGCTCCACAATTCCCAATCTCGTGGGCTTTCAGGCCAGACGGGTGAGGATGGAAGTCTGAACGCAGACGCGCCGGTTCAGTTCAGTGCCAAGCACATGGCAGTTCCAATATACAGAGTCTGACTCGAGATCTCCAGCACCTGAGTCAGAGCGAGTGTGGGATCGTTGCACATGCTGGAGTTTGTGTCCATGATGCCAGAAGAATGGAGGGGTGACCTCAGAAGCCATGGAGGTTTTCCCAGGCTGGGGCTGGTGAGCTGCTCCGAACAGCAAGCTTTCCTTCTGTGGGACAGGGGGAGTCAGTTTTAATGGCTCCAGGGTCCCCCGTATGGAAATATATGGTAGGAGAGCTCACCGCATAAATTTCTGGAAAGCCAAGCTCAGCTTATCCTTTCAGCCCAGGCACAAGACAGTTTAGATCTGGTGGTTCTGGGGCAAGTGCCCAGAGTGCTGAGTTGACAGGGAGCCTCTTGCTGATGAGTCAAAATGCTGGCTTGTGTCCAGGAAGACCTTAGAATGTGGCGGGGCTTAGGCGTCATGCAGGATTCTCCTCCCGTGAGGGCAGAATGCAGCTCCCATGAGCCAGGTGTCCTTCTAGGGACAGGAGGTGTTCTGTTTTGTGACTGAGGGACCAAGCATTGGACCATACGTAGGTATTCCAGAATGTGCCTCTGGGGACAGATGCCTGTAAATCTCAGTTAGGGATCCTTTGAGGTCCTAGGGGCATGTCAGTTTAAATCTTCTGACTCAAGGCCATTGACCTGGGTATCTGCCTGGATGTAGGTGTCTGGCATGTGTCAAACTGTGCATTTCTGTCCAGAGCGGCCAAAGAAATTGGGTGGGCTCAGGGGCCTTGCAGCTGTTTCCCAATCTGGAAGGTTTGTGCAACTGTGACGGGCAGAGTTTCCTAAGGGAGGGCAGGCAGAGTCCTGGGCAGGGACTCCAGTCGCCCCATCCTGGAGGACCTCTCGGCCAGGGCTTTGGGGACAAAAGTCTGCAAACACAAACTTGGATTAGAGTGAGGGACTAGCTGATGGCAGGCCCGATCTGCAGACCATGAGGGAAGGTGCCACAGGATCGGAAATTAGGGCTACAGGGAGAAGAGAGTGCAGGATTTTCTGTCTGGGTTGTGTGTCTGTGTTGGACACTGAATAGAGTGTGGGCTTCATGTGGCCATGAGAGATTCTGCCTCTGTGAGAATTCTGCCCAGCTCCCAACGGTTTGGTGTTTTTCGTGGGGATGGGAACAGTGTTGTATTCCGTCTCAGGGATCCCGCCATAGCAGGGATTCCAGAGTCAGCTTCTGGATCTGGGCGCCCGGAGGACCCAACCAAGGGTGAGTATTTGGGCCTAGGGGCATGTCAGGCCCCATATGTGGGCTCATGGTCCAGCTACCGAAAGGGTTGGTTTGAAAGTGGGCTCAGGCAGAGGATCATAATGCCTGTTTATGTAGGGCAGGCCTCATGTGTGGGTGTGTTCTCATGGGCCATGCAGCTGGCTCCCACTCTGAGGGTTAGACCCCCAATCACAAAGCTTTTCCCGTCCTGGGGAAGGATGAGTGTCCTTTTACGCTTGAGGTTCCCCCATTGGCCAGGATTTGAGCTATGGTCTGGGCACTGGCACCTGAATACCCATGTTGGGTAGAGGTGACAGTCTCTGGCCATGGCAGGTCCCACCTGCAGGTTATGAGGCCCGCTACCTGAGGGACTGATGGGAGGTAGGGGCTCCAGCTATGTCAGACAGAGCATTAGTGCACAGGGCAGCCTAGGATTTAAGCGACCCTGGAGGTCCGTGCAGTTTGATGCTCACTTGAAGATTCTGGGCTGACACCTAGGGCCCTTCTTCTTTCTGGAGGGCAGGCAGAAGCCTGTGTCAGCCTGTGTTCCTGAATGAACAATCTGGAGGGCTTGCATGCTAGGAGGTTGAGGACGGAATTCTGAACACACAGGCGCTGGTTCAGTGCAGTGCTGAGCACATGGCATTTCCAGTGTGCAGCGTCTGACTTGAAATCTCCAGCCCCCGAGTCAGGGAACGTGTCACATGGTCAATCACGCTGGAGTTTGTGTCCATGATGGCTGACGAGTGGAGGGCTGGCCTCATGAGGCCATGGAGGTCTTCCCAGGCTGGGCTGGTGATCTGTTCCGATCAAGATATCCTTCTGCAGGACAGGGGGAGTCCGTTTTAATGGCCAGGTTTATGTCCGTTTTAATGACCAGGGTCCCCCATGTGGAAAGACGTCGTCGCAGATGTTACCGCATGGATGCCTGAAAATCCCAGCTCCAGTTACCCTTTCTGCCCAGGAACAAAGCCGTATTGATCTGGTGGCTCTGGGACAAAGTGCCCAGGGGGCTGAGGTGACAGGGAGCCTCATTCTGATGGGTCACAATGCTGGCTTGTGTCCAGGAAGATCTTAGATTGTGGTGGGGGCTCAGGCGCCATGCAGGATTCACCTCCCCTGAGGGTTGGACGCAGCTCCCAAGAGCCAGGTGGCTTTCTGGGGCAGGAGGTTTTCTGTTTTGTGGCTCAGGGATCAAGTGTTGGACCATATGTAGGTATTCCAGAGTTTGCCTCTGGAGACAGATGCCTACAAACATAAATTAGGTTTCCGTTGTGGTCCTAGGGTTATGTCAGGTACCATCTTCTGACTCAGGGCGTTTGACTTGGGTGTCTCCCTGGAGGTAGGTGTCTGACATGTGTCCGAATGCACCTTTTATCCAATGTGGCCAACGAAATTGCTTGGGCTCAGGGGCCTTGTAGTTGTCGCCCAATCTGGAGCATTTGTGGAAATGTGAAATGCAGAGTTTCCTTCGGGTGGTCAGGCAGAGTCCTGTGCTTTGTCTAAAGAGGCCTCACCCTGTAGGGCCTGTCCATCAGGGATTTGGGGATAAAAGTCTGCAAACACACACTCGGGATAGAGCTCTGTGATGCGAAGTGATGGCAGGTCCAATCCCAGACTGTGAGGGCAGTGCTGAGTGATTTGAAATGAGGGCGACGGGGAGGCAGGAGCAAAGGCTTTTCTTTCTGTGTTGTGTGTCTCAGTTGGCCACGGAATATAGCGGTAACCTCATGGGGCCAAGGGAGATTCTGCTTCTGTGAGGATTCTGCTCAGCTCCCAAGGATTTGGTGCCTTTTGGGGCAAGGGAGGAGTGCTGTTTTCCATCTCAGGGTTCCCGCCATAGAAGGGATTCCAGAGTCGGCTTCTGGGTCCGGGCGCCTGGAGAACATGACTGAGTGAGAGGATTTGGGCCTAGGGGCATATCAGGCTTGATATGCAGGCTCCTGGTCCAGCTAGCAAGTAGGCTGGTTTGAAAGTGAGCTAAAGCTGAGGGTCACAATGCCTGTTTGTGGCCAGGGCGTCCTTCCTGGTTAGGCATGATCCCATGGGCTATGCAGCTGGCTCCCACTCTGAGGGCTAGACCCCCATCCCCACCGCAAGCTTTTCCCTTCTTGGGGAAAGAAGAGTGCTCTTTTATGCTTGAGGTTCCCCCATAGGCCGGGATTTGAGCTATGGTCTGGGCACAGATGCCTGAATACCCAGGTTGGGTAGAGATGACAGTCTCTGGCCATGGCAGGTCCCATCTGCAGCATATGGGGCCTGCTAACTCTGGTAGCTGATGGGAGGTCAGGTCTCAGACTGTCTCAGACAGGGCATTAGTGCACAGGGCGGCCTAGCACATTGGGGTGCCATCAAGGTCCGTGCAGTTTGTTCCTCATGCAGGTATTCTCAGCAGACCTCTAGGGCTCTACTTCTTTCTGGAGGGCAGGCAGAAGACTGCATTGTGGCTCCCGAATGGACAATCTGGATGGCTTGTGGGCCAGGAGGTTGAGGACGGAATTCTGAACACACAAGTGTTGGTTCAGTTCTGTGCTGAGCACATGTTATTTCCAATTTGTAGCTTCTTATTCCAGATCTCCATCACCTGAGCCAGGGCACGTGTCTGATGGGCACTCACGCTGGAGTTTGTGCCCATGATGGCTAACGAATGGAGGGGTGGCCACATGAGGCCATGGAGTTCTTCCCATGCTGGGGCTTGTGAGCTGCTCCGAACAGCAAGCTTTCTTTCTGTGCAACAAAGGTAGTCCATTTTGATGGCACCAGGGTCCCCCATATGGGAAGACGTCGTAGCAAAACTCACCACATGGATGCCTGGAAAGCCCAGCTCCGCTTACCCTTCCAGCCCAGGAACAAGGCCATTTTGATCTGGTGACTCTGGGCAAAGTTCCCAGGTTACTGAGGTGACAGGGAGCCTCATTCTGATGGGTCACAATGCTGGCTTGTGTGTTAGATGTTAGGGTCCGTGATCAAAGGAATGAGACTTACACAAAGCGAAAATCAAGCAAAGATTTATTTCGCTGCATGCATCAGAAACAAAACTGACAGGTAGGTGCCCTAGCCCCATGCAACAGAAATCAAACTGTCCGGTAGGTGCCTGAGTCCCATGCATTAGAAATCAAACTTGCTGGGGGCCACCACCTCCTTGCCCTTGGGTCCCTTCTGGAGGATCTCTACCTCACCTTCACTGTACCACAGGCCGCTCCTGATGAGGCCGCTCCAGACAGGGCCGCTCCCCAGGACGAGGCCGCTGGTGATGAGGCTGCTCACCGACCGTCTAGTGACAACACCGCTGCTCAGGCCTCGCTCGCAGCAGCGCTGCTGAAGATGAGGCCGCTCCCGACGAGGCCGTTCCCGGGGATGCCACTGCAGATGAGGCTCCCAGCAATGCCACTTCTGATGAGGCTGCACCGGCGGCTCCTGATGAGGCTGTTCCCAGCAGCGCCACTGCTTGCAGCAGCAAGGCCACTCATGGCAATGCTGCTGCTCGGGGCAGTGAGGCTGCTCCCAGGGACGAGACTTCTCCTGGTGGTGCTGCTACTTGGGGCAGAAAGGCTCCCAGAAATGCTGCTCCTGACGATGAAAAGGGGGCTGTCACTCTATACAGCCACGACACTACCGCTACCCTAATGGCTCCCAATGGCTCCTGCTACCGGGTACCATAACTCCTCCTGCTACTAAACCCCCACCTTGCAGTCTCACAGATCAGCCTTTATAGATGTGGTTGAGCCCGGCCCACACATAGGTGGCCAATGGGATTGAAACTCACCTCAGTAAATATATGCATGCCCCACTGATTGGCCAACTCCTCTAGCTGGTCTGGCCTGCCCCTATATTCCCCCCTTTTCATTGGAAATTAGTCAAATCTTTGACCTTTCAGCCAGTTCTATGCTCTCCTTTTGTAAGGGGACTACATTGAGCATGTAATCCTGGGGCCAAAAAGTAATAGTAGTGTACAGTCGGCTGATGAGCCATTCAACACTTTGTATAACCTTTCCCATTTTTCCTAATTCCGTTCATCTAATTTCCCACTTATACTTTTCCTAAACAGGTAACAATAGGAGGAACAATAAACTCACAGTTTTTTTAGTCTTAGCTTTAGTCCATGGCCAGTGGGGTCTGTCGGCTGCAGCTTCCATTGCTGGGGGGTGTCCTTGTCCTAGGCTCATTTGATATGAACTGCATGAATCCAGGCCCTTATGCCTTCTACTTTTACTGATGTGGGGGTGGTCAAGATAACAGTAAATGGTCCCTTCCAGCGATACGTTTCCCACATGATAGCGACGTATCCAGAACAAGTCCCCGGGTTGGTAAGGATGGGGTTCCACCTCTGTCTCCATCACAGTGTGGGCGGTCAGGATCCCTGAGTGGGCTATTTTAAGACAGACTGTAATACCTGCAGTGACGAGTACAGATAGATCAGTCATTTCTGCTAGGGCAAACTCTTGTAGTCTAGGACAGAGGGGGGTTCTCCCAAACAATATTTCAAATGGGGTCACCTTGCTTAAGTAGGGTGTACGTCATGCCCTGAGGAGGGTGAATGGAAGGAGATACAAATATCCACCACCAGTCTCCAGAATTAGTTTTGTCAAGGTCTCTTTAATAGTCAGGCTCATTCTCTCTACTTGCCTGGAACTCTGGGGCTGGTAGGCACAATATAGTTTCCAATTCATGCCCATGGCCTTGGCCAATGCCTGTGAGACTGACTCTCAAATGCAGGGACATTGTCTGACCTGATTGCGAGAGGCAGCCCAAACCTAGGAATTATTTCTTCTAGTTGCTTTTTGGCTACCACTCCTGCTGTCTCATGTTTGGCAGGAAAAGCCTCTACCCAGCCTGAAAATGTATCTACAAAAACTAAAATATACTTATGAACATATTTTCCAGATTTCATTTCTGTAAAATCTATTTCCCAACAAATCCCTGGTTCCTTACCTCTTTCTCTTTTCCCTCTTCCAATTTTAGTTCTTCCCACATTAACTGCCTGGCGTTGAGCACATCTATCAAGTACATCCTGAACCATAGGCCCTACTTTAGAAACCTGGAACTGCTTGCCTATAAGCTCCTTGAGTTTGCGTATCCCCAAATGAGTAGCCTGATGAGTTTGTCTACTAGCATTTTGCCAAGTCTTTGAAGAAGAATTATTTTTCCTCCTTCAGTCTTAGCCCAGCCCCTTCATAGTCCAAATTTAACCATTTCTGTAAATACTTTAAATGTTCTTCTGAATTGTCCGATTTTTCTGATAGGACCAGAGGGGGAGTGTAACCAGTTCTTGCACTGTTCCTCGAGCTGCTTGCTTTGCAGCTAGATCTGCTAACTGTTTTCCTTTTGAAATCAGATCAGTCTCCTTTTGGTGTCCTGGGCAATGAATAACAGCCACCTCTTTGGGTCCCAAATAGCCTGGAGGAGAGCCAAATTTCTCTGATTTTAATTCCTTTTCCTTCTGCTGTTAATAGGCCCCTTTCTTTAAAAATATCCCCATGAATATAGAAGGTAACAAAGGCATACCTGCTGCCCGTATAGATGTTGGTGGTTCTACCTTTGGCCATCTGCAGTGCCTTAGTGAGTGCAATCAGTTCCGCTTTTTGTGCCGAAGTTCCATGTGTCAGGACTTCTGTCTAGAGTTCCTGCTCAGGAGAAACCACTGAAGCCCCCACATACCTCTCCATTGACCATGTAGCAATGCCCATCTGTGAACAGAGTAATCTTGGCATCTGAGAGGAGAATGTCTTTGAGATCTGGCCTTATACCTGCAACTTGGGTTAGGCCCTCCCCGCAGTAGTGTGGGTGGTCAGCCAACTCCTCTGGCAGCAGCATGGCTGGATTTAGCACTGCCCGGGGCCAGAAGGTCACTCTTCATTAGGTGAGGAGGAGGGCTTGATTCCCCATCACTCAGGCGTTTGTCATCCATCAGTCTGGTGGAGTCCGGAGAAGGCCCTCAATAGCCTGCGTGGTGGTCAAGATGAGATTTTGACCCAAATTCAATTTACTCGCAGCCTTGACCAGGAAGGCCATGGCAGCAATTATGCAGAGGCAAGAGGGGAATCCAGCCACTACTGGATCTAGTTTCTTGCTAAGATAGGCTACAGGCCTTTGCCAAGGCCCCAGATTCTGAGTCAAAACTCCTTTGGATACCTCTGCATTTTTTATCCACATACGAGTAGAAGGGCTTGGTAACATCTGGGATGGCCAATGCACTAAGTACAGCTGTTTGTAATTCCTGAAATGCTCCTTCTGCCTCAGCTGTCCACTCTGTAATAATGAGCGCCCCCCCCCTTTTGCCAGTTCGTAGGGAGGTTGGGCAATCTCGGCAAACCACAGTATCCACAGCCTACAGGAAACCACCATCCAAGAAACTCCCTTATTTGTTGGGACGTGGTGGGGCGGGGGTATCTGGTGACCACCTGTTTCCTGGACTCAGTGAACGCACTCCCTCCTGGAGATCAAAGCTTATATATGTGGTATGGCTCTGACAAACCAGTGCTTTCTTTGCTGGCACTGGATACCCTTTTCCTGCAGAGTCTGTAAGAGAGGTCTCATCCAACGCCAACATGACTCATAGTCCTCAGCAGGTACTAGCAAGTCATCAACATACTGTAGCAGAGTGACTACGGGGTTGGAAGTTCTGTACTCATGCAAATCCTTGTGTAGGGCCTCGTCAAAAAATAATGGTGGGTGAATGACTGAATCCTTGGGGAATTCTTGTACAGGTGAGCAGGCCTTGGAATCCTTCCTGTGGGTCGGACCACTCAAAAGCAAAAAGGGGTTGAGATTCCCTTGCTAACGGTATGCAGAAAAATGCATCCTTGAGATCTAAGATGGTATACACAGTTCTTTTGGGGCCCAGGAGGGAGAGTAGGGTATACGGGTTAGGCACCTTCGGGTGGATATCTTCAACATATTTATTAACTTCCCACACGTCCTCAACGGGTCAGTACTCCCCAGTCTCTGCCTTTTTGACAGGCAGCAATGGTATATTCCATGGAGATTTGCAGGAACTAGGATCGCGTCTTCTCAGAGGTGGTTAATATGCTTTCTGATCCTTCATTTGCTTCCTGGAGAAGGGGGCGCTTCCGAATGTGAACAGCCGTAGCCATCGCCTTAATTGTACCACCACTGTAGGTTGTCCCCTGGCCAAACCAGGTGACTTCCCTTCTGCCCAGACCTTGGGAAACTCGACCTGTAGGATTTGGAGACGTCTCCCTGCCTTTGTCTCCTCTGGTTTTGAGACTGGCTCGTAAACTAGTTATTCATCTTCAGCTGCCATATGCTGCTTGGGAATATTCCTTAAAGTATTTGTGCCAAATTAGACTAAACCCAGTGGCTCCAGTTATAACCCTTAACACAGGAAATGAGTAAGGAAGAAGCCTCACATCTATTATGAGGAACAGAGAGATGAAAATCAGAGTCCCCTTACTCTCTGCCTGTCCCATTCCCCCAAACACAAGAAACACAGCAGACTACAAAAAGACAAGACAAAGACTACTGCAGGCCCAGCGTTCCAGCCACAGGTGGGGATTTTCTAGGGGTTTCAAACCCTCTGACTGCCTAGGGGGACTCGAGCCCCCAAAGACTACTGTGGGGGACTCGAACACCCGATGACCGCCTAGGAGGACGCACACCCCCTGACTGCCTAGGGGGACTCGAACCCCCTGACCATCTAGGGGGCCTCGAATCTCTCTGTCCGCCAAGGGGGACTCGAATCCCATGTTGATTTACCAACAGATGAATGGGGCATCTCCGCATCCAATCCAGCTCTGGGGAGCATAGCTGCATCCAGCTTGTCCCCGGTGGGCCATACCCTGGAGCTCCAACCAGACAGACGAACAAGATCCTAACACCTCCAGAGGCTTTTCACATAAATTCAGATGCTGGCTCAGTTCTCATTGTTTGTTCCCGGGCGAGGCCCCATTGTTAGGGTCCGTGATCAAAGGAAGAAGACTAACACAAAGCGAAAATCAAGCAAAGCTTTATTTCATGCCAAGCATAGAAAATGAAACAGATCGGTTGGGGCGATTTCTTACATAGAGGCAACGATGATGAGGACGCCGCTCCTGATGTCAAAGAGGCGAGGGTGACGAGGACAACAACCCTGACTATACAGACTCTGCTCTTCTAGGTCTCCAACAATAAGCACCCATAGACATTCATTGCAGTCACGGATTTCCCGAAGTTCATGGTCATGTTCCATCATTCTTCCTTTTCTAATTTGCTTCGCTTCTTTTTTTTCCCAGTACGTGGATTCCAGGTACCTCGTTGGATCCTCTGGTTCTGCCAGCTTCCTGATCTTTGAATCCAGCCTGCTAACAAATCTTTTCATAAGGGCCTCATCATTTTATTTAATTTATTTTTTTAATCACCTTTATCCCTGTGGTCTGAGACTCCCTGATTCCTTCTAGGTTTTTCTGATCCAGAGTGAGTATCCTGGCTGCTGCTTAAATCCTCCACCTGGCATGGGACATGTCCAGGTTTCACTTCGATTTCTTGGCCATGACCAGTTCCTCTTTTTTTGCCTGGGCATCAATTGATTTTTTCATCGTTGCATAAGTTCAGGTCTCTGGATTCTTCTCTGTATTCAAAAAGCGACTTCTGTTTTCTACACTGAGATTAATTTATTTAGTATGAAGATGTCATGGACTGCCACTGGTTGACCCTTGATGGAGTCTCCGGTATATGTAGCATGCTCACTTGGTTAGGTTGTGGCTGTCCACTCTCTTCTGGGCCAGTTCTCTGCAGAGGCACTCGTTGCCTGCCATTCAGAGTGTTTGTTTTTGGGACCACATATGGTGAGATTTAGGGTGTTCGGCTCTGGTATGCCTGTGAAAGGAGACTTTCAACCCACTCAACTTTACTAAGGCCTTCTGAATGCTGTGTTCAAGAGAGAGGATGTAGGCAGGGCTTTCTTCTAGTACCCAATGGAGGGTCTGTTCTCCTGGTCCTAAGCAACGTGTCCTGAGGAAGGTAGTCCCAACAGGTTTCTAGGGTTGGGACTACGTGATTGCAGGTTAGGCAGCTAATGTCTGCACCGTCCTGTCTGTGGCCTCTAACTCAGGCTTTATGCTGATGGTTGTAGAACCCCAGGATTCTTTTTCCCCCATCGAGGCATCTCCACCAAGAGTGCCTATCACGGATGCACAGCAACAAACAATAATCAAACAAGTATTGTTTCTGATCATGGTTTCCAGGCTGTCTGCACCTGGTTGCTTGATGGTGTGCTCTGCAGGAAAAACACAGTGTTCTCTGGAGTCTATGTCTGTCAAGCATTCTGATCTGAGATACCCAGGCCTAAAGTCCATTTGGTTGCAAGTACTCATTCCATTCAGACAGTCTCCATTTCTACGCCAACACCCACGGGTGAGAATCCAAATTGTGTTTTTCCAGTGTGCTCCTCTCTCCTTCGCCTTTGTCTTTGGCCCTGGCTTCCTGCCTTCTGAAGCACCAACCATCCATGTCTCCCTTAAGACAGGTCTACTCCCTTCTCCCATGGTCTCAGCTACTTCTTCTCTCTTTTGCCGTACAGTTTGATTTGAAGGCTTCAGGTTCATTGACGCCATGGTTCCATTGATGTGGTCATCTTCCGGTTGTGCTGATGGCTGAAGACAAGCCTGGAGCTTCCAGATATTTCTGAAATCTCCCTGTCCTCCCAATGAACCACAGATTCTTACCCAGCCATAAGCAAGAAGGAATCTTGTAATTTGCCACTTGTGGCAGAAAGGTGGCAAGCATTGGGCTGCAGCCCACCTTTCAGTCACAGAAAGACAAATAACATACGATTTCACTCACTTGTGGAATTAAAGGAACATGTGAAAAAGCAAGAAAAAAGGGACAAACAATGAGACTCTAACCGGGCACAAAATTTGGTGTTTGTTGCACGCATGTTAGGGAGAGTGTGTGTTTCTAAAAGAGGATTAAATGGGACCTTCCTTGTAGGAAATGTGGCCAAACAAGATGAAGCATGAGTTTCATTATGTTTGAAGGTGAATCGTGATCCAATGAAGAGTGGCTTCACATCTCTTAAAATATAATTCTAAGCGTTTTGTGGAACACACCCTCCTTCCCACCTCCCCACACACACACTTAAAAGAGTCACACAGAATTTACGGAGCAAGTGAGGAGTAAAATTCATGGAAACAGAACTCAGGCAAAATACCTTAAGGAACAAAATTATCAAAGTCAAAAACCGCCAAAATCGGAAAAGTTAACTTCTTACCTATCAAGAATTATTAAAGCATTCAGGACTAAACTCTCCTAAACAATCCACCCTAAAAGTCCACTATGCACAAGTATGCCAGCAAATCCAAGACCTGAGAGAAAAGGATAAATTCAAAGACACGTACCAACTACCAAGACTTGTTCTTGAACATACACATCTGATATATCAGGTAATGACGAAAGTGTTTGAAGCATTCCTCAAACACCTCCCAACACCCAAAACGCCAGGTCAAACCAATTTGCTGGTCAACACTCCGAGACATTTAATGAAGGCAAGGCCGGTTCTTCTCACTGATTCCCAAAATGTAAAAAGAGGGAAGAATCTAATTTACAATGTCCAAAGACCCAATTCAGATAAGGACCTCATCAGAAACCAATTGCATACCATTTTAATCAGTAATATAATGAAATTATACTCATTTCTTTCCTCTTTCTTTCTTCATCTACAGGGGAAATGGCCTGTATTTCCTTTTTTTCCATACTTTTTCTTTTGTTCGGGAAGCCAGCCTTGCATCACTCATACTTTTGTGAGATAGTATTCCCTGATTCTTTAGTTGCATATTGCACCGAGTGCTCATCAACAGCATATATGCCACACCACCTCAATACCATGAACCAGTGCCCTCATTCCTGGCATGTCTCATCCCTCTGTAACACTCAGCTTTGTTCCCAGAGTCCTAAGTATCTCCTGGTTTGTCTTCCTGTCTGACTTCTTCTCTTTCCCTTTTCCCTTGTTTTACTCATGTCCATGGTACTCCTCAAGGGCCACATATGAGTGAAGCCGTATGATATTTCCCCTGGATTCCTTCTGATTTCAGTGAGAATATCCCAGCCCAGTGTCACTCATGTCAAGGCGAGTATCAGTGTTTCATCCATTCGATGGCGGAGGTATCATTTGTGTCCTGGATGGACCACACCTTCTTTATCCAGTAGCCTATTGAAGGTCATCGTGGCTCCTTCCACAGTTCTGCTAGAGTGGGCATGGCAGGCCATTGATCTGGGCAGATCCTTTTCCTTTGAATTAAGACAGTTGGTCATAATGACCCTCCCCATGTCCTCGGCATGTAATGTTAACTGATGATGACAGATTTGCTGTCTGGTGCTCTTCTTTCAGGTGTATTGATCATGCAGAATGTCACTCTCCTTGAAGCATTTTCAAAGGTGTTTCAGGTAAAGTCAGGTAGATAGAGCCCTCATCCCTTAGGACTGGTGTTTCAGAATATTAGGAGATCAGGACACGGACAGCACATTGCATCCAAGCCCTAGCACGTTTCCTTGAAATGTGACTTTCCTTCCCTTATTCCTTCCTTTATCTTCTAAGCTGACCAAGCACCAAAGTCCGACCCTTATTCCTAGAACAAATCGGGAAAAGAACCTAAAAGGACACTCTCACCCATAGGATGTCAATATTCCCAGAGATCTCATGATACCCAAGAGGTCTCCCTATTGATTGAGGTCTCTAGACATTGCAGTGGATATAGGAACACCTGGTTCTCTGTGGAGAAATGTTGGCGGAAATGATGGTACACCGAATGTCATTTTCCTTCTCTTTGTATAGAAAGGTGACATGGGAAAGAAATCGCAAAGACCACGTGAGTTCATGAGCAGGCAATCAGGGCTCTTTTTTGGTACTTCCCAGGGTTTCCCACCTAAAGCCATAGGACTCATAGCTCATGAGAGAGGGATTGATGCTTCAGGGAAGTCAACTTCTGCGACATCACAAGGTTTTGAGCTCTTAGCAACCACTCCTCCCCAAACCATATCTAATCACTCTACATGGTTTTAGTAGTCATGGGTCAGCCAGGAGGTGCCAAAGCCCTCCCAAACTGTTGGAGCTCCCTGGGTATTTCACTAAGACAGTTTGTGAAGCAAGTCGGTGTCACCTTGTCCATGGCCAAATTTATAGTCTTTGGCCAGGACTGTCACCACCAGCCCTCTGCACTCTGGAGAGTGGCAAGGATTAACAATTCCATCTTACCCCCGTAAGGTCAAGAAATGGTCAGGACTACAACCAACCCACAGGCTAGGGTCTCTACACTCCGCACACTTGCCTGGTCCTCCGACCCAATGAGGACCCTTGTGACCAGGAAAAGGGCCACCAAAGGAAAGCTCCCAGTGAACACCCACAACCATGCCAAAGACATGCCTTCAGTCTTCATCAGTGAGGACACAAGTTCCTCTAACATCTCCAGTAACCTTACCAAGAAGGCCACCCCTTCTTCGAAGCTTACCAAGCACCAAAGGCAGACCCTACACCTAGAACCGTAGGCCCAAGACGTACTTATCAGTTTAGAGCCAACAGAATGGAGCACAGAGCCTGGTGGATGAGACCCATTCCCCATGTGAAACCATCGGAAAGCCTATTGTGCCAGGTTTAGGAAGACAACATGGATCTTCAAAAGGACGCCTTGAAGAGGATTCAGTGGCCTAAGATCCCTGAGCATTCCCGCAGGGTGATTCAGCTACCTTCTGCGGAACTAAATGGAGATGTTGCAGCACAAGGCTGTTGTAAGCCTCCCAATTTCATTCAACATTTTTTTTTCATGGGATAAACAAACACCGCCTGCTGCGGATGATGGGAATGTTCTAAAGGAGCCAGTTGAAGAGGAACAATGGAAGAACAAGGGGCCATTGCAGCTGGACAAAGAGCGGATATTCCATGGTGGTGAGGAGATGCAGGAAGATGAAGAAGAGGAGAACAAACAAGGGATCTCAGAGCCAAGGTTGGCATTGTAGGATATTGGGAGGTGCTCTGGTCCTGGCTGCATCCATAGGGGCATAGGTCCAAATTAAATAAAGCATTCTCTGACCCCAGTCAATCCTTATCTACTGTTTCTTATTGTTGTTGTTGTTTTTCAATGATGTGCTTGCATGTTTGGGACAGAGAGAGACAGCAAGAACATAATCAGTGAGGGAGCTGGAGAGGGAGAAGCAGAATTGCCTCTGAGTGGGGAACCTGAGGTGGGACACATTGCAATGAGCCTGGGAAAAGGAGCAGAACTGAAGGCTGCTTCTGAATTGATGGAGACATCCCTAGACACAATCTTTGTCTTCTTAACACCTCATTGTTCTAGACAAGAACTGCTGCTCTCTTATTGTTTAGAAATGCTGGGGATAGGGTTTGGGCTTGGGCTGGTGTGTCTTGCTCTCTACAACATGCTGCTAGAGCAGGCATAGCTGGTCGCCTCGAAGTCAGGCCTTGGCTTAAATAACACTCTTTTCCCAAGCATATTTGGGTGAAGAGAATTCCTCCATTGTTAGCTTTGGTAGGGTGAATAACACTATGTCATGTGTTGCTCTGCTTCCGTGGATGGTGCTGGGAGTACTCTGTCCCTCAGAATCTGGATCTCTGTTACTGCACCCAGATGAGGGATTTTTGCAGCTCTGATTTTTCAAAGAAATTTTGGGCCCACTATTTTCTCTCTCTTCTCGATCTCCTACAATAAGCACCCATAGACATTCATCGTAGTCACAGATTTCCCGAAGTCCATTGTCATGTTCCATCATTCTTCCTTCTCTCCTTTGCTTCATTTCTTTTTTCCTAGTACTTGGATTCCAGGTACCTCATTGGATCCTCTGGTTCTGCCAGATTTCTGAACTTTGCATCCAGTCTGCTAACAAATCTTCTCATAAGGGCCTCTTCATTTTATTTAATATTTTTTTATCACCTTTACTTATGTGGTCTGAGACTCCCTGATTCCTTCTAGGTTTTTCTGTTCCAGAGTGATTATCATGGCTGTTGCTTAAATCCTCCACCTGGCATGTGACATGTACAGGTTTCACTTTGATTTCTTGGCCATGACCATTTCCTCTTCTTTTGCATCGGCATCAAATGATTCTTCCATCGTTGCCTTAGTTCAGGTCTCTGGATTCTTCTCTGTATTCAAAAAGCGCCTTCTGTTTTCTACACTGAGAGTAATTTCTTTAGGCTGAAGATGTCATGGAGTGTCACTGGCTGAACCTTGATGGAGTCTCCATTATATTTTGCATGTCCACTACGTTGATTGTGGCTGTCCACTCTCTTCTGGGCCAGGGCTCTGAAGAAGCACTCGTTGCCTGCTGTTCGGTGTGTTTGGTGTCTGGACCGAGTATGGTGAGGTTTAGCTTGGTCGGCTCTGGTGTCCCTGTGAAAGGAGACTATCAACCCACTCAACCTTAGTAAGGCCTTCTGAATGCTGTGGTCAATAGAGAAGATGTGGAAGATCCTGCAGGACGGTGATCTCTACATGTTAATTATTTGTTTTCCATTTAGGGCAGCCAGGAGTGGTTGGGGAATATCACCTACATCCCACAGGGGTAGGTGTCAAGATGGTGGAGAAGTAGCAGGCTGAGAATACATCAGGTACCAGGAGATCAGGTATATAACTTATCAAAACATTGGAAACACGTAAAAATCCAATGGGAGATGGAAGAGAAGAAGAACAGCAAGTCTAGAAACAGAAAATCAACCACTTTCTGAAAGGTAGGACTGGCAGAGAAGTGAATCCAAAACAATGGGAAGTTAGACGGCAGGGGGATGGGCCGGCTCCCAGCAAGCAGAAAAGCAACGGAGCACAAATTCAGGATTTTTAAAAGTCTGTTCCACTGAGGGACATTGCTCCAGAGGCTAAACCGGGGTGAAGCCTATGAGGGGTCAGTACGGCCCCAGGTCCCGCAGGGTCACAGAAGGATCGGGGGTGTTGGAGTTTCACAGAGCTCATAGGTATTAGAACATGGAATCTGGCAACAAAGACAGAACTAAGGACTGATCTCTCAGCTCCGGAATACCTTGTACTGGTCGCAGGCTGGGTGAAATCAGAGCGCGGCTGGAGGCTGGGGATATGGGAGTGATTGGGCGCTGTTCTCTGAAGGTGCACAGAGAAGTGGGGCCCTGGGCTCTCGGCTTCTCTGGGCCGGAGATTGGGAACTGCTATTTTCATTCCCATCCTCCCGATCTCTATGGAAAGCATTCAGGGAACAAAAGCTCCCGAAAGCAAACCCGAGCAGATTACTAATTCCGGCCCCTGGTAAGGGTGGTGAAATTCCGCCTTGGGCAAAGACACTTGAGAGTCACTACAACAGGCCCCTCCCCCAGAAGATCGACAAAAAATCCAGCCAGGGCGAAGTTCATCTACCAAGTAAAGCAGGTTCAATACCTAGGACAGTAGCAGAATTCCAGAAATAAAGAAAGCAAAGCACAGAACTCATGGCTTTCTCCCCATGATTCTTTACTCTTGTGGTTAATTTAATTTTTTTTCAATTTTTTTTCTTTCTTTTTTCTTCTTCTGTTAAAATTTTTAATCATTTACCCTTTTCTTTTTTAACTTTTTCTTAAACTATAATAACATATATATATATATATACATACTTTTTTATATTTTTTATTTGTTTTCTTTTTTCTTTTTTTTTCTTTTTTTTCTGAACCTCTTTTTATCCCCTTTCTCCCCCACCCCCAGGATTTCTTTTTTTTTCCTGAATCTCTTTTTATCCCCTTTCTCCCCCCCACAATTTGGGGTCTCTTCTGATTTGCATAAAGTGCATTTTTCTGGGGTCTTTGCCACCCTTTTAGTATTTTACTTGCTCCTTCATATACTCTTATCTGGACAAAATGACAAGGTGGAAAAATTCACTCCCCCCAACAAAAGAACAAGAGGCAGTACCAAAGGCTAGGGACCGAATCAATACAGACATTGGTAATATGTCATCTAGAGTTCAGAATGACAATTCTGAAGGTTCTAGCCAGGCTCGAAAAAGGCATGGAAGATATTAGAGAAACCTCTCTGGAGATATAAGAGCCCTTTCTGGAGAAATTAAAGAACTAAAATCTAACCAAGTTGAAATAAAAAAAGCTATTAATGAGGTGCAATAAAAAATGGAGGCTCTCACTGCTAGGATAAATGAGGCAGAAGAATTAGTGATATAGAAGACCAAATGACAGAGAATAAAGAAGCTGAGCAAAAAACAGCTACTAGACCACGAGGGGAGAATTCAAGAGATAAGTGACACCATAAGGTGAAACATTAGAATAATTGGGATTCCAGAAGAAGAAGAAACAGAGAGGGGAGAAAAAGGTATATTGTAGAGAACTATTGGAGAGAATTTCCCTAACATGGCAAAGGGAACAAGCATCAAAATCCAGGAGGTGCAGAAAATTCCCCTCAAAATCAAGAAGAATAGGTCCACACCCCTTCAACTAATAGTAAAATTTACAAGTCTTACTGACAAAGAGAAAATCCTGAAAGCATCCCGGGAAAAGAAGTCTGTAACATACAATGGTAAAAATATTAGATTGGCAGCAGACTTATCTACAGAGACCTGGCAGGCCAGAAAGAGCTGGCATGATGTATTCAGAGAAGTAAACGAGAAGAACATGCAGCCAAGAATACTGTATCCAGCGAGGCTATCATTGAAAATAGAAGGAGAGATAAAAAATCTTCTAGGGCAACAAAAACTGAAAGAATTTGCAAACACCAAACCAGCTCTACAGGAAATATTGAAAGGCTCCTCTAAGCAAAGAGAGAGCCTAAAAGTAGTAGATCAGAAAGGTACAGAGACAATATACAGTAACTGTCACCTTACAGGCAATATAATGCCACGAAATTCATAACTCTCAATAGTTACCCTGAATGTTAATGGGATAAATGCCCCAATCAAAAGACGCATGGTAACAGAATGGATAAAAAACCCAAACCTATATATATATATATATATATATATATATATATATATATATATATTGCCTACAAGAAACACATTTTAGATGTGAAGACACCTCCAGATTTAAAGTAAGGGGGTGGAAAACAATTTACCATGCTAATGGGCATCAGAAGAAAGCTGGGGTGGCAATCCTTATATCAGATCAATTAGATTTTAAGCCAAAGACTATAATAAGAGATCATATTCAAAGGGTCTGTCCAACAAAGAAGATCTAACAATTTTAAATATCTATGCCCCTAACGAGGGAGCAGTCAACTATATATACCAATTGATAACAAAATCAAAGAAACACATCAATAATAATAGGATAATAGTAGCGAATTTTAACACTCCCCTCACTGAAATGGACAGATCATCCAAGCAAAAGATCAACAAGGAAATAAAGACCTTAAATAACACACTGGACCAGATGGACATCACAGATATATTCAGAACATTTCATCCCAAAGCAACAGAATACACATTCTTCTCTAGGGCGCATGGAACATTCTCCAGAATAGATCACATCCTGGGTCACAAATCAGGTCTAAACTGGTATCAAAAGATTAGGATCATTCCCTGCATATTTTCAGACCACAATGCTCTGAGGCTAGAACTCACACAAGAAGAAAGCTGGAAAGAACCCAAATACATGGAGACTAAACAGCATTCTTCTGAAGAATGAATGGGTCAACCAGGAAATTAAAGAAGAATTGAAAAAGTTCATGGAAACAAATGATAATAAAAACACAAGGGTTCAAAATCTGTGGGATGCAACAAAGGCAGTCCTGAGAGGAAAATATATAGCGGTACAAGCCTTTCTCAAGAAACAAGAAAGGTCTCAAGTACACAACCTAACCCTACACGTAAAGGAGCTGGAGAAAGAACAAGAAAGAAACCCTAAACCCAGCAGGAGAAGAGAAATCATAAAGATCAGAGCAGAAATCAATGAAATAGAAACCAACCAAACAAACAAACAAATAGAAAAAATCAAAGAAACTAGGAGCTGGTTCTTTGAAAGAATCAATAAGATTGATAAACCCGTGGCCGGACTTATCAAAAAGAAAAGAGAAAGGACCCAAATCAATAAAATCATGAAGGAAAGAGGAGAGATCACAACTAACACCAAAGAAATACAGACAATTATAAGAACATACTATGAGCAACTCTACGCCAACAAATTTGACAATCTGTTAAAAATGCATGCATTCCTAGAGACATATAAACTACCACAACTGAACCAGGAAGAAATAGAAAACCTGAACAGGCCGATAACCAGTAAGGAGATTGAAACAGTCATCCAAAATCTCCAAACAAACAAAAGCCCAGGGCCAGATGGCTTCCCAGGGGAATTCTACCAAACATTTAAAGAAGAACTCATTCCTATTCTCCTGAAACTGTTCCAAAAAGTAGAAATGGAAGGAGAACTTCCAAACTCATTTTATGAGGCCAGCATCACCTTGATCCCAAAACCAGACAAGGATCCCACCAAAAAAGAGAACTACAGACCAATATCCTTGATCAACACAGATGCAAAAATTCTCACCAAAATATTAGCCAATAGGATTCAACAGGAGATTAAAAGGATTATTCACCACGAACAAGTGGGATTTATTCCAGGGCTTCAAGGGTGGTTCAACATCCGCAAATCAATCAATGTGATACAACACATTAAAAAAAGGAAGAAGAAGAACCATATGATACTCTCCATAGATGCTGAAAAAGTATTTGACAAAGTATAACATCCCTTCCTGATCAAAAAGCTTCAAAGTGTATGGATAGAGGGCACATACATCAATATTATCAAAGCCATCTATGAAAAACCCACCATAAATATCATTCTCAATGGAGAAAAACTGAAAGCTTTTCCATTAAGGTCAGGAACACGGCAAGGATGTCCATTATCACCACTGCTATTCAACATAGTACTAGAAGTCCTAGCCTCAGCAATCAGGCAACAAAAAGAAATTAAAGGCATCCAAATTGGCAAAGAAGTAGTCAAAGTATCACTCTTCGCAGATGATATGATACTATATGTGGAAAACCCAAAAGACTCCACTCCAAAACTGCTAGAACTTGTACAGGAATTCAGTAAAGTGTCAGGATATAAAATCAATGCAAAGAATTCAGTTGCCTCTCTGTACACCAACAATAAGACAGAAGAAAGAGAAATTTAGAAGTCAATCCCATTTACAATTGCCAAAACTATAAGACACCTAGGAATAAACCTAACCAAAGAGGCTAAGAATCTATATGCAGAAAACTACAAAGTACTCATGAAAGAAATTGAGGAAGACACAAAGAAATGGAAAAATGTTCCATGCCCCTGGATTGGAAGAATAAATATTGTGAAAATGTCCATGCTACCTAAAGCAATCTACACATTTAATGCAATCCCTATCAAAATCCCATCCATTTTTTCCCAAAGAAATGGAACAAATAATCCTCAAATTTATATGGAACCAGAAAAGACCTCGAATAGCCAAAGGAATATTGAAAAAGAAAGCCAAAGTTGGTGGCATCACAATCCCGGATCAAGCTCTATTACAAAGCTGTCATTATCAAGACAGCAAGGTACTGACACAAAAACAGACACATAGATCAATGGAACAGAATATAGAGCCCAGCAATAGACCCTCAACTCTATTGTCAATTCTTCTTCGACAAAGCAGGAAAGAATGTCCAATGGAAAAAGACAGCCTCTTCAATAAATGGTGCTGGGAAAATTGGACAGTCACATGCACAAAAATGGAATTGGACCACGTTCTTACACCACACACGAAAATAGACTCAAAATGGATGAAGAACCTCAATGTGAGAAAGGAATCCATCAAAATCCTTGAGGAGAACACAGGCAACAACCTCTTCGACATCAGCCGGAGCAACATCTTCCTAGGGATATCGGCAAAGGCAAGGGAAGCAAGGGCAAAAATGAACTATTGGGATTTCATCAAGATCAAAAGCTTTTGCACAGCAAAGGAAACAGTTAACAAAACCAAAGACAACTGACAGAATGGGAGAAGATACTTGCAAACGACATATCAGATAAAGGGCTAGTATCCAAAATCTATGAGGAACTTAGCAAACTCAACACCCAAAGAACAAACAATCCAATCAGGAAATGGGCAGAGGACATGAACAGACATTTCTGCAAAGAAGACATCCAGATGGCCAACAGACACATGAAAAAGTGCTCCACATCACTCGGCATCAGGGAAATACAAATCAAAACCACAATGAGATATCACCTCACACCAGTCAGAATGGCTAAAATGAACAAGTCAGGAAATGACAGATGCTGGCGAGGATGTGGAGAAAGGGGAACCCTCCTCCACTGTTGGTGGGAATGCAAGCTGGTGTACCACTCTGGAAAACAGCATGGAGGTTCCTCAAAATGTTGAAAATAGAACTACCCTATGACCCAGCAATTGCACTACTGGGTATTTACCCTAAAGATACAAACATAGTGATCCAAAGGGGCATGTACACCCGAATGTTTATAGCAACAATGTGTACAATAGCCAAACTATGGAAAGAACCTAGATGTCCATAAACAGATGAATGGATCAAGATGTGGTATATATACACAATGGAATACTATGCAGCCATCAAAAGAAATGAAATCTTGCCATTTGCGACAATGTGGATGGAACTAGAGGGTATCATGCTTAGTGAAATAAGTCAATCGGAGAAAGAAAACTATCATATGATTTCCCTGATATAAGGACGTGGAGCTGCAACAAGGGGGTTAGGGGGTTATGGGGATAGGAGAAGAACAAATGAAACAAGATGGGATTGGGAGGGAGACACACCATAAGTGACTCTTAATCTCACAAA
This sequence comes from Meles meles, assembly GCF_922984935.1. NCBI lineage: Eukaryota > Metazoa > Chordata > Mammalia > Carnivora > Mustelidae > Meles > Meles meles. The sequence continues at coordinate 207,571 of NW_025721171.1, read as the reverse complement.
AAAACTGGGTTTTGCTGGTGGGAGTTGGGGTTGGGAGTGGGGGAGGGGGTATGGACATTGGGGACGGTATGTGCTATGGTGAGCGCTGTGAAGTGTGTAAACCTGGCGATTCACAGACCTGTACCCCTGGGGATAAAAATACATTATATGTTTATTAAAAAAAAAGAAAGAAAAATTAAAAAAATAAAGAAAAAAAAAAAGATGTGGTTCCACCTCCATCTCTGTCCCAGTGTGGGCCATCCAGATCCCTGAGCGGGCTTTTTTAAAGACAGACAGTAATGCCTGCAGTGACTGGAGTACAGACTGATCAGTCATTTATGCAAGGGCCACCTGTTGTAGTCGACGGTGGGGGGGGGTCTCACAAACATTATTTCAAATGGGGTCACCTTGCTTAAATAGGGTGTACATCGTGCCCTGAGGAGGGCAAAAGGAAGGAGATCCCCCCATCCACCGCCAGTCTCCATAATTAGTTTTGTCAAGGTCTGTTTAAGAGTCCAGTTCATTCTCTCTACTTGCCCGGAACTCTGGGGTTGGTAGGCACAATGTAGTTTCCAATTAGTGCCCACTGCCTTGGCCAATGCCTGTGAGACTGAACTGACCAGATTGCGAGAGGCAGCCCAAACCTAGGAATTATTTGTTGTAGTAGCTTTTTGCTACCATTCCTGCCGTCTCATGTTTGGCAGGAAAAGCCTCTACCCAGCCTGAAAAGGTATCTTCAAAAACTAACATGTACTTGTGCCCGTATTTTCCAGGTTTCATGTCTGTAAAATATATTTCCCAGTAAATTCCTGGTTCCTACCCTCTTTTCCTTTTCCCTCTTCCCATTTTAGTTCTTCCCACATGGACTGCCTGGCATTGAGCACATCTATCAACTACATCCTGAACCATATGCCCTAATTTAGAATCCTGGAACTCCTTGCTATAAGCTCCTTGAGTTTACATTATCCCCAAATGAGTACCCTGATGTATCTAGTCTACTAACTATTTGCCTAGTCTTTGAGGAAGAATTATTTTTCCTGCTTCAATTTTAGCCCAGTGCCCTTCATAGTCCAATTTAACCCATTCTGTAAATACTTTAAATCTTCTTCTGAATAATTCGGTTTTTCTGTTAGGGCTGGGGCCGTGAGTGTAACCAGTCTCTGGTAGCTAGCATTGCTGTCTTTTTTTGGGGGGGCACACCCTGGCCCTATTCTTATGCCTTTACATTAAGCACACTGATCTGAATCTAAGTCTTCCTGCCTGCCTTCTCTGTGCTTAGGCTTTTCCTTCCATTTACTATCCCCAATCTGTTTCCTTCCCACCACTTCCATTTACTATCCCCAATCTGTTTCCTAATGCCAAATCCTTAACCAGATTTTTGTCTGTTTTTCATCCTCTTTTGCATCCCTGTTGTTAAACACCTTTTCTGCTATTCCCACTAGCTCAGTCAGATTCTTTCCTTCAAACCCTTTGATATTCTGAAGTTTCCTCCTTATGTCTGGGGCTGACTGACTAACAAACACAAGATTCATTGCCCTCTGATTTTCGGGTGCCTCAGGGTTGATTAGGCTATACATTTTATAGGCTTCAATTAGCCTTTCTAGGAAAGCTCCTGGAGACTCATTCTTACCTTGAGTCACCATACTAATTTTGGATAAATTTATGGGTCTCCTTACAGCTGCACGAAGGTCTTCCAGTTGGCTGTATAAACGTAAGCTCTCCTTACCTTCATCACAATTTGGATCCCAGTCAGGAGGTTCCCTTGGGCAGTAGTCTTCCATTCGGCGGGGGTTGAGGTCCCTGCTAAGTCTCTCGCTTAACCCCCTATGGGTTTTTCCCATGATGCAATCGCTCTCTTCCGTGTTAAAAAGAGCCATAAGGAGCTGTTGAATATCCACCCAGGTAGGTTGGTGGGTAAGAAAAAACAGTCTCCAAGAGACTTATTAAATCCTGAGGGTAGACAGAGAAGGATTTGTGTTGGGTCTTCCAGTTAGAGATGTCAGAAAAGGAGAAAGTGATATAGCTTAGGTGGGGGTGACCTCTCCCATTCGGAAGAGCAACTTCACAGAGAGGCAGCATTGGTGCAGACAGTACTGGGGAAGTAAAGCGAAGATGAGGGGGATAGAGGAAAGGGGAATATTCTGGATAGTCTCTCTGCTTGGTGGTCCCAAAGGTAGACCCCAACTGCGTATGAGATGGACTGGTAAAGGCATCTCGAGACCAAGAGTCAGTTTTAGAGGACAGATAAAGGGGGGGGGGATTCTACATACTCCACATCCGATTGAGGTAGGCCTCAATTGAGCCTTCCCTGGCTCCCCATCATCTATCTATTCTGGTTTTGGTGCTCTGACATGCCTTAGAAGGAGAGAGATGGTTTCATTAGCAGGGGGAAGGTGGGACTTGAGCCATGATGGTGGCTCTTCTAACAGATATCGCCAGGCCACAATGTACAGAATTTGGTCTCGATGTAGATCGAAGACCTCACTCAGGGTAGAATAGATCTGGGCCAAGGCAAATGTTCCTTCCAGCAGCCACCCTGTGGAGCAAGTGAACCACTCTAATTGACAGTGTTTTTAGTTTTCCCGGGTAAACCTTGTCACCTGACTGAGTGGTTTTACCTTGGAAATCCTTGAAATGTTCGAGAACAAGACCTATGGGTGTCACAGATCACTTACTCCCTGCTTGTCCCATTTCTCCAAATACAACAAATGACAAAACAGACAATAAAAAAACAAGGCAGAGACGACCACAGGCCCAGCGATCCCCATCCAGGGCCTGCTGTTGGTGGGGACTTTCTTGGTCCCCTGCAAACACAACAAACCACACAATATACAACAAAATAACAAGGCAAAGACAACTGCAGACCCAATGATTCTTACCCAGAGCCTGCCACTGGTGAGGGATTTGTTTACCTCCTGACCGTCTAGGGGGACTTGAAACCCCCTTACGTCTAGGGGGACTCGAACCCCCCAACTGTCTAGAGGGTCTTGAACCCCCCATACATCTAGGGGTCTTGAATCCCCCGTACATCTAGGGGGACTCAAACGCCCTGTACACTTAGGGGTCTCGAACCCCCTGACGGCCCAGGGGATCCTGATCCCCCTGGCGATCTACCAGCAGAGTGATTGGGTGTCCCCGCATCCACTCCAGCCTTGGGGAGCATGGCCATGTCCAGCTTCTCCTCGGTGGGCTATACCCTGGAGCTCCACAACCAGACAGACAGAGAAGATCTCAATAGAGGTTTTTTCCAGAAATTCCGATGTTGGCTCAGTTCTCGTTCTTTGATCCCAGATGAGCTCCCAATGTTAGGGTCTGTGATCAAAGGAACGAGACTGACACAAAGCGAAAATCAAGCAAAGCTTTATTTCACGCCATGCATCAGAAACCAAACTGACCAGTAGGTGCCTGAGCCCCTTCCTTAGAAACCAAACTGCCCAGTAGGTGCCCGAGCCCCCTGCATTAGAACCAAACTGACCAGTAAGTGCCAAGCCTTATGCATTAGAAACCAAACTGACCGCTATGTGCCCTAGCCCCCTGCATTAGAAACCAAACTGACCAGTAGGTGTCGGAGCCTTATGCATTAGAAACCAAACTGAGCAGTAGGTGCCCGAGCCTTGCTTGGGGCCAAAACCTCTCAGACCCTGGAGTCCCTCCTGGAGGCTCCCAGCCCCACCCTCACTGTACCACAGGCCGCTCCTGGCGAGGCTGCTCCCCGGATGAGAATGCAGCCAAGGAGCCTCCCAGCAATGCCACTCCTGATGAGGCTGCACCGTTGGCTACTGATAGGCTGCTCATAGTGGCGGCACTGCCCGAGGTGGCGAGGCTTCCTGCAAAAGCGCTGCTGCTGTTGCTGCTGATGCTGCTCCTGCTCGGGGCGGCGAGGCCGCTGTTGGTGCTACTGCTCGAGGCAGCGAGGCTGGTCCCAATGACTCCCCTACCAGCTACTCTGACTCCTCCTGCTCCCCTCTGCAGCCTCACAGACCAGCTTTTATAGAGGTGGTTGAGCCCGGCCCACACACAGGTGGCCAATTGAATTTCAATTTTCCCTAGTAGATATATGTTCTCCCCACTGATTGGATGACTTCACTTGACCTGACCTGCCCTTGTATCTAGGCTTTGAAAGTAAGTTCCTCTGGGAGGAGTGCGGTCCATCTAAGTTCACTACATAAACACAAAATGATTCCCTCTGGCCAACCAGGCCCTTAAATTCCCCCCTTTTCTTTGGAGATTAGTCAAATCCTTGACTTTTCAGCCAGTTCTATGTTCTCCAGTTGTAAGGGGTTATATTGAGCAAGTAAGTCTAACATTTTTATCCCTCTAGTTTTCTTTTGTACAAATGACACTCATGCACAGTCGGCTGATGAGTTAGCCATTTACCGCTTTGTATAACCTTTTCCATTTTTCCTAATTTCATTCATCTAATTTCCTACCTATACTTTACATAAACAGGTAAAATAGGAACAACAATAAACTCACAGTTTTTTTAGTCTTAGCTTTAGTCCATGGTCAGTGGGGTCTGTTGATTGCACTTTCCATCTCTGGGGGGTGTCCTCATCCTAGGCTCGTTTGACATGACCCGCAAGAATCCAGGCCCTAATGCCTTCCACTTTTACTGCCATGGGGGTGTTCAAGATAACAGTAAATGGTCCCTTCCAGCGAGGCTCCAAATTTCCCACTTGATAGTGACATATCCAAACCAAGTCCCCGGGTTGGTAAGGATGTGGTTCCACCTCTGTCTCTGTCCCAGTGTGGGCAGTCCGGATTCCCTGAGTGGGCTTTCTTTAAGACAGACAGTAATGCCTGCAGTGACTGGAGTACAGATTGATCAATCATTTCTGCTAGGGCAACCTGTTGTAGTCGAGGACGGGGGGGGGGGGTGTCTCCCAAACATTATTTCAAATGGGTTCACCTTGGTTAAGTAGAATGTACGTCATGACCTGAGGAGGGCTAGAGGAAGGAGATCCGCCCATCCACCGCCAGTGGAATTAGTTTTGTCAAGGTCTCTTTAAGAGTCCAGTTCATTCTCTCTACTTACCCAGAACTCTAGGGCCGGTAGGCACAATGTAGTTTCCATTAGTGCCCACGGCCTTGGCCAATGCCTGTGAGACTGTACTCACAAATGCAGGGCCATTGTCTGACCTGATTGTGAGAGGCAGCCCAAACCTAGGAAATATTTGTTCTAGAAGTTTTTTGGCCACCACTCCTGCCATCTCATGTTTGGTGAGAAAAGCCTCTATCCAGCCTGAAAAGGTATCTTCGAAAACTAACATGTACTTGTGCCCATATTTTCCAGGTTTCATTTCTGTAAAATATATTTCCCAGTAAATTCCTGGCTCGTAACCTCTTTCTCTTTCCCCTCTTCCCATCTTAGTTCTTCCCACATGAACTGCCTGGCATTGAGCATATCTATCAACTACATCCTGAACCATACGCCCTAATTCAGAAACCTGGAACTGCTTGCCTATAAGCTCCTTGAGTTTGCATATCCCCAAATGAGTACCCTAAAGTATCTGGTCTACTAACTTTTTGTCTAGTCTTCAAGGAAGAATTATTTTTCCTGCTTCATTCTTAGCCCAATCCCCTTCATAGTCCAACTTAACCCATTTCTGTAAATACTTTAAATCTTTTTCTGAATAATTCAATTTTTCTAATAGGGCTGGAGCCTTGAGTGTAACTAGTTCTTGTACTGTTTCTCGAGCTGCTTGCTTTGCAGCTTGATCAGCTAATTGGTTTCCTTTGAGATCAGATCACTCCCCTTTTGGTGTCCCGGGCAATGCATAACAGCCACCTCTTTTGGGTCCCAGATAGCCTGGAGGAGAGCCAATATTTCTCCTCTGTTTTTAATTGCCTTTTCTTCTGCTGTTAATAGGCACCTTTCTTTATATATAGCCCCATGTATATGGAGAGTAGCAAAGGCGTACCTGTTGTCCGTATAGATGGACACAAAATCCAGAGTGAGCAACCATCAGACACTTGCCCTGACTCAGGTGCTGGATATCTGGAGTCAGAAGCTACACATTGGAAATGCCATGTGCTCAGCACTGAACTGAACTGGCGCTTGTGTGTTCAGAATTCTGTCCTCAACCACCTGGCCGACCAGTCCTCCAGATTGTTCATTTGGGAGCAACAACCCAGTCTTCTGCTTGCCCTCCAGAAACAAAAAGGGCCCTAGGTGTCTGCCCAGAATCCCCACTTGAGCGTCAACCTGCAGGGACCTCGAAGGCACCCCAATATCCGTGGCCGCCCTGTGCACTAATGCGGCCTGAGTCATGACCTCCCATCAGGCGACCAGGTATCGGGCCCCATATCCTTCCGGTGGGACGCGCCATGGCCAGAGACTGTTATTTTTACCCAATCCAGACCATAGATCTAATCCCCGATTATGGGGGAACCTCAAGCATAAAAGAGCACTCCTCCTTCGCCATGAAGGGCAAAGTTTGCTGTGGTGATGGGGGACAAACCTTCAGAGTGGGAGCAGCTGCATGGCCCATGAGATCACGCCCACCAATGAGGGCTGCCCTGGACTCAAACATGCATTGTGACCCTCAGGCTGAACCCACTTTCAAACCAGCCCCCTCGCTAGCTGGACCAGGAGACCGCATATCGGGTCTGACATGCCCCTAGGCCCAAATCCTCAGCCTCGGTTGGGTTCTCCAGGTGCCTGAATCCAGAAGCCAACTCCAAATTACTGCTATGACTGGATCGCTGAGATGTAAAACAGCACTCTTCCCTTCCCCCTGATAGACACTAAACCCTTGGGAGCCGGGCAGAATCCTCACAGAAAAAGAATCTCCAATTGCCCCATGAGGCTACTGCTACAATTTGAGGCCAACTGAGACACCATCCCAGACAGAAGAGCCTGTGCTCCTGCCTCCGTGTCGCCCTCAATTCAGATCCTGTGGCAGGGCCCTCATGGTCCCTAGATCGGGCCTGCCATCACCTCGCCCAAAACCCTATCGTGAGTTTGTGTTTGCGGACTTTTTTTCCCAAAGCCATGACCAACAGGCCCTCCAGAATGGGGCATCTGGAGGCACAGCACAAGACTGTGTATGCCCACTGGAAGGAAAGGCTGCCTGTCATATTTGGAAATGCCCTCAAGATGGGGAGTCACTTGCAATGACCCTGAGCCCACCACAAATTTGTTGGCTGCCTTGGAAAAAAAAACGCATTAGGACATATGCCAGACACCTACCTCCAGGCAGACACCCAGGTCAATGCCCTAGGTCAGAAGATGTAATCTGACAGACCCCTAGGACCTCAACAGTACTCTAGCTAGGTTTGCAGGCATCTGCCTCCAGAGGCAAACTCTGGAATACCAACCTATGGTCCAACACTTGATCCCTGAGCCACAACACAGAACACCTCCTGTCCCCAGAAGGCATCCTGGCCTTTGGGAACTGCGTCCAGCCCTCAGGGGAGGAGAATCCTGTATGGCACCTAAGCTCCTGCCACATTCTAAGGTCTCCCTGGACACCAGCAAGCCTTGTGACCCATCAGAATGAGGTTACTGCTCCATTCCATGGCCAAACGAGACACACAATGCAGACAGAAAGGCCCCTGCTCCTGCCTCCCCGTCACACTCATTTTAGATACCGCAGCACTACCCTCACGGTCGACAGATCGGGCCTTCCATCACCTCACCCCTAACACGATCCCGAGTTTGAGTTTGCAGACTTCTTTCCCAGAAGCCCTGGCCTACAAGCCCTCCAGGATGAGGCATCTGGAGGCACAGTGCAGGACTCTGCCTGCCCACCTGAAGGAAACTCTTCCCATCACATTTTCACACCCTCCAGATTGGGAGACACCTGCAATGCCCCTGAGCCCACCCCAAATTCGTTGGCCGCCTTGGAAAACTGGCGCATTAAAACACATGCCAGACACCTACCTCCAGGCAGACACCCAGGTCAATGGCCCTGAATCAGAAGATGGAACCTGACATACCCCTTCGACCTCAATGGAAACCTAGCTTAGGATTGCAGGCATCTGCCTTCAGAGGCAAGTTCTGGAATACCTACATATGTTCCAACACTTGACCCTGGAGCCACAAAACAGAACATCTCTTGTCCCCAGAATGCAACCTGGCTCTTGGGAGCTGTGTTCAACCCTCAGTGGAGGAGAATCCTGCATGGCGCCTGAGACCCTGCCCCATTCTAAGGTCTACCTGGACACCAGCCAGCATTGTGACCCATCAGAATGAGGCTCCCTGTAACCTCAGTCCCCTGGGCACTTTGCTCTAGAGACACCAGATCAAAAAGGCCATGTTCCTGGGCTGGAAGGCTAAGAGGAGCTGGGCTTTCCAGCATCCATGTGGTGACTTCGGCTATGACGTCATTCCATATGGGGACCCTGGTGCCATCCAAACGGACTCCGCCTTTCCCACAGGAGGAAAGGTTGCTCTTCAGAGCAGAACACAAGCCCCAGGCTGGGAAGACCTCCATGGTGTATTGAGGCTACCCCTCCACTCGTTGGCTATCATATACACAAATTCCAGCGTGGGCAACCATCTGACAGGTGCCCTGACATAGGTGTTGGAGATCTCAAGTCAGACTCTGCACATTGCAAATGCAATGTGCTCGGCACTGATCAGAACTGGTGCTTGTGTGTACAGAATTCCATCCTCAATTGGTGGCCCTCCAGCCCTCCAATTTGTTCATTCGGGAGCCACAATGTAGTCTTCTGCCTGTCCTCCAGAAAGAAGAATTTCCCTAGGGGCCGGCTCAGAATGCCCAAGTGAGTATCAACCTGCAAGGACCTCGAAGGCACCCCAATTTCCTAGGCTGCCCTGTGCACTAATGCTCTGTCTGACACACCCTGAGCCCTGACCTCCCATCAGCCTCCCAGGTAGCCAGCCCCATATCCTGCAGGTGGGACATGCCAAAGCCACAGACTCTCATCTCTAACCAACCTGGGTATTTAGGCATTTGTGCCTAGACCATAGCTCAAATACTGGCCTATGGGGGAACCTCAAGCATCAAAGAGCATTCCTCCTTACCCACGACCAGAACAGCTTGCTGTGGGGATTGGGGTCTAACCCTAAGAATGGGAGCCACCTGCATGGTCCATGAGATCACGCCCATCCAGGAGGACTGCCCTGGCCACAAAAAGGCATTGTAACCCTCCACCTGAGCACATTTTCAAACCAGCCTCCTCGCAAGCTAGACACCAAGAAGCCGCATATTGGGCCTGACATGCCCCTAGGCCTAAATCTTCACCCTCGGTCGGGTTCTCCAGATGCCAGGACCAAGCCAACTCTGGATTCCCTGCTATGACGGGACACCTGAGACGGAAAACCAATCCCTTGAGACACCAATCCCTTGGGACCAGGCAGAATGCTCACAGAGACAGAATCTCCTATGGTCCCATGAGGCTAATGCCCCATTCCATGGCGAACTGAGGCACACAACCAGACAGAAAAGCCTGTGCTACTGCCTCTGCAGCGTCCTCATTTCAGATCCCTTGGCTCTGCCTTCAAGGTCCCTAGATCGGGCCTGCCATCACATCACCCAGAACTGTATCCCGAGTTTTTCCTTGCAGACTTTTGTTCCCAAAGCCCTGGATGACATGCCCTCCAGGATGGGACATCTGGAGACACAGGGCAGGACTCTGAATGCCCAACCAAGGAAACTCTGCCCGTCACAATTGCACACACCCTCCAGATTGAGAGACATCGGCAACGCCCCTACTCCCACCCCAATTCATTGGCCGACTTGGAAAAAAGGTGCATTCAGACACATGTCAGACACCTACCTCCAGACAGACACCCAGGGCAATGGCCCTGAGTCTGAAGATGGAACGTGACATACACCGATGACCTCAATGGATCCCTAGCTTAGGCGTGCAGGCATCTGTCTCCAGAGGCAAACCCTTGAATACTTACATATGGTCCAACACTTGATCCCTGAGCCACAAAACAGAACACCTTCTATCCCCAGAAGGCAACCAGGCTCTTGGGAGCTGCGTCCAACCCTCAGGGGAGGAGAATCCTGCATGGCGCCTGAGCCCCCATGACATTCTAAGGCCTCCCTGGAAACAAGCCAGCATTATGACCATCAGAATGAGGCTCCGTGTCACCTCAGTCCCATGGGCACTTTGCACCAGAACCACTGATCCAAACGGCCTTGTCCTGGCCTGGAAGGTTAAGCAGAGCTCGGCTTTCCAGGCATAAATGCGGTGAGTTTGCTATGGCATCTTTCCCTATGGAGGACCGTTTTTCCTTCAAAACGGACTCCCCCAGCAGAAGGAAAGCTTGCTGTTCAGAGCAGTGCACAAGCACAAGCTTGGGAAGACCTTCATGGCGTCATGAGGTCACCACTCCACTCGTCGGCCATCATGGACACAAACTCCAGTGTGAGTTCCATCTGATACGTGCCCTGACTCAGGTGCAGGAGATCTCGAATCAGATGCTACACATTGGAAATGGCAGGTACCTGGCACTGAACTGAACCGGCACATGTGCGTTCAGAATTCCGTCTCACCCTCCTGGGCCAAAAGCCCTCCGGATTATTCAATCGGGAGATGCAACGCAGGCTTCCGCCTGCCCTTCTGAAAGATGAATGGCCCTAGGGTTGTGCCCAGAATCCCCACGTGAGGATCAACCTGCACGGACCTCGAAGGAACTCCAATATCCTCGGCCACCCTGCGCACTAATGCTCTGTCTGACACAGCCTGACCCCTGACCTCCTATCATCCCCCCAGGTTGCAGCCCCTACATCCTGCAGGGGGACCTGCCATGGCCAGGGACTGTCATCACTACTCAACCTGTGTTGTCAGGCGTCTGTGCCCAGACCAGAGTTCAAAACCTGGCCTGTGGGGGAACCTCAAGCAAAAAAGAGCACTCCTCTTTCCCCACAATGGAAAAAGCTTGCTGTGGGGATGGTGGTTTAACACTCAGAGTGGGAGCCAGTTGCATGGCACATGAGACCACGCCCACACAGGAGGGCAGCCCAGGCCACAAACAGGCACTGTGACTCTCAGCCTGAGCCCTCTTTCAAACCAGCCACCTTGCTAGCTGGACCAGGAGCCCACATATTGGGTGTGACATGCCCCTAGGCCCAAAACCTCACCCTCAGTCGGCTTCTCCGGGCGCCCGGATCTGGAAGCTGACTATGGAATCCCTGCTATGGTGGGACACCTGAGATGGAAAACTGCACTCTTCCCTTTCCCCTGAAAGAAACCAACCACTTGGGAGCGGGGCAGAATCCCCACAGAGGCACATTCTCTCATGGCTCCATGAGGCCACCACTCCATTCCATGGCCAGTCGAGAAACACAACCCAGACAGAACAGCCTGCGGCTCCAACTCCCCGATGCCCTAATTTCAGATCCCGAAATCCCAATATCCAGGCCCGCACTGCCCTCAGGATCTGCAGATCGGGCCTGCCATCAGTTCTTTGTGGGGGTTTGTGCTTGCAGTCTTTTGTCCCCCAATCCCTGGCCAACAGGCCCTCCAGGATGGGGCATCTGGAGCCTCTGTGCAGGACTCTGCCTGCCCTCCCATAGGAAACTATACCCATCACATTTGCACAAACCCTCCAGATTGGAAGACACCTGCAAGGCCCCTGAGCCCACCCAATTTCAATGGCCACTGTAGACAGAAATACACGGTCTGACACATGCGGACACCTATCTCCAGGCAGACACCCAGGTCAATTTCCCTAAATCAGAAGATGGAAACTGACATGCCCCTAGGACATCAATGGAACCCTAGCTAATGTTTGCAGCCATCTGTCCATAGAGGCGCGTTCTGGAATACCATATACGGTCCAATGTTTGGTCCCTGAGCCACAAAACAGAACAGCTCCTGTCCCCAGAAGGCAACCTGGCTCTTGGGTTCTGTGTCCAGCCCTCATGGTAGTTGAATCCTGCATGGTGCCTGAGTCCCCACCACATTCTAAGGTCTCCCTGGACACAAGCCAGCATGGTGAGCAATCAGCAAAAGGCTCCCTGTGAAGTAAGCACCCTGGGCACTTGCCTAAGAGCCACCAGATCAAAACTTCCTTGTTCCCGGACTGAAAGTATAAGCTGAACTGGGCTTTCCAGACGTCTATGCGGTGAGCACTGCTACCATGTCTTTCCATATGTGGGACCATGGACCCATCAATATGAACTCCCCGTGTCCTGCAGAAGGAAAGTTTGCTGTTCGGAGCAGCACACAAGCCCCATCCTGGGAAAACTTCCATGGCCTCATGGTCTCCATTCATTGGGCATCATGGACAAAACTCCAGCTTGAGCGAACATCCAACACTCTCCCTGACTCAGGTGATGGGGAACTCCAATCAGACGCTGCACATTGTAACTGCCAGGTGCTCGGTGATGAACTGAACAGGCGCTTGTACGTTCAGACTTACGTCCTCACCCGACTCGTCTGTTAGCCCTCCAGATTGGAAATACTGGAGCCACAAAATGCAGCCTTCTGACTGCCCTCTGGAAATATGAATGGTCCTATGGGTCTGCCCAGAATTCCCAGGTGAGGATCAACCCGCACAGCCCTAGATGCAACCCTAATATCCAGGTCATACTGTGCACTAATGCTCTGTTTGTCACAGCCTGTGCCTGGACCATAGTCAGTCCCCCAGGTAGTGGGAGCCATCTCCTGCAAGTGGGGCGGGCTATGACCCCAGGCTGTCATCCCTACCCAACCTGGGTATTCAGGCATCTGGACCCAGGTGATAACTCAAATCACGACCTATGGGGGAACCTCAAGCCCAAAAGAGCACTCCTCCTTCCCCATGGCCAGAAAAGGTTGCTGTGGGGTTAGAGGTTTAACACTCAGAGTGGGAGCCAGCTGCATGGCCCATGAGACCATGCTCACACAGGAGGGCTGCCCTGGTCACAAACAGGCATTGTGACTCTCAGCCTGAGGACACATTCAAAGCAGCCCCCTCGCTAGCTAGACCAGGTGCCCGTATATCAGGCCTCCGTGCCCCTAGGCCCAAATCCTCACGCTCGGTCGGGTTCTTCAGGCGCACAGACCCAGAAGCCCACTCTGGAATCCTTGCTATGGCGGGACCCCTGAGATGGAAAACAGCACTCTTCCTTTCATCCAGAAAGACTCCAAAACCTTGGGAGTCATGCAAAATCCGCACAGAGTGAGAAACTCCCATGGACTCATGAGGCCAACCCTCCATTCTGTGGTAATCCCAGACACACGACCCAGACAGAAAAGCCTGCTCTCCACCTCCCCATAGCGCTAATTTCCAATCCTGAGGAGCTGCCCTTATGGTCTGCAGATTGGGCCTGCCGTTTCCTTGCCCTCACACTAACCCGAATTTGTGTTTGCAGACTTTTGTCCCCAAAGCCCTGGCCGACAGGCCCTCCATGATGGGGCCTCGGGAGCCACGACACAGGACACTACCTGCCCTCCCGAAGGAAATTCTGCCCATCACATTGGACAAACCCACCAGACTGGGAGACACCTGCAAGGACCCTGAGCCCACTCAATTTCGTTGGCTGCTCTGGATGGAAATGCACAGTCTAACACATGCTAGACACCTACTTCCAGGCAGACACCCAGGTCAATGGTCCTGAGTCAGAAGATTTAAACTGACATTCCCCTAGGACCTCAACGGAACCCTAACTGAGATTTGCAGGCATCTGTCCCCAGAGGCAGGTTCTGGAATACTTACATATGGTCCAAAGCTTGGTCCCTGAGCCACAAAACAGAAGACCTCCTGTCCCCAGAAGGCCACCTGGCTCCTGGGAGCTGCGTCCCACCTTCATGGGGGGTGAATCCTGCAAGATGCCTGAGCCCTCACCACATTCTTAGGTCTCCCTGGACACAAGACAGCATTATGTCCCATCAAAATGAGGACCCATTAGCTCAGCCCACTGGGCACTTGCCCCAGAGCCAGCAGATCGAAACAGCCTTGTTCCTGGGCTGAAAGGATAAGCTGAGTTGGGCTTTCCAGACATCTATGTGGTGAGCTCCGCTACCATGTCTTTCCATATGGGGGACCCTGGAGCCATTAAAACGGACTCATCCTGTCCCACAGAATGAAAGCATGCTGATCGGAGCAGCTAACAAGTCCCAGCCTGTGACAACCTCCATGGCTTCATGAGGCCACCTCTACATTCATCGGGCATAATGGAGACAAACTCCAGCATGAGCAACCATCTGAATCTTGAGCAGACTCAGGTGCGGGACATCTCGTGTCAGACGCTGCACATCGGTACTGCCATGTGTTTGGCACTGAACTGAACCAGCACTTGTGCATTCAGACATCTGTCCTCACCTATTTGCCCCACAAGCCATCCAGATTGGGAATTCTGGAGCCACAACGCAGACTACTGCCTCCCCTCCAGAAAGAAGAAGGGCCCTAAGGGTCTGCCCAGAATCCCCATGTGAGGATCAACCTGCACAGCCCTGGACAGAACCCCAATATCCAGGCTGCACTGTGCTCTAATGCTCTGTGTGACACAGCCTGAACCCCGACCTCCAGTCAGCCTTCCAGGTAGCGGATGCCATCTCCTGCAGGTGGGACTGGCCATGGCCCAAGGCTGTCATCTCTACACAACCTGGGTGTTCAGGCATTTGTGCCCAGATCATAGCTTAAATCCCTGCCTAAGGTGGAATGTGAAGCACAATAGAGCACTCCTCCTTCCCCATGGCCGGAAACGCTTGTTGTGGGGATGGGGATCAAACCTTCAGAGTGGGAGCCAGGTGCATGGCCCATGAAACCACGCCCACCCAGGAACTCCGTCCTGGGCACAAACAGGCATTGAGACCATTAAGCTGAGCCTGCTTTCAAACAAGTCCCTTTGCTAGCTGGAAAAGGAGCCCGCATATCGGGCCTGCCATGCCCCTTGGCCCAAATCCTAACCCTCGGTCGGGTTCTCAAGGCGCCTGGGACCAGAAGCCTACTCTGCATTCCCTGCTATAGCGGGTCCCCTGAGACGGAAAACAGCTCTCTTTCCTTCATCCAGAAAGACAACAAAGCCTTGGGAACTGTGCCAAATCCCCAGAGGCAGAATCTCCCATGGACCCATGAGGCCACCCCTCCATTCCGTGCCAAACAGAGACAGACAACCCAGACAGAAAAGTCTGTGCTCTGGCCTCCCAATCGCCCGTATTTCAGATCCCGAGGCAATGCCCTCACGGTCTGCAGATCGGGACTGACATCACCTCCCGCGTCACCCTCACCTGAGTTTGTGTTTGCAGACTTTTGTACCCAAAGCCCTGGCCAACAGGCCCTCCACTATGTGGCCTCTGGTGCCTCAACACAGGACTCTGCCTGCCACCTGAAGGAAACTCTGCCCATCACATTAGCACAAACCCTCCATATTTGGAGACACCTGCAATGCCCCTGAGCCCACCAATTTCCTTGGCCGCTCTGGACAGAAATGCACAGTCTGACACATGTCAGACACCGACATCCACGAAGACACCCAGGTCAATGGCCATGAGTCAGAAGATTTAATCTGACATGACCCTAGGACCTCAATGGAACCCAAGCTTAGGTTTGCAAGCATCTGTCACCAGAGACAGGTTCTGCAATATGATTCAACGCTTGGTCCCTGACCCAGATAACAGAACACTTCCCGTCCCCAAAAGTCAACTGAGTTCTTGGGAGCTGCGTCCAACCATCAAGGAAGGAGAATCCTGCAAGGCGCCTGAGCCCCCGCCATATTCTAAGGTTTCCCTGGACACAAGCCAGGATTTTGACCCTATAGCATGAGGTTCCCTGTCAACTCAGCCTCCTGGGCACTTGCCCCAGAGCCACCAGATTGAAACTGTATTGTTCCTGAGCTGAAAGGATAAACTGGGCTTGGCTTTCCGGAAATCTATGTGGTGAGCTCTGCTACCACGTCTTTCCATATGGGGGACCCAGGAGCCATTAAAACGGACTCCCCCTGTCCCACAGAAGGAAAGCTTGCAGTTTGAAGCAGCTCAAAAGCCCCAGCCTGGGAAAATCTCCAAGGCTTCATGAGACCACCCCTCCATTCATCTGCCATCATGGACACAAACTCCAGCATGAGCGATGATCCAACACTCGTCCTGACTCAGGTGCTGGAGATCTCGAGTCACACGCTGTACATTAGAACTGCCATGTGCTCGGCACTGAACTGAACAGGCGCTTCTGCAATCAGACTTCCATCCTCACCCATCTGGCCCGAAAGCCCACCAGATTGAGAATTCTGGAGTCACAATCCAGCCTTCTTCCTGCCCTCCAGAAAGAAGAAGGGCCCTATGAGCTACCAAGAATCACCATGTAAGGATCAACGTGCACGGCCTTAGTCGGAACCACAACATCCAGGCCGCACTGTGCACTAATGCTCTGTGTGACAGAGCCTGAGCCCCAACCTACTGTCTGCCTCCCAGGTAAAGGGAGCCATCACCTGCACATGGGACCAGCCATGGCCACAGGCACTCCTCTCTACCCAACCTGGGTATTCAGACATCTGTGCAGAGACCATGACTCAAATCCCAGCCTATGGGAGAATCTCAAGCACAAAAGAACAATCCTCCTTCCCCACGGCAGGAAAAGCTTGCTGTGGGATGGGGTCAAACCCTCAGTGTGAGAGCGATCTGCATGGCCATGAAACCACGCCCACATATTTGGGTGGCCCTGGCCACAAAGAGACATTTTAACCCTCAGCCTGAGCCCGGTTTCAAACAAGCCCACTCTAGCTGGACCAAGAGCCCGCATAGCGGGCCTTCCTTGCCCCTAGTCACAAATCCTCACCATCAGTCACATTCTCCAGATGCAGGAACCCAGAAGCCGACCTTGGGATCCCTGATGTGGCCTGACACGTGAGACAAAAACAGGACTCTTCCCTTCCCCTTGAAAGACACCAAAGCTTTTGGACCCGGGCAGAATCCCGACAGAGGCAGAATCTCCCATGGCCCCATGAAGCCACCCCTCATTTCCATGGCCATCCGAGACACACAACCCGACAGAAAAGCCTGCGCTCCTGCCACCTCATCCAAATAATTTCAGATCCCGGAGCACTGCCCTCACAGTCCACATATCGGGCCTGCCATCACCTCGGCCCTCACACTAACCTTAATTTGTGTTTGCAGACTTTTGTCCCCAAAGGCCCTCCAGGACGGGTCCTCTGGAGCCAAAGCACAGGACGCTGCCTGCCATCCCGAAGGAAACTGTGCTCATCACAGTTGCACAAACCCTCCAGATTGGGAGACAACTGTAATGCCCCTGAGCCCACCACAATTTCATAGGCTGCTCTGGAAAAAAATAGGATTCTGACAAATGCCAGACACCTACTACCAGACAGACACCCTGGTCAATGGCCCGGGGTCAGATGGTGGAACCTGACATGCCCTTAGGACTTCAACGGACCCCTAGCTTAAGGTTGCAAGCATCTGTCCCAGAGGCAAGTTCCGAAATACCTTCATATGTTCCAATTGGACATATTGGTCATTGTCCACATAACATAACATAACATAACATAACATAACATAACATAACATAACAACATAACATACCTCCAGTCCCCAGAAGGCAACCTGGCTCTGGGGAGCTGGGTCCAACCCTTGGGGAGGGAGAATCCTGCATGGCACCTGAGACTCTGACACATTTTAAGGTCTCACTGGACACAAGCCAGCATTGTGACCCATCAGCATGAGGCTCCCTGTCAACTCAGCCCCGAGGGTTCATCGCCCCAGAGCCACCAGATGGACACTGCCTTGTTGTGGCCTGCAAGGGTAAGCTGAGCTGGGCTTTCCAGGCATCTATGTGGTGAGCTCTGCCACCAAGTCTTTCCATATGGGGGAGCCAGGAGCCATCAGAATGGACTCCCCGTATCCTGGAGAAGGAAAGGTTGCTGTTTGGAGCAGCGCACAAGCTCGAGCCTGGGAAAACCTCCATGGCCTCCTGAGGCCACCTCTCCATTCTTCAGTCATGATGGACAAAAACTCCAGCGTGAGCTACCATCTTACACTCGCCCAGACTCAGTTGCTGCTGATCTCATGTCAGATGCTGAACACTGGAACTGCGATGCACTTGACAGTGAACTGAACTGGTGCTTGTGTATTCTGGCTTCCATCCTCTCCCTTCTGGCCCACACACACTCCAGATTGGGAAATCTGGAGCCACAACGCAGACTTCTGCCTACCATCGAGAAAGAAGGAACCTATGACTTTGCACAGAATCCCCACGTGAGGTCAACATGCATAGCCCTTGAAGGCATACTAATATGCTAGGTCTCCCTGAGCACTAATGCTCTGTCTGACAGAGCCTGACCTCGAATTCCTATCAGCCCCCAGGTTGTGTGCTCCATATCCTGCAGGTGGGACCAGATATGGCCCGAGGCTTTCATATCTACCCAACCTGGGTATTCAGGCATCTGTGCACAGATGTTAGCTCAAATCCCAGCCAATGAGGAAACCTCTATCACAAAAGATCACTAAGCCATCCCCAAGGCAGGAAAAGCTTGCTGTGGGGATGGGGGTCAAACCCTCAGAGTGGGAGCCAGCTGCATAGCCCTTTAGACCAGGCCCACACAAGATGGACGCCCTGGGAAAAAACAGGCATAGTGATCCTCAGACTGACCCAGCATGAAAACAAGCCCCCTCGCTAGCTGGATTAGGAGACCGCATATCGGACCTGCCATGCCCATTGCCCAAATCCTCACCCACAGTGGGGTGCTCCAGGCGTCCGGACTCAGAAGCCAACTCTGGAATCCCTGCTATGGCCCGATCCCTGAGACGGAACACATCACTCTTCCCTTCCCCCGAAAGACACCAAACCCTTGGGAGCTGGGGCAGAATCCCAAGAGAGGCAGATTCTCCCATGGCCCCATGAAGCCACCCCCCCATTCCGTGTCCAAGGGAGACACACAACCCAGACAGAAAAGTGTGCATTCCCACCTCTCAGTCGCCCTAATTTCAGATCCCGAGGCACTGACCTCACGGTCTGCAGACCAGGCCTGCCATCACCTCGCCCCTAAACCTAAACTGAGTTTGTGTTCCCAGTCTTTTGTTCCCAAAGCCCTGGACGAAAGGCCCTCTAGGATGGGGCCTCTGGAGCCATAGCACAGGACTCTGCCTGCCGGCCTGAAGGAAACTCTGCCCGACATATTTGCCCAAACCCTCCAGATTGGGAGACACCTGCAAGGCCCCTGAGCCCACACCAATTTCTTTGGACACTCCGGACGAAAATGTGCAGTCTGACACATGCCAGACACCTACATGTAGGCAGACACCCAGGTCAATAGCCCTGAGTCAGAAATGGAACCTGACATGCCCCTAGGACTTCAACGGAACTGTAGCTTAGGTTTGCAGGCATCTGTCCAGAGAGGCAAGTTCTGAAATACATACATAAGTTACAGTGCTTGGTACCTGAGCCACAAAATTGAACACCTCCTGTCCCCAGAAGGCAACCTGGTTCTTGGGAGCTGGGTCCAAACCTCAGCGGAGTAGAATCCTGCATGGCACCTGAAGCCCTCCACATTCTACAGTCTCCCTGGACACAAGAGACCTTTGTGACCCATCAGCATGAGGCTCCCTGTCAACTCAGCATCCTGCGCACTTCACCCCAGAGCCATCAGATCAAAACTGCCTTGTTCCTAGGCTGCAAGTGTAAGCTGAGCGCAGCTTTCTATATAACCATGTGGTGAGCTCTGCCAACAAGTCTTTCCATTTGGGGGATACTGGAGCCATAAAAATGTACTATCGCTGTCCTGCAGAAGGAAAGCTTGCTGTTCGCAGTGTTCACAAGCCCCAGACTGGGGAAACCTCCATGGTTTCTTGAAGCCACCCCTCCATTTATCGGCCATGATGGACACAAACACCAGAGTGAGCGACATTCTGACACTTGCCCTGACTTGGGTGCTGGAGATCTCGATTCAGATGCTGCATATTGGAAATGCCATGCGCTCGGCAATGAACTGAACCAGCCCTTGTGCGCTCAGATTTCCATCATTAACCTCGTGGCCCACAAGCCCCCCAGATTGGGAATTCTGTAGCCAAAACGCAGATTTTGACCTGCCTCCCAAAAAGGAGAAGGGCCCTTTGGGTCTGCCCAGAATCCCCACGTGAGGATCAAACTGCATGGCCCTCAAAAGCACCCCAATATCCTCGGCCATCCTGTGCACTAAATCTCTGTCTGCCACTGCCTGAGCCCCAACCTCTAGTCAGCCCACAGGTAGCAGAGTCCATCTCCGGCAGGTGGGATCGGCCATGGCCAGAGACTGTCTTCTGTAACCAACCTGTGTATTCAGGCGTCTGTGCCCAGACCATAGCTCAAATCCCAGCCTATGGGGGAAACTAAAGCATCAAAGAGAACTCCTCCTTCCCCACGACTGGAAAAGCTTGCTGTGGGGATGGGTCTATAACCCTCACAGTGGGAGGCAGCTGCAAGGTCCATGAGTCCATGCCCACCCAGGAGGACTGCCCTGGCACAAACAGGCATTGTGACTCTCAGCCTGAACCTGTTTTCAAACCACCCCCTGGCTAGGTGGACCAGGAGCCCCCCTATTGGGTGTGACATGTCCCAGGACCCAGTCTTCACCCTCTGTTGGGTTCTCCAGAAGCCAGGACCCAGAAGACGACACTGGAATCCCTGCTATGGCGGGACCTGTGTGATGGAAAAAATCACTCTTCCCTTCCACCTGAAAGACACCATACCCTTCGGAGACAGGCAGAATCCTCACAGAGGCAGAATATCCCAAGTCTCCATGAGGCTAATGCAACATTCTGTGGCCAACCGAGACATACAACCCAGACAGAGAAGCCTGCACTCCCACCTCCCTGTTCCCCTCATTTAAGATGGCATGCAGACCTCCATGGTCTGCAGATCAGGCCAGCCATCACCTCACCCCTAACCTTATCCAAAGTTTGTGTTTACAGAATTTTGTCCCCAAAGCTCTGGCCAACAAGCTCTCCAGGATGGGGCCTCAGGAGCCAAAGCACAGGAATCTGCATGCCCACTCAAAGGAAGCTCTGCCTGTCATATTTGCTCAAACCTCCCAGACTGGGAGACACCAGCAATTCCCCTGAGACAACACCAAATTCGTTGGTGGCCTTGGAATAAATGCGCATTCGGAAACAGGCCAGAAGCCTATCTCCAGGCAGACACCCAGGTCAATGGCCCTGAATCAGAAGATGGAACTGGACCTACGCCTAGGACATCAATGGAACCCTAGTTTAGGTGCAGGCATCTGTCTCCAGAGACAAACTCTGGAATACCTACATTAGGTCCATCACTTCATCCCTGAGCCAAAAAACATAACACATCCTATCCCCAGAAGGCAACCTGGGTCTTGGGAGCTGTGTCCAACTCTCAGGGGAGGAGAATCCTGCATGGCGCCTGTGCCCCCGACACATTCTAAGGTCTCCCTGGACACAAGCCAGCCTTGTGACCCATCAAAATGAGGCTCCCTGTCACCTCAGGACCCTGGGTACTTTACCCCAGAGCTACCAGATCAAAAAAGGCCTTGTTCCTGGGCTGGAAGGCTAAGAGGAGCTGGGCTTTCCAGGCATTCAGGTGGTGACTTCTGCTACGATGTCCTTTCATAAGGGGGATGCTGGTGCCATGCAAACTAACTCCCCTTGTCCCCAAGAACTAAATTTGCTGTTTGTAGCAGTGCACAAGTCCCACCCTGGGAGGAACTACATGGCCTCATGAGGCCACCCCTCCCCTCATTGGTCATCATGGACACAAACTTCAGTGTGAGGGTCCCTCTGACACGTGCCCTGACTCAGGTGCTGGAGATCTCGAGTCAGATGCTGTGCTTTGGAAATGCCATGTGCTCAGCCTTGAAAGGAACCGTCACTTGTGCCATCAGAATTCCATCCTCACCCCCATGGCCTGACAGCCCTCCAGATTGTTCATTCCTGGGACACAATGTCATCTTCTGTCTGCCCTCCAGAAAGAAGGGCCTTAGGGGTCTGCCTAGAATCCCCACGTGAGGACCAAACTGCATGGAACTCGATGGCACCCCAATGTCCTAGGCCGCCCTGTGCACTAATGCACTGTCTGACACAGCCTGAGCCCCAACCTCCCATCATAGTCCCAGGTAGCGGGCACCATATCCTGCATGTAGGACGTGCCAAGGCCACAGACTGTCATCTTTACTCAACCTAAGTATACAGGCATCTGTGCCCAGACCATAGCTCACATACTGGCCTATGGGGAAACCTCAAGCATCAAAGAGCACTCCTCTTTCCCCACGACAGGAAAAGCTTGCTGTGGGCATGGGAGTCTTACCTCTGAGTGGGAGGCAGCTGCATGGCCTATTAGACCACGCCCGCCCAGGAGAGCTGCCCTGGCCACAAACAGGCTTTCTGACCCTCAAGGTGAGACCACTTTCAAACCAGCCCCCTCGCTAGCTGGACTGGGAGCCCGCATATGGGGCCTGCCATGCCCCTAGGCTCAAATCCTCACCCTCGGTAGGTTTTCCAGGCACCCGAACCCAGAAGCCCACTTCAAATCCCTGCTATGGCAGGACCCCTGAGATGGAAAACAGCACTCTTGCATTCCTCTGACAGACACAAAAACCTTGGGAGCCGTGCAGAATCCTCACAGAGACAAAATCTTCTATGGCTCCATTTGGCTACCACTACATTCCGTGGCCAACTGAGACACACAACCCAGACAGAAAACACTGCGCTCCCGCCTCCCCGTCCAACTCATTTCTGATCCCGGTCACTGCCCCCACAGTCAGCAGATCCGTCCTGCCATCACCTCACCCAGAACCTATACTGAGTCTGTGTTTGCAGACTTTTGTCGCCAAAGCCCTGGCCAACAGGCCCTCCAGGATGGGGCCTCTGGAGCCACAGCGCAGGACTCTAACTGTCCACCCGAAGGAAGCTCTACCTGTCACATTTGCACAAACCCTCCAGACTGGGAAACACATGCAATGCCCCTGAACCAACCCCAAATTCGTTGACCACCTTGGAAAAAGGAGCTTCCGACGAACGCCAGACACCTACCTCCAGGGAGACACCGAGGTCAAAGACCCTGAGTCAGAAGTGGAAACTGACTGACCCCTAGAACCACAAAGGAAACCTAGCTGAGCTTTGCAGGCATCTGACAGTGTCAAACTCTGGAATACATACATATGGACCAACACTTGATCCCTGAGCCAAAAAACAGAACACCTCCTGACCCAAGAAGGCAACCTGGTTCTTGGGAGCTGTGTGCAACCCTCAGGGGAGGAGAATCCTGCTAGGCGCCTGTGAACCCACCACATTCTCAGGTCTCCCTGGACATAAGTCAGCATTGGGACCAATAGAATGAGACTCCTTGTCACCTCAGCCCCCTGGCCACTTTGCCCCAGAGCCACCAGATCAAAATGGCCTTCTTCCTGGGAAGGTAGTGTAAGCGGAGCTGGGCTTCTCAGGCATCCTTGCGGTGACATCTGCTACATCATCATTCCATTTAGGGGACCCTGGTGCCATCAAAACGGACGCCCCCTTTCAGGCAGAGGGAAATCTTGCTGTTCGGAGCTGCTCACAAACCCCAGCCTGGGAAGACCTCCATGGCCTCCTGAGGCCACCCCTCCACTCATCGGCCATCATAGACACAAACTCCAGCGTGAGTCCCATTCTGACAAATGCCCTGAATCTGGTGCTGGAGAACACGATTCAGATGCTGCACATTTTAAATGCCATGTGTTCAGGGCACTGAATGGAACCGGCAATTGTGTGTTCAAAATTTTGTCCTCACCATCCTGGTCCACCAGCCCTCCAGATTGTTCATTCGGGAGCCACAACAAAGTCTTCTGCCAATCCTCCAGAAAGAGAAAGTTCCCTAGCGGTCTGCCCAGAATCCCCACATGAGGATCAACCTGCAGAGATCTCTATGGCACTCCAATATCCTAGTATGCCCTGTGCACTAATGCTCTGTGTGACACTGCCTAAGCCACGACCTCCCATCAGCCCCCCAGGTAATGTGCCCCATATGCTGCAGGTGGGACCTGCCTTAGCCAGAGTCTGTCATCCCTACCCAACCTGGGTACTCAGGCGTCAGTGCCCAGACCAGAGCTCAAATCGGGCCTATGAGGGAACCTCAAGCATAAAAGAGCACTCCTTCTTCCCCGCTAGAGGAAAAGCTTGCTGTGGGGATGGGGGTCTAACCCTCAGAGAGAGAGCCAGCTGCATGTCCCATGAGACCACACCCACCAAGTAGGGCTGCCCTGGCCAAAAACAGGCATTGTGACCCTCAGTGTGAGCCTGTTTCCAGGATGCCTGCACCTGGTGGTCAAACTCCCAGAGATCTCATATACCCAAGAGGCCTCCCAGTTGATTGAGATCTCTAGACATTGCAGTGGAAATACGAACACCTGGTGAGTCGATGTCACCTTCTCCATGGCCGAATTTATAGTCTTTGGCCGAGACTGTTACCACCAGCCCTCTGCACTCCTGAGACGGGCAAGGATCCACAATTCCATCTTACCCCTGAAAGGTCAAGATATGGTCAGGACTACAACCAAGCCTCAGGCCAGGAACTCCACGCTCCGCACATGTGCATGGTCCTCTGACCCAATCAGGACACTTGTGACCAGGACAAGGGCCACCCGAGGAAAACTCCCAGTGAACAACCGCAACAATGCCAAAGACATGCCTGTAGTCTTTAACTGCGAGGACCCGAGTTCCTCTAGTATCTCCAGTAACCATACCAAGAAGGTCTCTCCATCTTCCAAGCTGACCAAGTTCCAAAGGCAGACCCTACAACCTAGAACCTTAGGCCCAGGATGGACTCATTGGTTTGGAGCCAACAGGAGCAAGCACGGAGCCTGGTGGAGGAGACCATTGCCCATGTGAAGCCATCGGAAAGGCTTTCATGCCAGTTTCAGGAAGACAACATGTATTTACAAAAGGACACCTTGAAGACGATTCACCGGCCTAAGATTCCTGAGCATTCCCACAGGGTGTTGCAGCTTCCTTCTGTGCAACTAAATGGAGATGTTGCAGCACAAGGCTGCCTTAAGCTTCCAATTTTCATTCCACAGTGGTTTTCATGGGATTAACATATAGTGCATGTTGTGGATGATGGGCATGTTCTAAAGGAGCCAGGTGAGGAGGAACCATGGGAGAACAAGGGGCCATAGCAGCAGGACAGGGAGCGGATGCTCCATGGTGGTGGGGAGATGCAGGATGACGAAGAAGAGGAGAAGAAACAAGGCAGCTCAGAGCCGAGGTCTGGCATTTTAAGATGGTGGGAGGTACTCTCTACCTGGCTGCGTTCCATAGGGGCATAGGTCCAAATTGAATAAAGCATCCTCTGGCCCCAGTAAATCCTTGTCTACTGTTTCTTGTTGTTGCTGTTGTTGTTTTTCAACGATGTGCTTGCATGTATGGGACAGAGAGAGACAGCGAGAACCTAATCAGTGAGGGAGTTGCAGAGGGAGAAGCAGACTTGCCTCTGAGTGGGGAACCTGAGGTGGGAGACATTGCAATGAACCTGGGATAAGGAGCAGAGCTGAAGGCCGCTTCTGAACTGATGGAGACACTCCTGGACACAATCTTTGTCTTCTTAACACCTCAGTGAAGAACTCCAGCTCGGTTATTGTTTAGAAATGCAGCGGATAGGGTTTGGGCTTGGGCTGGTGTGTCTTGCTCTATACAACATGCTGCTAGAGCTGGCATAGCTGGTCACCTCGAAGTAAGGCACTTGGCTTTAGAAAGACTCTTCTCCGAAGCATATTTGGGTGAAGAGAATTCCTCCATTGCTAGCTTTGGAAGGGTGAATGACACTATGTCTTGTGTTCCTCTGCTTCTGTGGATGGTGATAGGAGTCCTCTGTGCCTCAGAATCTGTATCTCTGTTTCTGCCCCAGATGAGGGATGTTTTCAGCTCTGATTTCTCAAAGAAATGTTGGTCCCATTATTTTCTCTCTCTTTTCAGTCTCCTACAATAAGCACCCATAGGCATTCATTGCAGTCAAGGATTTCCCGTATTCCATTGTCATGTTCCATCATTCTTCCTTCTCTCCATTACTTCGCTTCTTTTTTTCCCAGTACTCGGATTCCAGGTACCTCATTGGATCCTCTGGTTCTGCCAACTTCCTGAACGTTGCTTCCAGCCCACTAACAAATATTTTCATAAGGGCCTCTTCATTTTATTTATTTATTTTTTTATCAACTTTATCTCTGTGGTCCGAGACTCCCTGATTCCTTCTAGGTTTTTCTGATCCAGAGTGAGTATCGTGGCTGCTGTTTAAATCCTCAACTTGGCATGTGACATGTATAGGTTTCACTTTGATTTCTTGGCCATGCCCAGTTCCTGTTCTTTTGCCTTGGCATTAATTGATTCTTCCATCGTTGCCTTAGTTCAGGTCTCTGTATTCTTCTCTGTATTTGAAAAGCACCTTCTGTTTTCTACCATGAGAGTAATTTCTTTATGATGAAGATGAAGTGCCACTAGCTGACCCTTGATGGAGTCTCTGGTATATGTGGCATGCCCACTGGGTTGGGTTGTGGCTGTCCACTCTCTTCTGGGACAGTCCTCTGCAGAAGCACTCGTTGCCTGCCATTCAGAGTGTTTGGTGTCTGGACCGAATATGGTGAGGTTTAGCTTGGTCAGCACGAGTGTGCCTGTGAAACGAGACTTTCAACCCACTCAAACGTTAAGGCATGCTGAATGCTGTGGTCAGGAAAGAGGATGTGGGCAGGGCTTTCTTCTAGTCTCCAGTGGAGGGTCTGTTCTCCTGGCACTAAGCAATGTGGCCTGAGGAAGGTAGTCCCAACAAGTGTGAGTATCCTGGTTGCTGCTTAAATCCTCCACCTGGCATGTGACATATACAGGTTTCACTTCAGTTTCTTGGCCATGAGCAGTTCCTGAACTTTTGCTTGTGGGGTTATAATTCTGGCTTGTGTCCAGGGAGACCTTAGAATGTGGCGGGGGCTCAGGCGTCATGCAGGATTCTCTTCCCCTGAGGTTTGGACACATCACCAAAGAGCCAGGTTGCTTTCTGGGGACAGGATGTTTTCTGTTTTGTGGCTAACCGATTAAGTGTTGGACCATATGTAGGTATTCCAGAGTTTGCCTCTGGAGGCGGATGCCTGCAAGGCTATTCTAGGGTTCCACTGAGGTTCTAGGTGTATGTCAGGTTCCACCTTTTGACTCAAGTCCATGGACCTGGGTGTCTGCCAGTAGGTAGGTGTCCTGCTTGCGTCTGAATGCTCCTTTTTTCCAAAGCGGCCAACGAATTTGGGGTGGGCTCAGGGGCATTGTAGTTTTCTCCCAAACTAGAGGGTTTGTGCAAATGTAACGGGCAGAGTTTCCTTTGGTAGGCATTCAGAGTCCTGCACTATGCCTACAGAGGCCCCATCCTGGAGGGACTCTGGGCCAGGGCTTCCGGGACAAAAGTCTGCAAACACAAACTCAGGATAGGGTTTTGGGCGAGGTGATGGTAGGCCCAATCTATGGACTGTGAGGGCAGGGCTGCGAGATCTGAAATGAGGGCAACGCGGAGGCAGGAGTGCAGGCTTTTTGTCTGGGTTTTGTGTCTCAGTTGGGCACCGAATGAAACAGTAGCCTCATGGAGCCATGGGAGATTCTGCCTCTGTGAGGATTCTGCCCAGCTCCCAAGGTTTTGGTGTCTTTTGGGAGGAAGGGAAGAGTTCTGTTTTCCGTCTCATATGTACCACCATAGCAGAGATTCCAGAGTCGGGTTCTGGGTGCAGGCGCCTGTAGAGCCTGGCCAAGGGTAAGCATTTGGGCCTAGGGGGATGTCAGGCCAGATATTCGGGCTCCTGGTGCAGCTAGCGAGGGGGTTGGTTTGATAGCAGACTCAGGCTGATGGTCACAATCCTGGGTGGGCGTGGTGTCATGGGTCATGCAGCTAGCTCCCCCTCTGAGGGTTAGAGCCCCATCCCCCCAGCAAGCTTTACTATCGTGGGGAAGGAGGAGTGCTCTCTGATGCTTGAGGTTCCCCCATAGGCTGGGATTTGAGTTTTGGTCTGTGCACAGATGCCTGAATAACCACATTGGGTAGAGATGACAGTCTCTAGCCTTGGCACGTTCCATGTGCAGGATATAGGGCCCGCTACCTGGGGGGCTGGGAGGAGGTCAGGGCTCAGGCTGTGTCAAAAAGAAAATTATTGCACAGGTAACCTAGAACTTTGGGGTGCTGTCGAGGTCCTTGCAGGTTGATCCTCACGAGGGGATTCTGGGCAGACCCCTAGGACATTTCTTCTTTCTGGAGGGCAGGCAGAAGACGGCGTTTTGGCTCCAGAATGAACAATCTAGTGGGTTTGTGGGCCACAAGGGTGAAGACGGAATTCTGAAAGAACAAGTGCCTGTTTAGTTCAGTGCCAAGCACATGGCATTAAAAATGTGTAGCATCTGAATTGAGATCTCCAGCACCTGAGTTAGGGACGTGTAGGATGTTCTCTCATGCTGGAGTTTGTGTCCATGATGGCTGACAAATGGAGGGGTGCCCTCATGTGGGCATGGATGTCATCCCAGGTTTGGGAATGTTAGCTTCTCCGAACAGCAAGATTTCCTTCTGTGGGACAGGGTGAGTCCATTTTG
Source organism: Meles meles (assembly GCF_922984935.1). NCBI lineage: Eukaryota > Metazoa > Chordata > Mammalia > Carnivora > Mustelidae > Meles > Meles meles. The sequence goes on along the minus strand of NW_025721171.1, from coordinate 179,155 downwards.
ATGGCCCCAGAGTCCCCTGTATGGAAAGACGTCATAGCAGAAGTCACCATATGGATGCCTGGGATGCCCAATTACACTTACCCTTCCAGAGCAGGAACAAGACCATTTTGATCTGGTGGAACTGCGGCAAAGTGCCCAGGGGGCTGAGGTGAATGGGAAACTCATTCTAATGGGTCACATTGCTGGCTTGTGTCCAGAGAGACCTTAGAATGTGGTGGGGGCTCAGGCGCCATGCAGGATTCTCCTTCCCTGAGGGTTGGACGCAATTCCCAATAGCCAGGTTGAATTTTGGGGACAGGAGTTGTTCTGTTTTGTGGCTCAGGAATCAAGTGTTGGACCATATGTAGGTATTCCAGAGTTTGCCTCTGGAGACAGATGCCTGCAAACTTCAGTTAGTGTTCCGTTGATGTCCTAGGGGAATGTCAGGTTATTCTGTGAGGCTATGGGGGAGAACCAGGAGGAGTTAGAATAATTTTGGAGAAGTGGGAGGAGTTAGAATAGCCATTAGAAAAGTAGTAGGAGTTAAAATATCCGTAGTAGGAGGAGTTAGAGTAGCCATTAGAGTATCCGTTGGGATCCTTTAGGGTAGTTGTAGGAGTGATAGTGTAGGGGTCGTCAGGAGCATCAGAGCTTCAGAATCATCGGGAGCATCAGGTGTGGCCTCGTCTCCCAGAGCAGAAGCAAAGCCCGAGACCCACCTCACTGTGGCCCCTCCAAAACTGGCCTCGTTTCCCCGAGACACAGCCTCTCCAGAGTGGCGTCATTCCAGGGAGACGCATCATCGGCATGTGGCCTCGTCGGAGGGTGGCCTGGTCCAGAGCACCCTCTTTATCATCGGTTGGGGACTTCGTCCAGCATGTAGCCTCGTCCACAGCGGCCTTGTCTGGGGAGCGGCCTTGTCAGAGTGGCGTCATGGGGAACAGAGTCTGTGTCGTCAGGGTTGTCATCCTTGTCATCCATGCTTCTTTGTCATCAGGAGTGTCGTCCTCATCGTTGTTGCCAGACGTCAAAATGACCCCGAACTATCGGTTTGATTTTCAATGCTTGGCCTGAAATAAAGCTTTGCTTGATTTTTGCTTTGTGTAGTCTCGTAACATTGATCATGGACCCTTACACTCCAACACCTTCCTCTAGGAACAGATGCCTGCAAACCTCAGCTAGGGCTCCATTGAGGTCCTAGGGGCTTGTCTTTTTCCATCTTCTGACTCAGGACCATTGACCTGGGTGTCTGCATGGAGATAGGTGTCTGGCATGTGTCAGACTGTGCAATTCTGTCCAGAGTGGCCAAGGAAATTTAATGGGATCAGGGGCCTTGCAGGTGTCTCCCAATCTGGAGGATTTGTGCAAATGTGATGGGCAGTTTCCTTTGGGAGGGCAGGCAGAATCCTGTGCTGTGGTTCCAGAGGCCCCATCCTGGAGGGCCTGTCAGAGAGAGCTTTAGGAACAAAAGTCTTCAAACACAAACTGGGGTTAGGTTGAGGGGTGAGGTAATGGTAGGCCCGGTATGCAGACCATTAGGGCAGTGCCTCAGGATCAGAAGTTAGGGCAGCAGGGACGCAGGAGCACAGACTTTCTGTCTAGGTTGTGTGTCTCCCTTGGATATGGAATGGATGGTTGGCTTCTGTGGCCATTAGAGATTCTGCCTCTGAGAGAATTCTGCCCGGCTCTGAAGGGTTTGGTGTCTTTCAGGGTGAAGGGAAGAGTGCGGTTTTCCATATCAGGTGTCCCCCCATAGCAGAGATTCCAGAGTCAGCTTCTGGATACGGGTGCCCAGAGAACCAGACCGAGGGTGAGGATTTGGGCCTAGGGGCATGTCAGGCCCGATATGCGGGCTCCTGGTCCAGCTAGCGAGGGGGCTGTTTTGAAAGCGGGCTCAGCCTAAGGATCACAATGCTGGTTTTTGGCCAGTGCGGCCGTGCTGAGTGGGCGTGGTCTCATGGCCTATGTAGCTGGCTCCTACTCTTAGGGTTAGACCCCCATCCCCACAGCAATCTTTTCCCTTCGTGGGGAAAGAGGAGTGCTCATTGATGCTTGAGATTCACCCATAGGCCAGGATTTGAGCTATGGTCTGGGCACAGATGCCTGAATACCCAGCTTGGGTAGAGATGACTTTCTCTGGAATGGTCAGGTCCCACCTGCAGGATATGGGGTCCGCTACCGGGGGCTGATGGGATGTCGTGGCTCAGGCTGTGTCAGACAAAGTATTAGTGCACAGGGCTGCCTAGGACATTGTGGTTCTGTCGAGGTCCTTTCAGGTTAATCCTCACTTGCGGATTCTGGGCAGACACCCTAGGGCCTTTCTCCTTTCTGGAGGGCAGGCTGAAGACTGGGTTGGGGCTCTGGAATGAACAATCCAGAGGGCTTGCAGGCCAGGAGGGTGAGGATGGAAATCTGAATGCAAAAACACCAGTTCCATTCAGTGCCGAGCACGTGGCATTTCCAATGTGCTGTGTCTCACACGAGATATCCAACACCTGAGTCAGGGCACTTGTCAGATTGTTGTTCATGCTGGAGTTTGTGTCCATGATGGCCGACGAATAGCGGAATGGCCTCATGAGGCAATGGAGGTCTTCCCGGGCTGGGGCTTGTGAGCTGCTCCGAAAAGCAAGCTTTACTTCTTCAGGACAGCAGGAGTACATTTTTAAAAAGATTTTATTTATTTATTTGACAGAGAGAGATATCACAAGTAGGCAGAGAGGCAGGCAGAGAGAGAGGAGGAAGCAGGCTCCCCGCGGAGCAGTTAGCCCAATGTGGGGCTCGATCCCAGGATCCTGAGATCATGACCTGAGCCGAAGGCAGCGGCTTAATCCACTGAGCCACCCAGGTGCCCAAGCAGGAGTCCATTTTGATGGCACCATGGTCCCCCACATGGAAAGACATTATAGCAGATGTCACCACATGGATGCTCGAAAGCCCAACTAAGCTTCCTCTTCCAGCCCAGGAACAAGGCCATTTGGATCTGGTGGCTCTGGGGCAAAGTGCTCAGTGGGCTGTGGTAACAGTGATCCTCATTCTGATGGGTCACAATGCTGGCTTGTGTCCAGGGAGACCTTAGAATGTGATGGGGGCTCAGGCACCATGCAGGATTCTCCTCCCCTGAGGGTTGGACGCAACTCCCAAGAGCCAGGTTGCCTTCTGGGTACAGGAGGTGTTCTGTTTTGTGGCTCAGGGATCAAGTGTTGGTCCATATGTCGGCATTCCAGAGTTTGCCTCTGAAGGCAGATGTCTGTACACGTAAGCTAGGGTTCTGTTGAGGTCCTAGGGGCATGTCAGGTCCCATCTTCTGACTCAGGGCCATTGACCTGGGTCTCTACCTGGAAGTAGGTGTCTGGCATGTGTCCAAATGTGCATTTTTCCCAAGGCGGCCAATGAATTTGGGGTGGGCTCAGGGTCATAGCAGGATCCTCCCAATCTGGAGGGTTTGTGCCAATGTGACAGGCAGAGTTTCCTTCAGGTTTTCAGGCAGAGTCCCATGCTGTGGCTCCAGAGACCCCATCATTTACGGCCTGTCGGCCATGGCTTTGGTGACAAAAGTCTGCAAACACAAACTTGGGATAGTGTTAGGGGTGAGGTGATTGCAGGCCAGATCTGATGACCATGAGGGCAATGCCATGGGATCTGAAATGAGGGCGTCTGGATTCAGGAGTTTCATGTCTCAGTTGGCCACAGAATGTAGCAGTACCCTCATGGCGCCATGGGAGATTCTGCCTGTGTGAGATTCTGCCCAACTCCCAAGGGTTTGGTGTCTCTCTGGGGTAAGGGAAGAGTGCTGTGTAGGGGTCTGATTCGCCAGAGGAACTGTAAACCCCGGATATAGGGGCTGGACAGGCCACATAGCCATATCCAGTCAGTGGGATATGCATATATTAACTGTGGTGAGTTGAAATCTCATTGGCTACCTGTGTGTAGGCCGGGTGCAACCACCTCTGTAAAGTGTAGTCTGTGAGCCTTGGAGGGGGGAGAAGTAGGAGGAATTAGAATAGCCATTATAGAAGTAGGAGGAGTTAGAATAGATGGTAGAGAAGTAGGAGGAGTTAGAATAGCCATTAGAAAGGCAGGAGGATTTAGAATAGCCGTTAGAGAAGTAGGAGGAGTTAGAATAATTGTTAGATAAGTTGCAGGAGTTAGAGTAGTCATTAGAGAAGTAGGAAGAGTTAGAATAGCCATTAGAGTAGGAGAATAGCCATTAGAGTGGCCATTGCAATCCGTTAGGGTAGTCGCAGGAGTGATAGCATTGGGGTCGTTGGGAGCAGCGCTGCCCCAAGCCATGACCTGCTGCCATTGGCCTCGCCACCATGAGCTTCCACCTCCCTGGAGTGGCCTGGATGGAGCAGCCTCGACAGAGCAGCATCATTCCAGAGAGCGGCCTGGTTGGCATGCGACCTGGTCATCCAGTGGCCTCCTCCAGAGCGGCCTCTTCATCGTCAAGAGTGGCCTTGTCCATAGCAGCCTCTTCATCATAGGAGTGGCTTGTCCAGAGTGGCCTCTTCATTGTCGGGAGTGGCCTCGTCTGGCTTGTGTCCTTGTCTGGGGAACAGCCTCCTCTGGTGAGTGACCTTGTGGGAGTGGCCTCATTGGGGGAAGAGGCTGTGTCGTCAGGGTTGTTGCCCTCATCATCCTTGCCTCTTTTTCATTAGGAGCGGCTTACTTGTCATTGTCGCCTCTATGTAAGAAATGGCCCCGACTGGTCTGTTTGGTTTCTGATGCTTGGCGTGAAATAAAGCTTTGCTTGATTTTCACTTTGTGTCAGTCTCATTCCTTTGATCATGGATCCTAACATTGGCGGCTCATCTGGGATCAAACAATGAGAACAGAGCCAGGATTGGAATTTATGGGAAATTCCTTCGAAGGTATTGGGATCTTGTCTGTCTGTCAGGTTGGAGATCCAGGGTATGGCCCACCGGGCAGAAGCTGGACACAGCCATGCTCCCAGGGCTGGAGTGGATGCGGGGACGCCCCATCCCTCTGCTGGTAGATCGACAGTGGATTCAAGTCCCCCTGGGCGTTCGGGGTGGGGCCCGAGTCCCCCTAGATGGTCAGGGGTTTCGAGTCCCCATGGAATGTCACCAGAGGGTTCAAGTTCCCCTGGATGGTCATGGGGCTCAAGTCCCCCTAGGCGGTCAAAAGGGGGTCGAGTACCCCTAGGCAGTCAGTGGGTTCGAGACCTCGAGGCGGTCATCAGGCATTAGAGTCCCCCTAGGTGGTCAGGGGCTTTGAGTTCCCATAGGAAATCCCCACTGGTGGCAGGACTGCTGGGCCTGCAGTTGTCTTTTTGTTGTCTCTTGTGTTGTTTGTTTTGCTTGAAGGAATGGGGCAAACAGAGAGTAAGGGGACTCTGACTTCCATCTCTCTGTTCCTCATAATAGATGTGGGGCTTCTTCCTCACTCATTTCCTGTGTTAAGGGCTATAATTGGAGCCAACTGGAGTTAGTCTAACTCAGGACAGAGACTTTAAGGAATATTCCCAAGCAGCTGCCGAAACTCTCTTAGTTTCGGGGAATTCCTTGCCTTCTCTGGCCCAACATGGAAAGCCTAGGCCCTCCCCCTTGCTGGCGGGAAAGCATGGCGTCTGAAGTGGAATGGGCCCAGGTGGAACATGAAATCTGTTAGCAAAGAGATGACTGAACTGATGGTTAACTGTCTGTCTCAGGATTTTAATGGGCAATTGTGAAAGTAGCTTTCAGAGTCTTTGGTAACCTGAAGCTTTGAAGTTTTGCTTGGATGACAAATGGGATGAAGTGCTAGGGCACTGGTTGCTGGAACTAGGTTTGTGCTTTTGAAATCTGTTGGTAAACATGTTTTGTGCTTAACTTCTATTGCAACAGTTCACAATTGGATAATATTTAGTCTTCACTAGAGATTGAGATGTTTCTAAGAAAATGTAAATGGTTTTCTTTGCCCACCCAGAATTTTAAATGAGATCTCTTTGACTCATGAGGCTTTTCCCTGATATGCTAAGTTACTCAGGAAGTACTGCTAAATCAATGATAAACCTTGGGTTACATTTGGGTAAATGCTATGACTACTCCAGGGGTTCTATACATTTCCTAAAGTTTTAATGTTTTGATGAGGGTCATCATTTGATATTTAACCATATCTATTCTGAGTTTTTTGTCATTTGTAATTGTTTTAATTCTCTTGTAAGATGAATTCCGCCTTAAAGGAAATTCACATGTGAGACGTTCATATCAAATATAGGTCTTTGAGGGGCACCTGGGTGGCTCAGTGGGTTAAACCCCTGCCTTCGGTTCAGGTCATGATCTCAGGGTCCTGGGATCGAGCCCTGCATCTGGCTCTCTGTTCAGCAGGGAGCCTGCTTCCCCCTTTCTCTTTCTGTCTGCCTCTCTGTCTACTTGTGATCGCTCTCTGTCAAATAAATAAATAAAATCTTAAAAAAATAGATGTCTTTGATACGTTGAAATACTGGAACTGAATTTACAGAAGTAAAAGTTGCACTCGTACTAAATCAGAATTAGGATGGTGACTCAAGGTAAGAATGAGTCTCCAGAACCTTTCCTAGAAAGGCTTATTGAAGCCTATAAAATATATAGCCCAATCGACCTTGAGGCACCCGAAAATCAGGGGGCAGTGAATCTTGCTTTTGCCAGTCAGTCAGCCCCGAATATAAGGAGGAAACTTCAGGAAATTGAAGAATTTGAAGGGAAGAATTTGATTGAGTTATTGGGAATAGCCGAAAAGGTGTTAACAACAGGGATGCACAGGAGGATGAAAAACAGACAAAAAGCTGGTTAATGTTTTGGCATGACATGAGCTAGGTAGGGGATAGTAAATGGAAGGAAAAGCCTAATCACAGAGAAGTCAGGTGGGAAGACTTAGGTTCAGATCAGTGCACTTACTGTAAGGAAAAAGGACACTGGGCCAAGGAGTGCCCCAAAAGGAAGAGGACAATGCTGGCCACCAGAGTAAAAATTGAAGTGGTGGGGAAATCAATTGCTTTTTGGTGGACATGGGAGTCCAGTTTTCATCTTTACTTAAACCTATGGGAAAACGATCTGAAGAGGAAGTTAGGGTACAAGGAGCAAATAGCACAGAGAGACAAAAACGGACAACAGAAAGGACTTTAAATTTGGCCTCAGGAGTAGTTAAATAACGATTTTTGGTCCTCCCTAATGCCCCATATAAATATCCATATAAATAGATGGGAAGAGATCTCCTCCACAAGTTACGAGCTGGCATTCAGTTCTTGGTAGGAGGCATGACTGTAACCTTGAGACAACCCACTCTACAGTTGCTTATGGCAGCACTAGATGATTACCTCCTTTAGGAGCCGGTCTCAAAACCTGAGGAGACAAAGTTGGGGAGCCTTCTCCAAATCCTACAGGTCAAGTTTCCCAAGATCTGGGCAGAAGGGAAGCCCCCTGGCTTGGTCAGGGGCAAACTCCAGTGGTGGTACAATTAAAGGCGATGGCTATGGCTGTTCATATTCGGCAGCAACCCCTTCCCCGGGAAGCAAAGTAAGGGATCAGAAAACACATTAACCACCTCCGAAGAGACAGGATCCTAGTTCCTTGCAAATCTCCATGGATAACACCTTCGCTCAGGACTTGTAGGAAGTTAATAAACAGGTTGAAGATATCCACCAGACAGTGCCTAACCGCTATACCCTACTCTACCTCCTGGGCCCCAAAAGAACTATGTATGCCATCTTAGATCTCAAGGATGATTTTTTCTGCATATCGTTAGCAAGGGAATCTCAACCCCTTTTTACTTTTGCGTGGTCTGACCAACAGCAAGTGTTTCAAGTACAACTCACCTGGACAAGACTTCCCCAAGGATTCACCCACCATTTTTGAAGAGGCCCTACATGAGGGTTTGCATGAGTACAGAACCTCCAACCCAGGAGTCACTCTGTTACAGTATGATGATGACTTTCTAGTAGCTGCTGAGGACTAAGAGTCATGTTTGCAGGAGATTAGATCTCACTTACATATTCTGCAGGAAAAAGGGTATTGGGTGTCAGCAAAGAAAGCACAGCTGTGTCAGAGCCATGCCACATATCTAGGCTTTGATCTCCACGAGGGAGTGCATTCACTGAGACCAGGAAAGAGGTGATCACCTGATACCCCTGCAATACCACGTCCCAACAAATGAGGGAGTTTGTTGGATGGTGGGTTACTGTAGGCTGTGAATACTGCAGTTTGCAGAGATTGATCAACCTTCCTACTAACTGGCAAAAGGGGGGGCTCACTATGATAGAGTGGACAGCTGAGGCAGAAGGAGCATTTCAGGAATTACAAACAGCTGTACTGAGTTCCCAGCATTGGCCATCCCAATTGTTACCAAGCCCTTCCACTTATATGTGGATGAAAATGCAGGGGTGGCCAAAGGAGATTTGACTCAGATTCTGGGGCCCTGGCAAAGGCCAGTAGCCTAGGTTAGCAAGTAACTAGATCTAGTAGTGGCTGGGTTCCCCTCTTGCCTCTAAATAATTGCTGCCATGGCCCTCTTGGTCAAGGAATCAAGTAAATTGAGTTTGGGTTAAAATCTCATCTTGACCACCACCCACGCTATCGAGGGCATTCTCCGGACTAGACCAGACTGATGGATGACAAACAGCTGAGTGACGGGGTATAAGACCCTCCACCTCAATGAAACAAGAGTGACATTCTGGCACTTGGCAGTGCTAAATACAGCCACACTGCTGCCAGAGGAGGTGGCTGACCATCCACATGACTGCAGGGAGGTCCTAACCCAAGTCACAGGCATAAGGTCGGATCTCAGAGACATTCAGCTCCTGGATGCCGAGATGACTTTGTTCACAGATGGGAGTTGCTACATGTCAATGGAAAGAGGTATGTGGGGGCTGTGGTGGTTTCTCCTGAGCAGAAACTCTGGACAGAGCCCTGCCACATGGATACCTTTTCATGCTGGCTAGAGGCTTTTCCCACCAAATATGAGATGGCAGGAGTGGTAGCCAAAAAGCTACTAGAAGAAATAATTCCTAGGTTTGGGCTGCCTCTCGCAATCAGGTCAGACAATGGCCCTGCATTTGTGAGTTCAGTCTTATAGGCATTGCCCAAGGCCGTGGGCACTTATTGGAATCTACATTGTGCCTATGGGACACAGAGTTCCGGGCAAGTAGAGAGAATGAACCTGACTCTTTAAGAGAACTTGACAAAACTAATTCTGGAGACTGACGGTGAATGGGTGGATCACTTTCCTTTCACCCTCCTCAGGGCACTATGTACACCCTATTTAACAAAGGTGACCCCATTTGAAATAATGTTTGGAGACACCCGTTCTGTCCTTGACTACAGGATGTTGCCCTAGCAGAAATGACTGATCAATCTGTACTCCAGTCACTGCAGGCATTACAGTCTGTCTTAAAAAACGCACACTCACGGATCTGGACTGCCCACAATGGGATGGAGATGGAGGTGGATCCACATCTTTCCAACTTGGGGACTTGGTTTGGATACATCGCTATCAAGGGGGAATCTTGGAGCCTCGCTGGAAGGGACAATTTACTGTAAAAGTGTAGGGCATTAGGGGCTGGATTCATGCGGGTCACGTCAAATGAGCCAAGGACGATTATGCCCCACAGAGATGGAAGCTGCAGTTGACAGACCCCGCTGACCATGGACTAAAGCTAAAACTGAAAAACTGTGAGTTTATTGTTGCTCCTATTGTTACCTGTTCATGTAAAGTATAGGTGGGAAATTAGATGAACGGAATTAGGAAAAAAATTTGAAAAGGTTATACAAAGCATTGAATGGCTAACTCATCAGCCGACTGTGCACTACTGTTACTTTTTGGCCCCTGTATTATAAACTCCCTAATGTCATTTGTAACAATGAAAATTGCCATAGGAGTGAGAGTGTCAGGGTCGTCAGGAGCATCGGAGCTTCAGGATCCTTGGGAGCATCGGGAGCGGCATTGCTGGGAGCTGCCCTGCCCCAAGAAGCAGTGCCACCACAAGTGGCCTCACGTCCCCGAGCAGCAGCGCAGCCCATGACCTGCATCACCATGGTCCCGCTGATACTAGCTTCGCTGCCCCAAGGCGCAGCCTCGCCAGAGTGGCATCATTCCGTGGAGCCGCATCGTTGGCGTGCGGCCTCGTCGGAGAGTGGCCTGGTCCGGAGCGGCCTGTTCATCATCAGGTGCGGACTTCTTCCAGCGTGTAGCTTCATCCAGAGGGGTCTCGTCTGGGGAGCAGCCTCATCTGGAGCGGCCCCATCCTGAGCGGCCCTGTCCAGAGCATCCTCGTCCACAGCCGCCTTGTCTGGGGAGCGGACTTCTCAGAGTGGCATCATGGGGAACAGAGTCTCTGTCGTCATGGTTGTCTTCCTCGTTATCCACGCTTCTTTGTCATCGGGAACCACGTCCTCGTCGTTGTCGCTAGACATAAGAAATGGCCCCGAACTGTTGGTTTGACTTTCGATGCTTGGCCTGAAATAAAGCTTTGCTTGATTTTCGCTTTGTGTAGTCTTGTAACATTGATCATGGACCCTTATGCGCCAAAATTTCCTCTGGGGACAGATGCCTGCAAACCTCATTGAGGGTTCCTTTGAGGTTCTAGGCGCATGTCATTTTTCATCTTCTGACTCAGGGCCATTGACCTGGGTGTCTGCCTGGAGGTAGGTGATTGTCATGTGTCAGACTGTGCATTTCTGTCCAGAGCGGCCAAGGAAATTGGGTAGGATCAGGGGCTTTGCAGGTGTCTTCCAATCTGGAGGGTTTGTGCAAATGTGATGGTAGGCAGAGTCCTGCGCTGTGGCTCTAGAGGCCCCATCCTGGACAGCCTGTCGACCAGAGCTTTGGAAACAAGGGTCTGCAAACACATACTTTGGTTAGGGTGAAGGGCGACGTGATGGCAGGCCTGATCTGCAGAACATGAGGGCAGTGTCTCGGGATCTGAAATTAGGGCGACTGGAAGCGGGAGCGTGGGCTTTTTTACCTGGGTTGTGTGTCTCTGTTTGCATGGAATGGATGGGTGGCCTCATTGGTCCATGGGAGATTCTGCCTCAGTGGGGATTTTACATGGCTCCCAAGGTTTTGCTGTCTTTCTGGATGAAGTGAAGAGAGCTGTTTTCCTTCTCAGGAGTCCCGCCATATCAGGGATTCCAAAGTCAGCTTCTGGGTGCTCTTTTGTGCTTGAGGTTTCCTCATTGGCCTGGATTTGAGCTAAAGTCTGGGCAAAGTTGCCTGAATACCCAGGTTGGGTAGATATGAAAGCCTCAGGCCTTATCCGGTCCCACCTGCAGGATATGGAGCACACTACCTGGGGACTTCTATCTTGATGGCAGGCAGAAGTCTGCGTTGTGGTTCCAAAATTCCCAATCTGGAGTGCTTGCGGGCCAGAAGGGAGAGGACAGAAGCCAGAGTACACAAGCGCCAGTTTAGTTCAGTGCCAAGTGCATGGCAGTTCCAGTGTTAAGCATCAGACTCAAGATCTGCAGCAGCTGAGTCTGGCCGAGTGTAAGATGGTAGCTCACGCTGGAGTTTTTGTCCATCATGACTGAAGAATGGAGGGGTGGCCACAGGAGGCTATGGAGGTTTTCCCAGGCTGGGGATTGTGAGCTGCTCCAAACAGGGGGAGTCTGTTTTGCTGGCTCCAGGGCCCCCAATGGATAGACATGGTAGCAGACTCATCACACAGATTTCTGGAAAGCCAAGTCCAGCTTACCCTTTCAGCCCAGGAACAAGGCAGTTTCGATCTGCTGGTTCTGGGGCAAGTGCTCATGGGGCTGAGCTAACAGGGGCCTCATTCCGATGGTTCAAATGCTGGCTTGTGTCCAGGGAGACTTTAGGTGTGGTGCAGCCTCAGGCGCCTTGCAGGATTCTCCTCCCGTGAGGGCAGGTTGTAGCTTTGAGGAGTCCGGTGGCCTTCTGGGGACAGGAGGTGTTCTGTTTTGTGGCTCAGGGACCAAGGGTTGGAAAACATGTAGATATTCCAGAACCTGCCTCTGGGGACATATGCCTGCAAATCTCAGTTAGGGTTCCATTTAGGTCCTTGGGGCATGTGAGTTTAAATCTTCAGACTCAGGGCCATTGACCTGGGTGTCTGCCTGGAAGTAGGTGTCTGGCATGTGTCAGACTGTGTATTTCTGTCCAGAGTGGCCTACGCAGGTGTCTCCCAATCTTCAGGGTTTGTGCAAATTGACTGGCAGTGTTTCCTTCAGGAGGGCAGGCAGAGTCCTGTGTCATGGCTCCCAAGGCCCATCATGGAGGGCCTGTCCGCCACGGCTTTGGGAACAAAAGTCTGCAAACACAAACTCGGGTTAGGGGGAGGGTGAGGTGATGGCAGGCCCGATCTGCAGACCATGAGTTCAGTGCCTCAGGATCTAAAATTAGGGCGACAGAGAGGTGGGAACGCACGCTTTTCTCTCGGTTGTGTGTCTCCCGTGTACACGAAATGGATGGGTGGCCTCATGGGACCATGGGAGAATGTGCCTCTCTTGGGATTGTGCCCAGCTCCCAAGGGTTTGGTGTCTTTCGGGGAGAAGGAAAGAGTGATGATTTCCGTCTCAGGGATTGGGCCAGAGCAGGGATTCCAGAGTTGGCTTCTGAGTTCAGAAGCCTGGAGCACCCAATTGAGTGTGAGGATTTGAGCAATGGGCAGAGAAGGCCCAATATGCGGTCTCCTAATCCAGCTAGCGAGGGGGCTTGTTTTCATGTGGGGTCAGTCTGTGTGTCACAATGCCTGTTTCTGCCCAGGGCAGCCATCCTGTGTGGGTCTGGTCTAAAGGGCCATGCAGCTGGCTCCCACTCTGAGGGTTTGACCCCCATCCCCACAGCATGCTTTTCCTGCCTTGGGGATGGTGTAGTGCTCTTTTGTGCTTGAGGTTTCCTCATTGGCCAGGATTTGACCTAAGGTCTGGGCACAGATGCCTGAATACTAGGGTGGGTAGATATGAAAGCCTCGGGCCATATCCAGTCTCACCTGCCGGATATGGAGCACGCTACCTCGGGGCTGATAGGAATTCGGGGCTTGGGCTGTGTCAGACAGAGCATTAGTGCTCAGGGAGGCCTAGCATGTTAGTGTGCCCATGAGGGCCATGCAGGTTGATCTCACGTGGGGATTCTGTGCAAACCCATAGGTTCCTTCTATCTTGATGGTAAGCAGAAAGGCTGCATTGTGGCTCCAGAATTCCCAATCTGGAGTGTGTGTGGGCCAGAAGGGAGAGGATAGAAGCCAGAATACACAATCACCCGTTCAGTTCAGTGCAAAGCGCAGGGCGTTCCAGTGTTCAGCATCTGACTCGAGATCTGCAGCAGCTGAGTCTGGGTGAATGTAAGATGATAGCTCACTCTTGAGTTTTTGTCCATCATGACCGAAGAATGGAGGGGTGGCCTCAGGAGGCCATGGAGGTTATCCCAGGCTGGAGATTGTGAGCTGCTCCAAACAGCAATCTTTCCTTCTCTGGGATAGGTGGAGGCCGTTCTGATGGCTCCTGGCTCCCCCATATGGAAAGACTTGGTGGCAGAGCTTACCACATAGATGCCTGGAAAGCCCAGCTCAGCTTTCCCTTGCAGCCCAGGAACAAGGCAGTGTCGATCTGGTGGCTCTGGGGCGATGAACCCTCGGGGCTGAGTTGACAGGGAGCCTCATGCTGATGGTTCACAATGCTGGATTGTGTCCAGTGAGATCTTAGAATGTATTGGAGGCTCAGGTGTCATGCAGAATTCTTCCCCCTATGGGTTGGACCCAGCTCCCGAGAGCCAGGTTGCCTTCTGGGGACAGGAGGTATTCTGTTATATGGACAGAGACCAACCGTTGGAAAATATGAAGTGATTTCAGAAATTGCCTCTGGGGACAGATGCCTGCAAACCTAAGCTAGGGTTCTGTTGAAGTCCTAAAGGCATGTCAGGTTCCAACTTCTGACCCCGGGCCATTGACCTGGGTGTCTGCCTGGTGGTAGGTGTCTGGCATGTGCCCGAATCCCCTTTTTTTCCAGAGCGGCCTAAGAAATTGTGGACACCTCAGGGGCTTTGCAGTTTTCTCCCAATCTGGAGGGTTTGTGCAACTGTGATGAGCACAGTTTCCTTTGGGATGGCAGGCAGGGTCCTACGCTTTGGCTTTGGAGGCCCTGTCTTGGAGGGCCTGTCAGCCAGGGCTTTGGGGACAAAATTCTGCAAACACAAACTAAGGTTAGTGTGAGGTTCGAGGTGATGGCAGGCCCGATCTGCGGACCGTGAGGGCAGTGCCCGGGATCTGAAATTAGTTCGACTGGGAGGCAGGAGCGCAGGCTTTTCTGTCTGGGTTGTGTGTCTCAGATGGCCACGGAAATGAGAGATGGCTTCATGGGGCCATGGGAGATTCTGCCTCTGTGGGGATTCTGCCAGGCTCCAAAACATTTGGTGTCTTTCACGGGGAGGGAAAGAGTCCTTTTTTCGTCTCAGAGTTTGGGCCATATCAGGGATCCCAGAGTTGGCTTCTGGGTTCGTGCTTCTGGAGAATGAGACTGAAGGTGAGGATTTGTGCCTAGGGGCAAGGCAGGCCCTCTATGCAGGCTCTTGGTATAGCTAGAGAGGGGGCTTGTTTGAAACCGGGCTCAGGCTGAGGGTCACAATGCCTCTTTGTGGCCAGGGCCACCCTAATACTTTGGTGTGGTATCACAGACCATGCCAATGGCTCCCACACTGAGGATTTGACCCCATCCCCACAGCAAGCTTTTCCTGCTGTGGGGAAGGAGGATTGTACTTTTGTGCTTCAGATTCCCCCATAGGCCAGGGTTTGAGTCATGGTCTCTGCACAGATGCCTGAATACCCAGGTTGGGTAGAGATGACAGTCTGACCTTGGCATGTCCCACCTGCAGGATATGGGGCCCCCTACCTGGGGGGCTGATGGGGTCAGGGCTCAGGCTGTGTCAGACAGAGCATTAGTGCACAGTGCGGCCTAGGATATTGGATGCCATTGAGGGTCATGCAGGTGGATCCTCTCATGGGGATTCTGGACAGACCCTTAGGGCCCTTCTTCTTTCTGGAGGGCATGTAGAAGCCTGCATTGTCTCTTCAGAATTCCCAATCTGGAGGGCTTTCTGGCCATGAAGTTGAGGACGGAAATGTGAACGCTCAAGTGCTGTTTCATTTGAGTGACGAGTGCATGGTAATTCCAATATTCAGCGTCAGACTTGAGATTTCTAGGACCCAAGTCAGGGTCAGTGTCGGATGGTCGCTCACGCTAGAATTTGTGTCCATGATGGCAGCCAAATGGAGGGGTAGCCTCAAGATTCCAGGGAGGTTTTCCCAGGCTGGGACCTGTGATCTGCTCCGAAAAGCAAGATTTCCTTCTGCGGGACAGGCAGAGTCCGTTTTGATGGATTCAAGGTCCCCCATATGGAGAGTCTTGGTAGCGGAACTCACCGCATGGACACCTGGAAATCCCAGCTTAGCTTACACTTTCAGCCCAGGAGCAAGGCAGTTTTGATCTGGTGGCTCTGGGGCGAAATGCCCAGTGGCCTGTGTTGACAGGGAGCCTCAAGCTGATGGATCACAATGCTGGCTTATGTCCCATGAGATGTAAGTATGTGACAGAGGCTCAGCGCCATGAAGAATTCTCCACCCGAGATGGTATTACGCAGCTCCTTAGAGCCAGGTTGTCTTCTGGGGACAGGAGGTGTGCTGTTTTTTGCATAAGGGACTTAGCGTTGGAACATAGGTAAGTACTCCGAACATTCCTCTGGAGACAGATGCCTGCAATCCTAAGCTAAGATTCCATTGAGATCCTAGGGGCATGTCAGTTTCCTCTTCTGACTTAGGGCCATTGACCTGGGTGTCTGCCTGGAAGTAGGTGTGTGGCATGTGTCAGACTGTGCATTTCTGACTAGAGCTGCCAATGAAATTGGGTGGGCTCAGGGTCCTAAACTCGGTTTAGGGTGAAGTGCGAGGTGATGGATGGCCCGAGTTCAGTGCCTTAGGATCGGAAATTAGATTGATGGGGAAGCACGAGCGCAGGCTCTTCTGTCTGGGTTGTGTGTCGCGATTGGCCACGGAATGGAGTGGTGGTGTCATGGTCCATGGGAGATTTTACCTCAGTGGGATTTTGCATGGCTCCCAAGGTTTTGGTGTCTTTCTGGATGAAGGGAAGAGAGCTGTTTTCCTTCTCAGGGGTCCCACCATAGCAGGGATTCCAGAGTTGTGTTCTGGGTCCAGGCGCATGGAGAACTCAACCGAGGGTAAGGATTTGGCCCTAGGGGCATGTCAGGTCCAAAATTCAGGCTCCTGGTCTAGCTAGCGAGGGGTGCTTGTTTGAAAGCAGTCTCAGACTGATGGTCACAATGCCTAGTTATGCCCAGGGCGTACTTCCTGGGTGGGCATGGTCTCATGGGCTATGCAGCTGGATCCCACTCTGAAGGTGTGACCCCCATCTCCTCAGCAAGCTTTTCCAGTGTGCTTGAGGTTCCTCCATAGGCCAGGATTTGAGTTATGGTCTGGACACAGATGCCTGAACAGCCAGTGTGGGTAGACATGACAGCCTAGGGCAATGGCTGCTCCCACCTGCACGAGATGGGTTCTGCTACCTGTGGGGCTGACTAGAGGTCGGGGCTCACACTGTGTCACACAGAGCATTAGTGCACAGTTGGCCTGGATATTGGGGTTCCGTCTAGGGCCATGCAGTTTGATCCTCACATGGGAATTTTGGGCAGACCCATAGGACCTTTCTTCTTTTTGCAGTGCAGGCAGAAGACTGCGTTGTGGCTCTAGAATTCCCAATCTGGAGGGCTTGTTGGCTGGGGCTTGTGAGCTGTTCTGAACAGCAAGATTTCCTTCTGCAGTACAGGGGGATCCGTTTTGGTGGCTGCAGAGTCCCCCATATGGAAAGTCATGGTAGCAGAGCTCACCAAAAAGACTTTACAAATCCCAGCTCCGCTTATCATTTTAGCCCAGGAGCAAGGCATTTTGTATCTGGTGACTCTAGGGCAATTGGCCAGCTGGCTGAGTTGACAGGGTGCCACATGCTTATGGGTCAAAATGCTGGCTTGTGTCCCGGGAGACCTTAGAATGTGGCGGGAGCTCAGGCACCATGCAGGAGTCTCCTCCCCTGAGGGTTGGACGCAGCTCCCAAGAGCCAGGTTGCCTTCTGGGGACAGGATGTGTTCTGTTTTTGGGATCAGGTACCTAATGTTGGAACATATGTAGGTACTAATGTAGGGGCCTGGTTAGCCAGAGGAACTTACTTGTACTTCCTGGATATTGGGGCGGGCTTGGCCAGATTGCCTTATCCAATCAGTGGGGTGTGCATATATTAAATGCGGTGAGTTGAAATATCATTGGCCACCTGTGTGTGGGCCTAGCTCAACCACCTCTATAAAGGTTAGTCTGTGAGGCTGGTGGGGTGAAGTTGAGGACTTAGAATAGCCTTAGAGAAGTAGGAGGAGTTATAATAGCTGTTAGAGAATTAGGAGGAATTAGAATAGCCATTAGAGTAGTAGTAGGAGTTAGAGTAGCTGTTAGAGAAGCCACTGGGAGCCGTTAGGGTAGTCGTAGGAGTGATAGCGTTGGGGTCGTCCAGAGCATCAGAGCTTCAGGATCATCTGAAGTGTCAGGAGCGGCATTGCTGGGAGATGCCCTGCCCCTAGCAGCAGCACACCACGAGCGGCCTCTTCTACCCGAGCAGCAGAGCAGCACATGAGCCTCCTCACCGTGGCCCCGCTGAGACTGGCCTCGTTTCCCCGTGACACAGCCTCGCTGGTGTGGCGTCATTCCGGGGAGCCGCATCATAGGCATGTGGCCTCATCAGAGAGTGGCCTGGTCCAGAGCGGCCTCTTTATCATCGGGTGTGAACATCGTCCAGCGTGTAGCCTCGTCCTCAGCGGCCTCATCTGGGGAGCAGCCTTGTCAGTGGTGTCATGGGGAGCAAAGTCTGTGTCGTCAGGGTTGTCATCCTCATCATCCACGCTTCTTTATAATCGGGAGCGGCATCCTCGTCGTCGCTAGATGTAAGAAATGGCCCCGAACTCTTGGTTTGACTTTCGATGCTTGGCCTGAAATAAAGCTGTGCTTGATTTTCGCTTTGTGTAGTCTCCTAACATTGATCATGGACCCTTACGTTCCAAAATTTCCTCTGGGGACAGATGCCTGCAAACCTCAGCGAGGGTTCCTTTGAGGTCCTAGGCGCATGTCATTTTCCCATCTTCTGACTCAGGGCCTTTGATCTGGGTGTCTGCCTGGAGGTAGGTGTCTGGCATGTGTCAGACTGTGCATTTCTGTCCAGAGCGGCCAATGAAATTGGGTAGGATCAGGGGCCTTGCAGGTGTCTCCCAATCTGGAGAGTTTGTGCAAATATGATGGGCAGAGTTTCCTTTGGGAGAGCAGGCAGCATCCTGTGCTGTGGCTCCTGAAGTCCCATCCTGGAGAGCCTGTCAGCCAGGGCTTTGGGGACAAAAGTCTGCAAACACAAACTGGGGTTAGGGTGAGGGGCGAGGTGATGGCAGACCCAAACTGCAGACCATGAGGGCAGAGCCTCGGGATCTGAAATTAGGGCGACAGGGAGGCAGGAGTGCAGACTTTTCTTTCTGGGCTGTGTGTCTTGCTAGGCCACGGAATGGAAGGGTGGCCTCATGGGCCCATGGGAGATTCTGCCTCTGGGAGGATTTTGCACGACTCCCAAGTTTCGGTGTCTTTCTGGATGAAGGAAAGAGAGATGCTTTCCATCTCAGAAGTCGCTCCATAGCAGGGATTCCAGAGTCGGCTTCTGGTTCTGGGCACCTGGAGAACACGACCTAGCGTGAGCATTGGACTTCAGGGCATGGCAGGCCCGATATGTGGGCCCCTGGTCCAGCTAGCAAGGGGGCTTGTTTGAAAGCAGGCTCAGGCTGATCCTCAAAATTTCTGTTTGTGCCCAGGGCGGGACTCCTGTGTGGGCGTGGTCTCATGGGCCATGCAGCTGGCTCCCAAACTGAGGTTTGTACCCCCATCTCCACAGCAAGATTTTACAGCCATGGGGATTGAGGAGTTCTCTGTTCTGCTTGAAGTTCCCCCACAGGAGGGATTTCAGTTATGGTCTATGCACAGATGCCTGAACACCCAGGTTGGGTAGAGATCACAGCCTCGGGTCCTGGCTGGTCCCACCTGCAGGAGATGGCGCCCGCTACCTGGGGGACTGACTGGTGGTCGGGGCTCAGGCTGTGTCAGACAGAGCATGAGTGCAGAGTGCAGTCTGGATATTGGAGTTCCGCCTAGGGCCCTGCAGGTTGATCCTCACATGGGGATTCTTGGCAACTCATAGGGCCCTTCTTCTTTCTGGAAAGCAGGAAGAAGTCTGCGTTGTGGCTTCAGAATTCCCAATCTGGAGGTATTTCTGGCCAGGAAGGTGGGGAAGGAAGTCTGAACGCACAAGTGCTGATTCAGTACAGTGCTGATTACATGGCATTTCCAATGTATAGCATCTGACTCGAGATCTCCTGCACCCGAGTCAGGGAGTGTCAGATGGTCGCTCACACTGGAGTTTGTGTCCATGATGCCTCATTAATGGAGGGATGGCTTCATGAGGCCATGGAGGTTGTCCCAGGCTAGGGCTTGTGAGCTGCTCAGAACAGCAATCTTTCCTTCTGAGGTACAGCGGGGCTCCATTTTGGTGGCTGCAGAGTCCCCCATATGGAAAGACATGGTAGCAGAGCTCACCAAAAAGAGTCTGGAAATCCCAGCTCAAGTTTTCATTTTAGTCCAGGAACAAGGCATTTTGGATCTGGTGACTCTAGGGAAATTGGCCAGTGGGTTGAGATGACAGGGAGTCGCATGCTTATGGGTCAAAATGCAGGCTTCTGTCCAAAAAGAGTTTAGAATGTGGCTGGGGCTTAGGCGCCATGCAGGATTCTCCTCCCATGAGAGGTGGACGCAGCTCCAAAGAGCCAGATTGCCTTCTGGGGAAGGAGGTGTTCTCCTTTGTGGCTCAGGGATCAAGTGTTGGACTATATGTATGTATTCCAGAGTTTGCCTCTGGAAACAGATGACTACAAACATAAACTAGGGTTCCATTGAGGTCCTAGGGTTATGTCATTTTCCTTCTTCTGACTCAGGGCCATTTTCCTGCGTGTCTGCCTGGAGGTTGGTGTCTGGCATATGGCAGACTGTGCATTTCTGTCCAGAGCGGCCAATGAAATTGGGTGGACTCAGGGACCTTGCAGTTGTCTCCCAATCTGGAGGGTTTGTGCAAATGTGACAGGCACAGTTTCCTATGGGAGGGCAGGAAGAGTCCTGAACAGAGGCTCCAGACGCCCCATCCTGGAGGGCCTGTTGGCCAGGGCTTTGGGGAAAAAAGTCTGCAAACACAAACTGGGGTTAGGGCGAGGGGTGATGTATTGGCAGGCCTTATCTGCAGACCGTGAGGGCAGTGCCTCAGGATCAGAAATTAGGGTGATGGGGAGGCGGGAGCTCAGGCTTTTCTGTCTGGGTTGTGTGTCTGGGTTGGCCACAGAATGGATGGTTGCCCTCTGTGACCATGAGAGATTCTGCCTATGTGAGGATTCTGCCCAGCTCCGAAGGTTGTGCTGTCTTTCAGCGAAGGGAAGACTGCAGTTTTATGTCTCAGTGGTCCCACCATAACATGGATTCCAGAGTCAGCTTCTGGATCAGGGCGCATGGAGAACCCGACCAAGGGTGAAGATTTGGGCCTAGGGGCATGTCAGGCCCGATATGCGGGCTCCTGCTCTAGCTAGTGAGGGGGCTGATTTGAAAGCAGGCTCAGGCTAAGGGTCACAATGACTGTTTGTGGCCAGGGCAGTCATCCTGGGTGGGCGTGGTCTCTTGGGCTGGCTCCTAACATGAGGGTTAGACCCCCATCCCCAAAGCAAGCTTTTCCCTTCTTGGGGAAGGAGGAGTGCTCATGGATGCTTGAGGTTCCCCCATAGTTCAGGATTTGAGCTATGGTCTGAACACAGAAGCCTGAATACCCACATTGGGTAGAGATGACAGTCTCTGACCTTGGCATGTCCCACCTGCAGGATATGGGTCCCGCTACCTGGGGGGCTGTTGCGAGGTCGGGGCTAAGCCTGTATCAGACAGAGCATTAGTGCACAGGGTGGTCTAGGACATTGGGGTGCCTTCAAGGTCCGTGCAGGTTGACCCTTACGTGTAGATTCTGGCCAGACCCCTAGGGACCCTCTTCCTTCTGGAGGGCAGACAGAAGACTGTGTTTTGGCCCTGGAATGAACAATCTGGAGGGCTGGTGGGCCAGGAGGATATGGACAGAATTCTGAACGCACAAGTGCCAGTTCCGTTCACTGCCGAGCACTTGGCATTTCAAATGAGCAGCGTATGAATCGAGGCTCTGGCACCTGAGACAGGGCACATGTCAGATGGTTGCTCATGCTGGAATTTGTGTCCATAATGGCCGACGAATGTGGGGGTAGCCTTATGATGCCATGTAGGTCTTGCCAGGCGGGACTTTTGAGCTGCTCTGAACAGCAAGCTTTCCTTCTTTGAGACAGGGGAGTCAGTTTTGATGGCACCCGGGTTCTCCATATGAAAAGACGTCATAGCAGAAGTCACCGCATGTATGCCTGGAAAGCCCAGTTACGCTTACCCTTCCAGCCCAGGAACAAGGCCATTTTGACATGGTGGGTCTGGGTCAAAATAACCAGGGGCGCTGAGGTGACAGGGAGTGTCCTTCTGATGGGTCACAATGCTGGCTTGTGTCCAGGAAGACCTTAAAATGTGGTGGGGCCTCAGGCTATGCAGGATTCTCCTCCCCTGAGGGTTGGAAGCTGCTCCCAAGAGCCATGTTGCCTTCTGGGGACAGGAGTTGTTCTGTTTTGTGGCTCAGTGATCAAGTGTTGGACCATATGTAGGTATTCCAGAGTTCATCTCTGGATGCAGATGGCTGCAAATCTAAGCTAGGGTTCTGTTGATGTCCTAGGGTATGTCGGGTTCCATCTTCTGACTCAGGGCCATTGACCTTGTTGTCTGCCTAGAGGTCAGTGTCTGGAATGAGTCTGAATGCGCCTTTTTTCCAAGGCGGCCAACGAATTTGGGGTGGGCTCAGGGGCATTGCAGGTGTCTCCCAATCTGGAGGGTTTGTGCAAATGGGACGGGCACAGTTTCCTTTGGGTGGGCTGGCAGAGTCCTGCACTGTGACTCCAGACACCCCATGCTGGAGAGGCTTTCAGCCAGGGCTTTTGGGACAAGTCTCCAAACAAACACTCGGTATAGTGTTCTGGGCGAGGTGATGTGAGGCCAAATCTGTGGACTGTGAGGGCAGTGCCACGGGATCTGAAATTATTTTGACAGGGATGCGATTAGCGCAGGCTTTTCTGTCTGAGTTCTGTGTCTCGGTTGGCCATGGACTGGAGAGGTAGCCTCGTGGCACTTTGGGAATTCTAGCTCTGTGAAGATTCTGCGGGGCTCCCAAGGGTTTGGTGTATTTCAGGGGGAAGGAACAGTGCTGTTTTCCATCTCAGGGGTACCGCCATAGCATGGATTCCAGAGTCAGTATCTGGGTCCGGGCCCCTGGAGAACCCTAACGAGGGTGAGGATTTGGGCCTTGGGGCATGTCAGGCCTGCTAGATGGGCTCCTGTTCCAGCTAGTGAGGGGGCTGTTTTGAAAGCAGGCTCAGGCTGATGGTCACAATGCCTGTTTGTGGGCAGGACAGTCCTCCTGATTGGGCGTGGTCTCATGGGCCATGCAGCTGGCTCCCACTCTGAGGGTTTGCCCCCATCCCCACAGCAAGCTTTTCCCATCGTGGGAAAGATAGAGTGCTCTTTGATGCTTAAGGTTCCCCCTAGGCTCGGATTTGAGCTATAGTCTGATCACAGACGCCTGAATACCCAGGTTGGGTAGAGATGACAGTCTCAGGCCTTGGCAAGAGCAATCTGCAGGATATGTTTCCCTCTACTTGGGAGGCTGATGGGAGGACAGGGCTCAGGCTGTGTCAGTCAGTGTGTCAGACACATTAGTGCACAGGGTGGCCTAGGACATTGGGGTGCCATCAAGGTCCGTGCAGTTTGATTCACACGTGGGGATTCTGGGCAGAACTCTAGGGCCATACTTCTTTCTGGAGGGCAGGCAGAAGATTGGGGTAGGTCTCCCGAATGAACAATCCGGAGGGCTTGTGGGGCAGGAGAGTGAGGGCAGAATTCTGAATGCACAAGTGCCAGTTCAGTTCAGCGCCGAGCACCTGACATTTCCAATGTGCAGCGTCTGACACGAGATCTCCAGCACCTGAGTCAGGGCACTTGTTAGATCGTCGTTCATGCTGGAGTTTGTGTCCATGAATGCAGACGAATTGAGGGATGGCCTCCTGAGACCATGCAGGTTTTCTCCAGACTGGGGCTTATGAGCTCCAAAGAGCAAGCTTTCCTTCTGCAGGACAGCAGGAGTCCATTTTGATGGCACCATAGTCCCCCATTTGGAAAAACGCTGTAGCAGATGTCAACGTATGGACGCCTCGAAAGCCCAGCTCAGCTTCCCCTTCCAGCCCAGGAACAAGACCGTTTGGAACTAGTGGCTCTGGGTCAATGTGCTCAGGGGGCTGTGGTGAACCAGGAGCCACATTCTGATGGGTCACAATGCTGGCTTGTGTCCATGGCTTTCTTAGGAAGTGGCGGGGACTCTGGCGCTATGCACTTTCTCCTCCCCTGAGTGTTTGACGGAGATCTCAAGAGCCAGGTTGCCTTCTGTGGACAGGAGTTGTTCTGTTTTGTGGCTCAGGGATCAAGGGTTGGACAATATGTAGGTATCCCAGAGTGTGCCTCTGGAGGCAGATAACTGCAAACCTAAGCTAGGGTTCTGTTGAGGTCCAAGGCTTACGTCAGGTTCCATCCTCTGACTCAGAGCCATTGACCTGGGTGTCTGCCTGGAGGTGTCTGGCATGTTTCCGAATATGCCTTTTTTCAAAGATGGCCAATGAATTTGGGGTGGGCTCAGAGGCATAGCAGGTGTCTCCCAATCTCAAGGTTTTGTGCAAATGTGACGGGCAGAGTTTCCTTCAGGTGGGCAGGCCGAGTCCTGCGCTGTGGCTCCATAGGCCCCATCTTTCAGGGCGGGCCAGGCCATCTAGATGGAGATGGCCAATCAGTGTGGCATGCATATATTTACTGAGGTGAGTTGCAATCCCATTGGCCACCTGTGTGTGGGCCAGTCTCAACCACCTCTTTAAAGGCTTGTCTGTGAGGATGCAGGGGGTGGGCACCAGGATGAGTTAGAGTATCTGGAAGCAGGAGCCATTAGAGTAGCCAGTAGGGGAGCCATTGGGATCTGTTAGGTTTTTGGTTGGAGTGGTAATGTCGTGGTTGTGGAGAGTGACAGCGCCCTTTTTGTCATCAGGAGCATCGGGAGCGGCATTGCTGGGAGCCTCGCTGCCCTGAGCAGCAAAGTCGCTAGGTGAAGCCCTGTCAGGAGGGGCATTGCTGGGAGCCTCATCCTGGGGATTGGCCTCTTCTGCAGCGGCACCGCCGTTCTAGCAGTGGCGCTGACGTGAGTGGCCTCTCCGCCCTGAGCAGTGGCACCGCCGCAAGTGGCCTTGCCACTCAAGTGGCGGTGCTGTCACTAGACGGTCGGGGTGCGGCCTCTTAGGGAGCGGCCATATCCCAGGTAGTGGTCCCGTTGGAAGCATCCTCGTCGTGAGTGGCCTCGTCAGGAGAGGCCTTGTCCCATGGAGTGGCCTCTGGTACAGTGAGGGTGAGGCAGGGAGCCTCCAGGAGGGACCCCAGGGCAAGGAGGAGGTGGCCCTCAGCAAGGCTCAGGCACCTACCAGTAAGTTTGATTTCTGATGCATGGCGTGAAATAAAGCTTTGCTTGATTTTCGCTTTGTGTCAGTCCTGTTCCTTTGATCACGGACCCCAATATTGGGGGTTCGATCCGGCATCAAATGACGAGAACGGAGCCAGCATCGGAATTTCTGTAAAAAGCCTCTATTGAGAACTTGTCTGTCTGTCTGGTTGTGGAGCTCCAGGGTATAGCCCACTGTGGAGAAGCTGGACACAGCCATGCTTCCCAAGGCTGGAGTGGATGCGGGGACGCCCCATCCATCTGCTGGTAGATCGACAGGGGACTCGAGTCCCCCTAGGTGTATGGGGGGTCTGAATTCCCCTAGGAGTATGGGGGTTTCGAGTCCCCCTAGACATATGGGGGGTTTGAGTTCCCCTAGATGGTAGGGGAACTACCCTCTGCTGGTAGATCGACAGGGGACTCGAGTCCCCCTAGATGTACGGGGGGTCTGAATTCCTTTAGGAGTATGGGGGTTTCGAGTCCCCCTAGATGTATGGGGGGTTAGAGCTCCCCTAGATGGTAGGGGGGTTCGAGTCCCCCTAGACAGTTGGGGGGTAAAGAAAGCCCCCTCAGTGGCAGGTTCTGGGTAAGTATCGTTGGGTCTGCAGTTGTCCTTGCCGGGATCTTTTGTTTGTTGTGTTTGCAAGGGACCAATGAAGTCCCCAAAAGCAGCAGGCTCTGGATGGGGATCACTGGGCCTGTGGTTGTGTTTGCCTTGTTTTTTAATTGTCTGTTGTGTTGTTTGTTATATTTGGAGAAATGGGACAAGCAGGGAGTAAGCGACCTGTGACACCCCTCGGTATTGTTCTGGAACATTTCTAGGATTTCCAAGTTAAAGCCACTCAGTCAGGTGACAAGGTTTACCCGGGAAAACTAAAAACACTCTGTCAATTAGAGTGGCCCACTTTCTCCACAGGGTGGCTGCTGGAAGGAACATTTGCCTTGGCTCAGATCTGTTCTACACTGAGTGAGGTCTTCGATCTACATCGAGACCAAATACTGTATATTGTGGCCTGGCTATATCTGATAGAGGAGCCACCATCATGGCTCAAGTCCCACCTTCCGCCTGCTAATGAAACCATATCTCTCCCACTAAGGAGGTCAGAGCACCAAAACCAGAGCAGACAGATAAGCGGGAGCCAGGGAAGAAGACCGTCCTATCTCTATCAAATGTGGAGAATGTGGAATTCCCCCCCCCCCAATTTATCTATCCCCTAAATCTGACTCTCGGTCCCAGGATGTCTTTACCAGTCCGTCTCATACGCGGTCGGGATCTACCTATGGGACTACCAAGCAGAGAGACCACCCAGATCCTTCCCCTTTCCTCTATCCCCCTCATCCTCCATTTACTTCACCAGTACTGTCTGCGCCAATGCTGCCTCTCCGTGAAGTTGCTCTACCGGGTGGGAGAGGGTGCGACCACCTAAGCTATATCCCTTTATCCTCTTCTGACATCTCTAACTGGAAGACCCAACACAAATCCTTCTCTGTCTACCCTCAGGATTTAATTAGTCTCTTGGAGACTGTTTTTCTTACCCAACAACCTACATGGGTGGATTTTCAACAGCTCCTTATGGCTCTCTTTAACGCGGAAGAGAGGGATTGTATCATGCGAGAAACCCATAAGGGGATTAGCGAGAGACTTGGCAGGGACCTCGATCCCCGCCGAATAGAAGACTACTGTCCAAGGGAAACCCTGACTGGGATGCAAATTGCGATGAAGGTAAGGAGAGCTTATGTTTCTACCACCAGGCTCTACTGGGAGGCCTCCGTGCAGCTGCAAGGAGACCCATAAATTAATCTAAAATTAGTATGGTGACTCAAGGTAAGGATGAGTCTCCAGGAGCTTTCCTAGAAAGGCTAATTGAAGCCTATAAAATATATAGCCCAATCAACCCTGAGGCACCTGAAAATCAGACAGCAATGAATCTTGCATTTGTTAGTCAGTCAGCCCCAGATATAAGGAGGAAACTTGAGAAAATCGTTGGGTTTGAAGGGAAGAATCTGACTGAGTTAGTGGGAACAGCAGAAAAGGTGTTTAACAACAGGGATGCACAAGAGGATGAAAAACTCGTTAAGGTTTTGGCATTACATGAGGCGAGGAGGAAACATGTTGGGGATAGTAAACGGAAGGAAAAGCCTAAGCACAGAGAAGGCAGGCGGGAAGACGTAGATTCAGATCAGTGTGTTTACTGTAAAGGAAAATTGGGCCAGGGTGTGCCCCCAAAGGAAGACAGCAATGCTCGCCACCAGAGACTGAAAGGGCCATGGTTCAGAGACCCTCACGAACCTTGGGTAAAAATTGAAGTGGAGGGGAAATCAGTTCATTTTTAGGTGGACATGGGAACCCAATATTCATTATTACTTAAACCTATTTGAAAACTATCTGGAGAAGAGGTCTGGGTACAAGGAGCAAATGGCACAGAGAGACATAAATGGACAACAGAAAGGACTTTAAATTTGGCCTTGGGAGTAGTGACACATCGATTTTTGGTCCTCCATAATGCCCCATATAACTTGATGGGAAGATATCCCCCCCCCATAAGTTAAGAGATGACATTCAGTTCTCGGAAGGAGACATGACTGTAACCTTGAGAAAACCCACTGTACAGGTGCTTATGGAAGCAGTAGATGAATACCTCCTTTACGAGCCAGTCTCAAATCCAGAGGAGACAAAGGGGCGAACATTCTCCAAATCCTACAGGTCAAGTTTCCTGAGGACTGGGCATAAGGGAAGCCCCGTGGCTTGGTTAAAGAACAACCTCCAGTGGTGGTACAATTAAAGGCGGCGGTGACGGCTATTCGCGTTCTGCAGTACCCCCTTCCCCAGGAAGGAAAGGAAGGGATTAGAAAACACATTAACCACCTCCGAGTAGATGGGATCCTAGTTCCTTGTAAGTCTCCATGGAACACACTTTTGTTACCCATCAAAAAGGCTGAGACTGGGGAGTACCGGACTGTTCAGGACTTGCGGGAAGTAAATATTTTTGGACGAGGCACTACACGAGGATTTGCATGAGTACAGAACCTCCAACCCAGAAGTCACTCTGTTACAGTATGTTGATGACTTCCTGATAGCTTCTGAGGACTGTGAGTCATGCTTGTGGGGGACAAGGGCTCTCTTACAGACTCTGCAGGAAAAAGGGTATCAGGTGTCAGCAAAGAACGCACAGCTTACTGTCTGAGCCCAGGAAACAGGTGATCAACCGATACCCCCGCCCCACCATGTCCCGACAAGTGAGGGAGTTTCTTGGGACAGTGGATTATTGTAGGCTGTGGATACCACGGGTTGCAGAGATTGAATGACCTCTCTACGGACTGGCAAAAGGGGGGCTCAATATGATAGAGTGGAAAGCTAAGGCCAAAGGAGCATTTCAGGAATTACAAGCAGACTTACTGTGTGCCCCAGCATTGGCCATCCCAGATGTTACCCAGCCCTTCCACATGTATGTCGATGAAAAAGCAGGAGTGGCCAAAGGAGCTTTAACTCAGACCCTGGGGCCTTGGCAAAGGCTAGTAGCCTATCTTCGCAAGAAACTAGATCCAGGAGCATCTGGGTTTACCCTTGCCTCTGTATAATTGCTGCCACGGCCCACCTGGTCAAGGAATCGAGTAAATTGACTTTGTTTCAAAATCTCATCATAACCGCCACACAGGCTATCGAGGGCCATCACCAGACTCCACCAGTCCGATGGATGCCAAATGCCTGAGTGACGGGGTGTCAGGCTCTCCTCCTCAATGAACCAAGACTCAACTTCCGGCCCCTGGCTGTGCTAAATCCAGCCACGGTGCTGCAAGAGGAGCTGGCTGACCACCCACATGACTGCGGGGAGGTCCTAAACCAAGTAGCAGGAATAAGGCCGGATCTCAGAGACATTCCCATCCAGGATGCCAAAACGACTCTGTTCACAGATGGGAGTTGCTACATGGTCAATGAAAGACGTATGCAGAGGTTGCGGTAGTTTCTCCTGAACAGAAACTCTGGACAGCATCCCTGCCACATGGAACTTTGTCTCAAAAAGAGGAACTGATTGCACTCACAAAGGCATTGCATATGGCCAATGGTAAAACCACCATATATACAGACAGCAGATACACCTTTGTTACTCTCCATATACTTGGGGCTATTTATAAAGATTGGGACCTATTAACAGCACAAGGAAAGGGAATTAAAAACAGAGGAGAAAGGGGCGCCTGGGTGGCTCAGTGGATTAAGCTGCTGCCTTCGGCTCAGGTCATGATCTCGTGGTCCTGGGATTGAGCCCTGCATCGGGCTCTCTGCTCCGCAGGGAGTCTGCTTCCTCCTCTCTCTCTGCCTGCCTCTCTGCCTACTTGTGATCTCTCTCTCTGTCAAATAAATAAAATAAAATCTTTAAAAAAAAAAACAGAGGAGAAATATTGGCTCTCCTCCACGCTATTTGGGACCCGAAAGGGGTGGATGTTATGCATTGCCTGGGACACAAAAGGGGACTGATCTTATTTCAAAAGTAAACCAATTAGCAGATCAAGCCACAAAGCAAGAAGCTCGAGAAACAGTGTAAGACCTGGTTACACTCCAGGCTGCAGCCCTACCAGAAAAACTGAACTATTCAGAAGAAGATTTAAAGTATTTACAGAAATGGGTTAAATTAGACTATGAAGGGGACTCGGCTAAGACTCAAGCAGGAAAAATAATTATGCCTCGAAGACTGAGCAAAAACTTAGTAGACCAAGTACATCAGGGTACTCATTTCGGGATACACAAACTCAAGGAGTTTATAGGCAAGCAGTTCCAGGTTTCTAAATTAGGGCGTATGTTTCAGGATGTAGTTGATAGATGTGCTCAATGCCAGGGAGTCCATGTGGGAAGAACTAAAATGGGAAGAGGGACAAGAGAAAGAGGTAAGAAACCAGGAATTTATTGAGAAATAGATTTTACAGAATTGAAACCTGGAAAATATGGGATCAAGTATAGGTCAGTTTTTGTAGATACCTTTTCAGGCTGGGTAGAGGATTTTCCCGCCAAACATGAGATCGCAGGAGTGGTTGCCAAAAAGCTACTAGAAGAAATAATTCCTAGGTTTGGGCTGCCTCTCACAATCGGGTCAGACAATGGCCCTGCATTTGTGAGTTCAGTCTCACAGGCATTGGCGAAGGCCGTGAGCACTAATTGGAAACTCTATTGTGCCTACTGGTCCCAGAGTTCTGGGTTAAGTAGAGAGAATGGACCGGAATCTTAAAGAGACCTTGACAAAACTAATTCTGGAGACTGGCGGTGGATGGGTGGATCTTCTTCCTTTTGCCCTCCTCAGAGCACGATGTACACCCTATTTAACCAAGGTGACCCCATTTGAAATAATGTTTGGGAGACCCCACAGTCCTCGACAACAGAAATGACTGATCAGTCTGTACTCCAGTCACTGCAGGCATTACAGTCTGTCTTAAAAAAAGGCCCACTCAGGGATCCGGACCATCCACACTGGGACGAAGACGGAGGTGGATCCACATCCTTACCAACCCGGGGACTTGGTTTGGATATGTCGCTATGAAGAGGGAAATTTGAAGCCTTGCTGGAAGGGACTATTTACTGTTATCTTGACCACCCCCACGGCAGTAAAAGTAGAAGGCATTAGGGCCTGGATTCATGGGGGTCACGTCAAAGGAACCGAGGATGAGAATGCCCCCCACAGATGGAATCTGCAGCCAACAGACCCCGCTGACCATGGACTAAAGCTAAGACTAAAAACAATGCGAGTTTATTGTTGCTCCTACTGTTACCTGTTTATGAAAATTATAGGTGGGAAATTAAATGAACGGAATTAGGAAGAAAATGAAAAAGGTTATACAAAGTTTTGAATGGCTAACTCATCAGTGACTGTGCACTACTGTTACTTTTTGGCCCCAGTATTACATGCTCAATGTAGCCCCTGAACAACAGGAGAGCATAGAACTGGCTGAAATGTCAAGGATTTGACTAGTTTCCAAAGAAAAGGGTGGAATGTAAGGGTGTGCCAGGCCAGCTAGATGGAGATTGCCAATCAGTGTGGCATGCATATATTTACTGAGGTGAGTTGCAGTCCTATTGGCCACCTTATGTGGGCCGGGATAACCACCTCTATAAAGGCTGGTCTGTGTGGCTGCAGGGGAGGGGGGTGTAGCATGAGGAGTGAGAGTAGGGGGTAGCAAGAGCTGTTAGAGTAGCCATTAGAGGAGCCATTGGGAGCCATTAGGGTAGTGGTAGGAGTGGTATTGTCAGGGTTGTGGAGAGTGACAGCACCCTTTACGTCATCAGGAGCATCGGGAGCAGCATTGCTGGCAGCCTCGCCGCCCTGAGCAGTGCCGCCGCCAGTACCATCTTTGTCAGGAGTGGCATTGCTGGGAATCTCATCCTGAGGAGCGGCCTCAACTGGAGCAGCCTTGCCACCCCAAGCAGCGGTGCCGCCCTGAGTGGCCTCACCAACTGAGCAGTGGTGCTGTCAACAGACGGTTGGGGAACAGCCTCGTCAGGAGAAGCCTCATCCAGGGAGCAGCCTTGTTGGCAGCGGCCTCATCATGAGTAGCCTCTTCAGGACCAGCCTTATCAAGAGTGGCCGTGTCCCAGGGATTAGCCTGTGGTACAGTGAGGGTGAGGGAGGGAGCCTCTAGGAGGTACCCAGGGCAAGGAGGCGGTGGCCCCCAGCAAGGCTCAGGCACCTGCCTGTCAGTATGATTTCTGATGCATGGCACGAAATAAAGCTTTGCTTGATTTTTGCTTTGTGTCAGTCTTATTCCTTTGATCACAGACCCTAACACCATCCTGGAGGGTCTGTCAGCCAGCATTGGGGACAGAAGTCTGCAAACACACACTTGGGATACGGTTCTGGGCAACGTGATGGGAGGCCTGATCTGTGGACTGTGAGGGCAGTGCCATGGGATCTGAAATTAGTTAAAAAGGGGAGGCAGGAGCGCAGGGTTTTCTGTCTGGGTTGTGTGTCTCGGTTGGCCAGGGAATGGAGCGGTA
Organism: Meles meles; assembly: GCF_922984935.1. Lineage (NCBI taxonomy): Eukaryota > Metazoa > Chordata > Mammalia > Carnivora > Mustelidae > Meles > Meles meles. Next base: position 147,505 of record NW_025721171.1, on the reverse strand, counting down.
GCCTCATGGGGCCATGGTAGATTCTGCCACTGTGAGGATTCTGCCCAGCTCCGAAGGATTTGGTTTCTTTCAGGGGGAAGGGAAGAGTGCTCTTTTCTGTCTCAAGGGTCCGACCATAGCAGGGATTCCTGAGTCAGCTTCTGGGTGAGGATTTGGGCCTAGGTCCATGTCAGTCCAGATATGTGACTCCTGGTCCAGCTAGGGAGGGGGATGTTTTGAATGTGGGCTCAGGCTGAGGGTCACAATGCAGGTTTGTGGCCAGGGAAGCCCTCCAGAGTGGACGTGGACTCATGTTCGATGTAGCTGGCTCCCACTATGAGGGTTAGACCACCTTCCCCACAGCAAGATTTTCCTGTGGTCGGGAAGGAGGAGTTGGTTTTAATGCTTGAGTTTCACCCATAGGCTGGGATTTGAGCTATGTCTGGGCACAGATGCCTGAATACCCAGGTAGGATAGAGATGACAGTCTCTGGCCTTGACATGTCCAACTGCGGGTTATGGGGCCCACTACCTGGGGGGCTGATGGCGGTCGAAGCTCAGGCTGTGTCAAACAGAGCATTAGTGCACAGGGTGACTAGGACATTGGGTTCTCACTCATGCTGGAGTTTGTGTTCATGATGGCCGATGAATGGAGGGGTGGCCCATGAGGCCATGGAGGTCTTATTAGGCTGGGGATGTGAGTTGCTCCCAACAGCACGCTTTCCTTCTGCGGGAAAGTGGGAGTCCGTTTTGAGGGCACCAGAGTCCCCCAGTAGGAAAGACGTCCTAGCAGAAGTCACCACATGGATGCCTGGAAAGCCCAGCTCCGCTTACCATACCAGCCCAGGAACATGGCCGTTTTGATCTGGTGTCTCTGGAGCAAAGTGACGAGGGGACTGAGGTGACAGGGAGCCTCATTCTGATGGGTCACACTGCTGGCTTTTGTCCAGGGAGACCTTATAATGCAGTGGGGTCTCAGGCGCCATGAAGAATTCTCTCCCCTGAGGGTTGGACCCAGGTTCCAAGAGCCAGGTTGCCTTCTGGGGACAGGACGTGTTCTGGTTTGTGGTTCAGGGATCAAGTGTTGGACCATATGTAGGTAGTCCTGAGTTTGTCTCTGGAGACAAATGCCTGCAAACCTAAGTTAGGGTTCCATTGAGGTCCTAGGGTTATGCCAGGTTCCATCTTCTGACACAGGTCCATTGACTTGGGTTTCTGCCTGGGGGTAGGTTTCTGGACTGTGTTCAAATACAGCAAGGCTGCCAACCAATTTGGGGTGTGCTCAGGGGCATTGCAGTTGTCTCCCAATTTTGAGGATTTGTGCAAATGTGGACGGGCAGAAGTTCCTTCGGTTGGGCAGTCAGAGTCCTGTTCTTTGGCTCCAGAGGTCCCACCCTGTAGGGCCTATTGGCCTGGGCTTTGGGAACAAAATCTGCAAACACAAACTTGGCATGAGGATAGTGGCGAGGTGATGGTATGGCCTATCTGCGGACCGTGAGGGCAATGCCGCAGGATCTGAAATGAGTGCGAAGGGGAGGCCTGAGCGCGGTCCTTTCTGTCTGGGTTGTGTGTCTTGCTTGGCCATGGAATGGATCGGTAACCTCATAGGGCTATGGGAGATTCTGCCTCTGTAAAATTCTGGCTGTCTCCCAAGGGTTTCATGTCTTTTTGGGGAAGGGAAGAGTGTTGTTTTCCATCTCAGGATTCCCACCATAGCAGGGATCTAGAGTCGGCTTCTGTGTCTGGGCGCCTGGAGAACCCGACCGAGGGTGATGATTTGGGCCTATGGGCATGTCAGGCCTGATATGTGAGCTCCTGGTCCAGCTAGCACGGGGGCTGGTTTGAAAGCGGGCTCATGTTGAGGGTCACAATGCCTGTTTGTGGTCAGGGCAGCCCTCCTGGTGGGCGTGGTACATGGACCATGCAGCTGGCTCCACTCTGAGGGTTAGACCCCTATCCCCACAGCAAGATTTTCCCCTCATGGGTAAGGAGGAGTGTTCTTTTATGCTTGAGGTTCCCTAATAGGCCAGGACTTGAGCTATCGTGTGGACACAGACGTTGAATACACTGGTTGGGTAGAGATGACAGTGTCTGGTCTTTGCATGTATCCACGTGCAGGATACAGGGCCCGAAATCTGGGGGGGCTGATGGGAGGTCGGGGATCAGGCTGTGTCAGACAGATCATTAGTGCTCAGGGCGGCCTAGGACATTGGTGTGCCATCTGTGCAGGTTGATCCTCACGTGGGGATTCTGGGCAGACGCCTAGGGCTCTTCATCTTTCAGCAAGGCAGGTAGAAGACTGCGTTGTGTTTCCCGAATTAACAATCTGGAAGCCCTTGGTCCAGGAGTGTGAGGATAGAATTCTGAACACAACTGCTAGTTCCCTTCATGGCTGAGCACATGGCATTTCCAATGTGCAGCGTCTGGGTCGAGATCTCTAGACCCTGAGTCAGGGCACGTGTCAGATGTTCACTCACGCTGGAGTTAGTGTCCATGATGGCTGACGAATGGAGGGGTGGCCTATTGAGGTCATGGAGGCCTTCCCATTCTGGGATTTGTGAGGTGCTCCGAACAGCATTCTTTCTTTTTTTTTTTTTGTATTTTTTTTTCCATTTTATTTATTTTTTCAGCGTAACAGTATTCATTCTTTTTGCACACCACCCAGTGCTCCATGAAAAACATGCCCTCCCCATTACCCACCACCTGTTCCCCCAACCTCCCACCCCTGACCCTTCAAAACCCTCAGGTTGTTTTTCAGAGTCCATAGTCTCTTATGGTTCGCCTCCCCTCCCCAATGTCCATAGCCCGCTCCCCCTCTCCCAATCCCACCTCCCCCCAGCAACCCCCAGTTTGTTTTGTGAGATTAAGAGTCATTTATGGTTTGTCTCCCTCCCAATCCCATCTCGTTTCATTTATTCTTCTCCTATCCCCCTACCCCCCCATGTTGCTTCTCCATGTCCTCATATCAGGGAGATCATATGATAGTTGTCTTTCTCCGATTGACTTATTTCACTAAGCATGATACACTCTAGTTCCATCCACGTCATCGCAAATGGCAAGATTTCATTTCTTTTGATGGCTGCATAGTATTCCATTGTGTATATATACCACATCTTCTTGATCCATTCATCTGTTGATGGACATCTAGGTTCTTTCCATAGTCTGGCTATTGTAGACATTGCTGCTATAAACATTCGGGTACACGTGCCCCTTCGGATCACTATGTTTGTATCTTTAGGGTAAATACCCAGTAGTGCAATTGCTGGGTCATAGGGTAGTTCTATTTTCAACATTTTGAGGAACCTCCATGCTGTTTTCCAGAGTGGTTGCACCAGCTTGCATTCCCACCAACAGTGTAGGAGGGTTCCCCTTTCTCCACATCCTCGCCAGCATCTGTCATTTCCTGACTTGTTAATTTTAGCCATTCTGACTGGTGTGAGGTGATACCTCATTGTGGTTTTGATTTGTATTTCCCTGATGCCGAGTGACGTGGAGCACTTTTTCATGTGTCTGTTGGCCATCTGGATGTCTTCTTTGCAGAAATGTCTGTTCATATCCTCTGCCCATTTCTTGATTGGATTGTTTGTTCTTTGGGTGTTGAGTTTGCTAAGTTCCTTATAGATTTTGGATACTAGCCCTTTATCTGATATGTCGTTTGCAAATATCTTCTCCCATTCTGTCAGTTGTCTTTTGGTTTTGTGAACTGTTTCCTTTGCTGTGCAAAAGCTTTTGATCTTGATGAAATCCCAATAGTTCATTTTTGCCCTTGCTTCCCTTGCCTTTGCCGTTGTTCCTAGGAAGATGTTGCTGCGGCTGAGGTCGAAGAGGTTGCTGCCTGCATTCTCCTCAAGGATTTTGATGGATTCCTTTCTCACATTGAGGTCCTTCATCCATTTGGAGTCTATTTTCGTGTGTGGTGTAAGGAAGTGGTCCAATTTCATTTTTCTGCATGTGGCTGTCCAATTTTCCCAGCACCATTTATTGAAGAGGCTGTCTTTTAACAGCATTCTTTCTTTTTGTGGGCGGGGGAGCGTCCGTTTTGATGGCACCAGGGTCCCCCTTATGGAAAGACGTAGTAGCACAAGTCACCGCATGGATGCCTGGAAAGACCTCATCAGCTTAATGTTCCAGGCCAGAAACAAGGCTGTGTCGATTATCTTACTGATTTAAATGGTATGCCATTGGTTTCCTATGAGGTCCTTAACTGAATTGATCTTTGGACATTGCAAATTAGATTCTTCCCTCTTCCTACATTTTAGGAATAGATGAGAAGAACTGGCATTGCCTTCATTAAATGCCTCAGAGTGTTGACCATCAAAATGGTTTGACCGGGCTTTTTGGGTTTTGGGAGGTGTTTGAGGAATGCTTCAAATACTTTTTTCATTACCTGAGACATCAGATGTGTATGTTCATGACCTAGTCTTGGTCGTGGGTATGTGTCTTGGAATTTATCCTTTTCTCTTTGGTATTGGATTTCCGGGCATACTTGTGTGAGGGGACATTTAGGTTAGGTTGTTTAGGAGAGTTTAGTCCTAAATGCTTTAATTAATTCTTGATAGGTAAGAAGTTAACTTTTCTGGTTTTGTAGGTTTCTGACATTGATAATTTTTTTCCTTAAGGTATTTTCTCTGAGGTTTGTTTCCATGAGTGCTACTCCTCACTTGCTCCCTAAATTCTGTGGGACTCTTTTAAGTGTGTGTGTGTGGGGAAAGTTGGGAGGGAGGGTGTGTTTCACAAAACGCTTAGAATGATATTCTTAGAGATATAAAGCGCTATTCTTTCGATCACAATCCACCTTCAATGTATTGAAACTCATGTCCCATCTCTTTCGTCCACATTTACTGCAACGAATGTAACATTTAATCCTCTTTTAGAAACACAGACTCTCCCTAACCTGCCGTGGAAGAAACACCAAATTTTGTGTGCCTGGTTAGATTCTCATTGTGTGTCCCATTTTTCTTCCTTTTTCATATGTTCCTTTCCTTCCATGAGTGAGTGAAATCGTATGTTATTTGTCTTTCTGTGACTGAAAGATGGGAAGCAGCCCAATGCTCACCACCTTTCTGCCACATGTCGCGAGTTTCAAGATTCCTTCTTGCTTATGGCTGGGTAAGAGTCTGTGATGCATTGGGAGGACAGGGAGATTGCAGAAATATCTTCGATCTCCCGGCTTGTCTTCAGCCATCAGCACAACAGGAAGATGACCACATCAATGGAACCATGGCGTCAATGAACCTGAAGCTTTGAAATCAAACTCTACGGTGAAAGAGAGAAGAAGTCGCAGGAAACATGGGAGAAGGGTGTAGACATGTCTTAAGGGAGAAGTGGACGGTGGTGCTTCCAAGGCCAGGGAGCCATGGCCAAAGACAAAGGCCCAGGAGAGATGAGCACACTGGGAACCCAAAAGATAGATTCAGAACCATAGCTGTTGGCGTAGAAATGGAGAAGTTCTGAATGACACGAGTACTTGCAAACAAAGGGTCTTGAGGCCCGGGAATCTCAGATCAGCATGCTTGACTGACATAGACTCCAGAGAACACTGTGTTTCACTGGCAGAGAACACCAGCAAGCAACCGGGTGCAGACAGCATGGAAACCATGATCAGAAACAATACTTGTTGAAAAAGTGGTATGATTATTGTTTCTTGCTGTGCATCAGTGATAGGCACTATTTGTGGCGATGCCTTGATGGGGGCAAAAGAATCTGGGGTTTCTACCACCGTCAGCATAAACTCGAGCTAGTGGCCACAGACAGGACGGTATGGACATTAGCTGCCTAACCTGTAAACACATATCCCAACCCTGGAAACCTGTTGGGACTACCTTCCTTCAGGTCACGTTGCTTAGTATCAGGGGAACAGACCCTCCATTCAGGGACTAGAAAAAAGCCCGGCCCACATCCTCACTCTTGACCACAGCATTCAGCAGGCCTTAGTAAGGTTGAGTGGGTTGAAAGTCTCCTTTCATAGGCACACCAGAGCCGACCAAGCTACACCTCACCATATGCGGTCCAGACACCAAACACTCTGAAAGGCAGGCAATGAGTCCCTCTGCAGAGGACTGGCCCAGAAGAGAGTGGACAGCCACATCCCAACCCAGTGGGCATGCCACATATCCCAGAGACCCCATCAAGGTTCAGCCAGTGGCACTCCATGACATCTTCATCCTAAAGAAATTACTCTCAGCGTAGAAATCAGAAGGCGCTGTTTGAATACAGAAAAGAATACAGAGACCTGAACTAAGGCAATGATGGAGGAATCAATTCATGCCGAGGCATAAGAACAGGAACAGGTAATGGCCAAGAAATGGAAGTGAAACCTGTACATGTCACATGCCGGGTGGAGGATTTAAGCAGAAGCCTGGATAGTCACTCTGGATCAGAAAAACCTAGAAGGAATCAGGGAGTCTCGGACCACAGAGATAAAGGTGATTAAAAAAATAATTAAAATGAAGAGGCCCTTCCGAAATGATTTGTTAGCAGGCTGGATGCAAAGTTCAGGAAGCTGGCAGAACCAGAAGATCCAATGAGGTACCTGGAATCCATGTACTGAAAAAAAAAAAAAAAGCGAAGGAAAGGAGAGAAGGAAGAATGAAGGAATATGACAATGAACGTAGGGAAATCCATGACTGCAATGAATCTCTATGGGTGCTTATTGTAGGAGACTTAGAAGAGAGAGAAAATAGTGGGCCCAACACTTCCTTGAGAAATCAGAGCTTCATACACCCCTCATCTGGGGGCAGAAAGAGAGATCCAGATTCCAAGGCACAGAGGACTCCCAGCACAATCCACAGAAACAGAGGAACACAAGACATAGTGTCATTCACCCTTCTAAATCTAGCAATGGACGTATTCTCTTTGGCCAAATATGCTTGGGAGAAGAGTGTTTCTGAAGACAAGTGCCTTACTTCGAGGAGACCAGCTATACCCGCGCTAGCAGCATGTTGTATAGAGCAAGCCACACCAGCCCAAGCCCAAACCCTATCCCTTGCATTTCTAAACAAGAACAGAGCAGTAGTTCTTGTCTTGAACAATGTTAAGAAGAAAACGATTGTGTCCAGGGGTGGCTCTATCAATTCAGAAGCAGCCTTCCGCTGTGCTCCTTATCCCAGACTCATTGGAATGTCTCCCACCTCAGGTTCCCCACTCAGAGGCAAGTTTGCTTCTCCTTCTCTAGCTCCTTCACTGATTATGTTCTCGCTGTCTCTGTGTGTCCTATGCATCCAAGCACATCATTGAAGAACAACAACAACAACAAGCAACAGTAGATAAGGATTGTCTGGGGCAAGAGGATGCTTTATTCAATTTGAACCTATGCACCTATGGAATGCAGCCCGGTCCAGAGCACCTCCCACCATCCTAAAATTCCAGACCTTGGCTCTGAGCTCCCTTGTTTGTTCTCCTCTTCTTCGTCTTCCTGCATCCACTCTCTGTCCCGCTGCCATGGCCACTTGTTCTCCCATTGTTCCTCCTCACCTGGCTCCTTTAGAAGATGCCCATGTTGACCAACTCTCTTAATTCAGAGGAAAAGGAACTGCCTAAAAATGGATGCCCTACCATGCCCACTCTCGCAGAACTGTGGAAGGAGCTGAGATGCCCTTCAATAGGCTACTGGATACAGAAGGCGTGGTCCATCCAGGCCACAGATTATACCTCCGACATCAAGCAGAATGAAGCCCCAATACTCGCCTTGACATGAGTGACACAGGGCTGGGATATTCTCAATGAAATCAGAAGGAGTCCAAGGGAAATATCATATGGTTTCACTCATATATGTCCCATGAAGAATACCATGGACATGAGTAAAATCAAGGGAAAATGGAAAGAGAAGAAGTCAAACAGGGAGACAAACCAGGAGAGACTCAGGTCTCTGGGAACCAAGCTGAGGGATACAGGGATGAGATGTGTCAGGAATGAGGGAACTGGTTCATGGTATAGAGGTGGTGTGGCATATATGCTGTTGATGAGCACTCGGTGGTATATGCAACTAAACAGTCAGGGAACACTATCTCACTAAAGTATGAGGGATGAAATTCTAGCTTCCCTAACAGAAGAAAAAGTATTGAAAAGAAAGAAAAAGGGGCTGTTTCCCATGTAGATGAAGAAAGAAAGAGGAAATAAATGAAGTATAGTTTTATTATCATACTGATTAAAATGGTATGCAATTGATTTCCTATGAGGTCCTTATATGAATTGGGTCTTTGGACATTGCAAATTAGATTGTTCCCTCTTCCTACATTTCAGGAATAGATGAGAAGAACCAGCATTGACTTAATTAAATGTCTCGGAGTGTTGACCAGCAAATTGGTTGGGCCTGGCTTTTTGGGTGTTGGGAGGTGTTTGAGGAATACTTCAAACACTTTCTTCATTACTTGAGAAGTCAGATGTGTATGTTCATGACCTAGTCTTGTTAAGGGGTATGGGTCTTGGAATTTATCCTTTTCTCTCAGGTCTTGGATTTGCGGGCATACTTGTGTGTAGGGGACATTCAGGTTAGGTTGTTTAGGAGAGTTTAGTCCTGAATGCTTTAATTAATTCTTGATAGGTAAGAAGTTAACATTTCCAGTTTTGTTGGTTTCTGACGTTGATACTTTTTTTCCTTAATGTGTTTTCTCTGAGTTTGGTTCCATGAATGCTGCTCCTCACTTGCTCCCTAAATTCTGTGGGACTCTTTTAAGTGTGTGTGTAGGGGAAGGTGGGAGGGAGTGTGTGTTTCACAAAACTCTTAGAATGACATTTTAAGAGATATGAAGCCGCTATTCTTTGGATCACAATTCACCTTCAAGCATATTGAAACTCACGTTCCATCTAGTTCGGCAACAGTTCCAGCAATGAATGTCCCATTTAATCCTCTTTTAGAAACACAGATTCTCCCTATCCTGCCGTGGAACAAACACCAAATTTTGTGTGTCCAGTTAGAGTCTCATTGTGTGTCGCTTTTTTCTTGCTTTTTCACATGTTCCTTTCCTTCCCTGAGTGAGTGAAATTGTATGTTACTTGTCTTTCTGTGACTGACAGATAGGCTGCAATACAGTGCTCGGCACCTTTCTGCCACATGTGACAAGTTTCAAGATTTCTTCTTGCTTATGGCTAGTAAGAGTCTGTGGTGCATTGGAAGGACAGAGAGATTGCAGAAATGTCTTGGATCTCCAGGCTTGTCTTCAGCCATCAGCACAACAAGAATATGACCACATCAATGCAACCATGGCGTCAATGAACCTGAAGCATTGAAATCAAACCCCACGGCAGAGAAGAATTCACAGAGACCATGGGAGAAGGGTATAGACATATCTTAGGTGAAAAGAAAACAGTTGGTGCTTCAGAGGGCAGGGAACCATGGCCAAAGACAAAGTCCCAGGAGTGAGGAGCACACTGGGAACCCACAAGTTGGATGCGGACCCATAGCTCTTGGTGTAGAACTGGAGATGTTCTGAATGGCATAAGTACTTGCAACCAAAGGGTCTTGAGGCCTGGGTATATCAGATCAGCATGCTGGATAGACATAGACTCCAGAGATCACGGTGTTTCTCATGCAGAGCACACCAGCAAGCAAACGGGTGCAGACAGCCTGGAAACCATGATCAGAAACAATACTTATTGACACAGTGGTATGATTATTGTTTCCTGCTGTGAATCCATGAGAGGCACTGTTCATGGCGATGCCTTGATGTGGGTAAAAGAATCTTGGGGCCCTACCACCATCAGCATAAACCCGAGCTAGTGGCCACAGGCAGGTCAGTGCGGACATTAGCTGCCTCACCTGCAATCATGTAGTACCAATCCTGGACACCTGTTGGGACTAACTTCCTCAGGCCATGTTGCTTAGTAACAGGAGAACAGACTCTCCATTGAGGACTAGAAGAAAGTCCTGCAACATCCTATCTCTTGACCACAGCATTCAACAGTCCTTAGTAAGGTTGAGTGGGTTGAAAGTCTCCATTCATAGGCACACCAGAGCCAACCAAGCTAAACCTCACCATATGCTGTCCAGACACCAAACACTCTGAAAGGCAGGCAATGAGTCCCTCTGCAGAGGACTGGCCCAGAAGAGAGTGAACTGCTACATCCCACCCCTGTGGGCATGCCACATATACCAGAGACTCCCTCAAGGTTCAGCCAGTGGCACTCCATGACATCTTCATCCTAAAGAAATTACTCTCAGGGTAGAAATCAGAAGTTGCTGTTCGAATACAGAGAAGAATACAGAGACGTGAACTAAGGCAACGATGAAAGAATCAATGGATGCTAAGGCAAGAGAACAGGAACTGGTCATGACCAAGAAATCGAATTGAAACCTGTACATGTCACATGCCAGGTGGAGGAATAAGCAACAGCCAGGATACTCACTCTGGATCAGAAAAACCTAGAAGGTATCAGGGAGTCTTAGTCCATAGAGATAAGGTGATAAAAAATTAAAATTCAGAGGCCCTTATGAGAAGATTAGTTAGTGGACTGGATGAAAATTTCAGGAAGCTGATAGTACCAGAGGATCCAATGAGGTACCTGGAATACAAGTACTGGTAGCAAAAGAAGCAAAGCAAGTAAGAGAAGGAAGAATGATGGAACATGACAATGGACGTAGGGGAATCTGTGACTGCAATAAATATGTATGGGTGCTTATTTTAGGAGACTTAGAAGAGAGAGAAAATAGTAGACCCAACATTTCTTTGAGAAATCAAAGATGCCAACATCCCTCATCAGGTAGCAGAAAGAGATCCAGATTCCGAGTCACAGAAGACTCCCAGCACCATCCACAGAAGCAGAGCAACAAAAGAAATAGTGTCATTCACCCTTCCAAAGCTAACAATGGAGGAATTATTTTCACCCAAATATGCTTGGGAGAACAGTGTTTCTAATGCCAAGTGCCTTACTTTGAGGCGACAAGCTATACCAGCTCTAGCAGCACGAGTATAGGACAAGCCACACCAGACCAGCTTAAACCCTATGCCCTGCTTTTGTAAACAATAACAGAGCAGGAGTTCTTGTCTAGAACAATGAGGTGTTAAGAAGACAAAGATTGTGTCCATGGGTGTCTCCATCAGTTCAGTAGCGGCCTTCAGCTCCACTCCTTATCCCAGGTGCATTGCATGTCTCCCAACTCAGGTTCCCCACCCAGAGGCAAGTCTGCAACTCACTCTCCAGCTCCTTCACTGATTATATTCTCACAGTCTCTCTCTGTCCCATACATGCAAGCACGTCGTTGTAAAACAACAACAACAAGAATGAGTAGATAAGGATTGACTGGGGCCAGAGGATGCTTTATTCAATTTGGACCTTTGCACCTTTGGAACACAGACAGGTCCATAGCACCTCCCACCATCCTAAAATTCCAGACCTTGGCTCTGAGCTCCCTTGTTTGGTCTCCTCTTCTTGGTCTTCCTGCATCCGCACTCTGTCCCGCTGCAATGGCCCCTTGTTCTCCCATTGTTCCTCCTCACTTGGCTCCTTTAGAACATGCCCATCATCCGCAACAGGCTCTGTTTGTTTATCCCATGAAAACTACTGTGGAATGAAAATGGGAGGCTTAACGCAGCCTTGTGCTGTAACATCTCCATTTAGTTCCACAGAAGGAAGCTGCACCACCCGCCGGGAATGTTCAGGGATCTTAGGCCATTGAATCCTCTTCAAGGCGTCCCTGTGTAGATACATGTTGTCTTCCTGAAACTGGCATGGAAGCCTTTCTGATGGCTTCACATGGGCAATGGGTCTCCTCCACCAGGCACCGTGCTTGCTCCTGTTGGCTACAAACCGATGAGTCCACCCTGGGCCTAAGGTTCTTAGGTGTTGGGTTTGCCTTTGCTGCTTGGTCAGCTTGGAAAATGGGGAGGCCTTCTTGGTACGGTTACTGGAGATGCTAGAGGAACTCGTGTCCTCGCTGTTGAAGACTATAGGCCGTCTTTGGCATGGTTGGGAGTGTGCCCTGGGAGCTTTCCTCGGGTGGTCCTTTTCCTGGTCACAAGGGACCTGATTGGGTCGGAAGACCATGCACATGTGCGGAGCGTGGAGTTCCTGGCCTGAGGCTTGGTTGTAGTCCTGACTATTTCTTGACCTTTTGAGGGTAAAATGGAATTGTAGATCCTTGCCTTTCTCAGGAGTGAAGAGGGCTGGTGGTGACACTCCCGGCCAAATACTATAAATTCGGCCAAGGAGAAGGTGACACTGACTCGTTTCACAAACTGTCTTGGTGAATTACCCAGGCGGTTCCAAAGATTTGGGAGGGCTTTGACACCTCCTGGCTGACCCATGACTACTAATGCCATGTGGAGTAATTAGACATGGTTTGGGAAGAGTGGTTGCTTGGAGCTCAAAACTTTGTGACATCACAGAAGCTGACGTCACTGATGCAGCAATCCCTCTCTCATGAGCTATGAGTCCTATGGCTTTAGGTAGGAAGCCCTGGGAAGGAACAAAAAAGAGCCCTGATTGCCTGATCATAATCTCAGGTGGTCTTTGTGGTTTCTTTCCCACTTCACCTTTCTATACAAAGAGAAAAGAAAATAACATTCGGCATACCATCCTTTCATCCAACATTTCTCCAGGAGAGCAAGGTGTTCTTATTTCCACTGCAATGTCTAGAGATCTCAATCAAAAGGGAGACCTCTTGGGTATCATGGGATCTCTGGGAGGTTTGACATCCTATGAGCGAGAGTGTCCTTTCGTAGGTTCTTTTCCCAATTTGTTCTAGGGAGAAGGGTATGTCCTTGGTGTTTGGTCAGCTTGGAAGGTAAGGGAAGGAATAAGGGAAGGAAAGTCACATTTCAAGGAAACTTGCTAGGGCATGGATGCATTGTGCTTTCTGTGTCCTGTTCACCTGGTATTCTGAAAAAACAGTCCTAAGGGAGGAGGGCTCTGTCTACGTGACTTTACCAGAAACACCTTTGCAAAGTCTTCAAGGAGCATGACATTCTGCATGATCGTTACCATTGAAAGAACAGCCCTGGACAGCACACCTGTCATCATCAGTTAACATTACATGCCAAGGTCATGGGAAGAGCCATGTTGACCAACTCTCTTAATGCAGAGGAAAAGGAACTGCCTAAATGGATGCCCTACCATGCCCACTCTAGCAGAACTGTGGAGGGGGCAAAGATGCCCTTCAATAGGCTACTGGATACAGAAGGCGTGGTCCATCCAGGCCACAGATGATACCTCCGACATCGAGCGGGATAAAGCCCTGATACTCGCCTTGACATGATTTACACAGGGCTGGTTTATTCTCAGTGAAATCGGAAGGAGTCCAAGGGAATTGTCATATGGCTTCACTCATATGTGGCCCATGAGGAGTACCATGGACACGAGTAAAAGCAAGGGAAAACGGAAAGAGCAGAAGTCAGACAGGGAGACAAACAAAGAGAGACTCAGGACTCTGGGAACCAAGTTGTGGGTTACAGAGAGATGAGACGTGGCAGGAATGAGGGGACTGCTCCATGGTATGGAGGTGGTGTGGCATATATGCTGTAGATGAGCACTCGATGGTATATGCAACTAAAGAATCAGGGAATACTATCTCACAAAAGTATGACGGATGAAAGTCTGGCTTCCCGAATAAAAGAAAAAGTATTGAAAAGACAGAAAAATAGGCTGTTTCCCATGTAGATGAAGAAAGAAAGAGGCAAGAAATGAAGTATAGTTTTATTATCTTACTGATTAAAATGGCATGCAATTGGTTTCCTATGATGTCCTTAACTGAATTGGGTCTTTGGACATTGCAAATAGTTTTTTCCCTCTTCCTACATTTCTGAAATAGATTAGAAGAACCATCATTTCCTTCATTAAATGTCTCAGAGTGTTGACCAGCAAATTTGTTTGACTGGGCTTTTGGGGTGTTGGGAGGTGTTTGAAGGAATGCATAATACACTTTCGTCATTATCTGAGACGTTAGATGTGAAAGTTCATGACCAAGTCTTGGTAGTGGTTATGTGTCTTGGAATTTATCCTTTTCTCTCAGGTCTTGGATTTGGGCATACTTGTGTGTAGGGGACTTTATATTAGGTTGTTTAGGAGAATTTATTCCTGAATGCTTTAATTAATTCTTGATAGGTAAGAGGTTAACATTTCCAGTTTTGTCAGTTTCTGAATTTGATACTATTTTTCCTTAAGGTATTTTTCTGAGGTCGGTATCCATGAGAGATACTCTTCACTTGCTCCCTAAATTCTGTGGGACTCTTTTAAGTGTGTGTGTGGGGGGGAGGTGGGATGGATGGTGTGTTTCACAAAACTCTTCGAATGACATTTTAAGAGATATGAAGGTGCACTTCTTAGGATCACAATTCACCTTTAAACATATTGAAACTCATGTTCCATCTCGTTTGGCCACATTTCCAGCAATGAATGTCCCATTTAATCCTCTTTTAGAAACACAGATTCTCCCTAACCTGCCATGGAACAAACACCAAATTTTGTGTGCCCAGTTAGAGTTTCATTGTGTGTCCTTTTATTTATTTATTTATTTATTTACTTGCTTACTTACTTACTTATTTATTTTGCTTTTATGCATGTTCCTTTACTTCCACGAGTGAGTGAAATCGTATGTTAATTGTCTTTCTGTGACTGACAGATGGGACACAGCCCAGTGCTCGCCACCTTCCTGCCACATGTGGCAAGTTACAAGATTCTTTTTGCTTATGGCTGGGTAAGAGTCTGTGGTACATTGGGAGGACAGGGAGATTGCAGTAATGTCTGGAGTTCCAGGCTTTTCTTCACCATCAGCACAACAGGAAGATAACCACATCAATTGAACCATGGCGTCAATGAACCTGAAGCCTTGAAATCAAACTCCATGGCGAAAGAGAGAAGCCACAGATACCATGGGAGAAGGGTGTAGACATGTCTTAGGGGAGATGTGGACTGTTGGTGCTTCAGAGGGCAGGGAGCCATGGCCAAAGACAAAGGCCCAGGAGAGAGGAGCACACTGGGAACCCACAAGTTGGATGCTGACCCATAGCTGTTGGCGTAGAAATGGAGACAGTCTGAATGGCATGAGAACTTGCAACCAAAGGGTCTTGAGGCCTGGGTATCTCAGATCAGCATGTTTTACAGACATAGACTCCAGAGAACACTGTGTTTCTCTGGCAGAGCACAGCAGCAAGCAACCGGGTGCAGACAGCCTGGAAACCATGATCAGAAACAATATTTGTTGACACAGTTGTATGATTATTGTTTCTTGCTGTGCATCCTTGATTGGCATTGTTCTTGGAGATGCCTCTATGGGTAAAAGAATCTTGGGGCTCTACCACTGTCAGCATAAAGCCCGAGCTAGTGATCACAGACAGGTCGGTGAGTACATTAGCTGCTGAATCTGCAATCACATAGTCCCAAACCTGGAAAACTGTTCATACTGCCTTCCTTGGGCCATGTTGTTTAGTACCAGGAGAACAGACCCTCCATTGGGGATGAGAAGAATACACTGCACACATGCTCTCTCCTGACCACAGCATTCAGCAGTCCCTAGTAAGGTTTAGTTGGTTGAATGTCTCCTTTCACAGGCACACCAGAGCTCACTTAGCTAAACCTCACCATATTCGGTCCAGACACCAAACACTCCAAACAGCAGGCAATGAGTTCCTCTGCAGAGGGGTGGCCCAGAAGAGAGTGGACAGCCACAACATAACACTAGAAGGCATGCCACATACACTGGAGACTCCATCAAGTGTCAGTCAGTGGCACTCCTTGTGATCTTTATCCTAAAGTAATTACCCTGAGAGTAGAATACAGAAGGCGCTTTTCGAATACAGAGAAGAATACAGAGACCTTAACTGAGGCAAAGAAGGAAGGATAAATTCATGCTGAGGCAAAAGAACATGAAATGGTTACATCCACGCAATCAAATTGAAACCTGTACATGTCCCATGCCAGGTGGAGTATTTAAACAGCAGCCAGGATACACACAGTGGATCAGAAACACATAGAAGGAATCAGGTAGTCTCAGACTTCAGAGATTAATGTGATAAAAAATTTAAATGAAGAGGCCGTTATGAAAAGATTTGTTAGCAGACTGGATGCAAAGTTCAGGAAGCTGACAGAAACAGAGGATCCAATTAGTTAACTGCAAGACTAGTACTGGGAAAAAAAGAATTGAAGCAAAGGAGAGAAGGAAGAATGATGGAACATGACAATGGACTTAGGGAAATCCTTGACTGCTATGAAAGTCGATGGGTGATTATTGTAGGAGAATAGAAGAGAGAGAAAATTTGGGCCCAACATTTCTTTGAGAAATCAGAGCTGAAAACATCCCTAATCTGGGGGCAGAAACAGAGATCCAGATTCCAAGGCACAGAGGACTCCCAGAACAGTCCACAGAAGCAGAGCAACACAATACATAGTGTCATTCACCCTTCCATAACTAGCAATGGAGGAATTCTCTTTGGCCAAATATGCTTGGGAGAAGAGTGTTTCTAAAGCCAAATGGCTTACTTCAAAGGACTAGCTATGCCAGCTCTAGCAGCATGTTGTATAGATTAAGCCACACAAGCCCAAGCCCAAACCCCATCCCCTGCATTTCTAAATAATAACAGAGCAGGAGTTCTTGTGTAGAACAATGAGGTGTTAAGAAGACAAAGATTGTGTCCAGGGTGTCTCCATCAGTTCGGAAAGTGGCCTTCAGCTCTGCTCCTTATCCCAGGCTCATGGAATGTCTCCCACCTCTGGTTCCCCACTCAGAGGCAAGTATGCTTCTCTCTCTCCAGCTCCCTCACTGATTATGTTCTCTCTTTCTCTCTATGTCCCATACATGCAAGCACATCATTGAAAAACAAAAACAACAACAAGAAACAGTAGATAATGATTGACTGGTTCCAGAGGATGCTTTATTCAATTTGGACCTATGCCCCAATGGAACAAAGCCAGGTCCAGAGCAACTCCCACGATCTGAAAATGCCAGAAATTGGCTCTGAGCTCCATTATTTGTTCTCCTCTTTTTGTCTTCCTGCATCTCCCCGCAACATGGAGCATCCACTCTCTGTTCCGTGCAATGGCCCATTGCTCCCCCGTTGTTAATCTTTACCTGAGTCCTTCAGAATATGCACATGATTCGCAAGAGGCATTGTTTTTTTATATCATGAAAAGCATTGCAGAATGAAAATTTGAAAGTTAACGCAGGCTTGTGCTGCAACATCTCCCTTTAGTTCCAAAGAGTAAAGCTGCAACACTCTGGGAATGATCAGGGATCTTAGGACGCTGACTACTCTTCAATGCATACTGGTGTAGATTCACAAGTCTTCCTGAAACTGGCACAAAAGCTTTTCCGATGGCTTCACATGTACAACGGGTCTCCTGACCAGGTTGAGTGCTTGCTCCTGTTGGCTCCAAACTGATGAGTCCGTCCTGGGCCTAAGGTTCTAGGGTGTACGGTCTGCCTGTGGTGCTTGGTCAGCTTGGAGGACGGGGAGGCATTCTTGGCATGGCTTCTGGAGATGTTAGAGGAAATTATGTCCTCGCTGTGGAAGACTCCAGACATGTCTTTGGCATGGTTGTGGGTGTTCAAGGTGATCTTTCCTCGGCTGGCCCTTTTCCTGGTCAGAAGTGTCCTGATTGGTTCGGAGGACCATGCACATGTGCGGAGCATGGAGTTCCTCACCTGAGGCTTGGTTGTAGACCTGCCACTTTCTTGACCTTTCGTGGGTAAGATGGAATTGTGGATCCTTGCCATTCTCAGGATTCCAGAGTGCTGGTGATGACAGTTAGGGCCAAGACTATAAATTCGGCCATGGAGAAGGTGACACCGACTCATTTCGCAAACAGTTTTGATGAAATACCCATCAGCTCCAAAGGATTGGGAGGCCTATGGATCTTCCTGGCTGACCCATGACTACTAAAGCCATGTGGAGTGATCAGACATGGTTTTGGAAGAGTGGTTGCTAGGTGCTCAAAGCTTTGTGACATCAAGAAGCTGACTTCACTGAAGCAGCAATCCCACTCTCATGAGCTATGAGTCCTATGGCTTTAGGTAGGAAGCACTGGGACAGACCAAAAAAGAGCCCTGCTTGCATGTTCATGAACTCAGGTGATCTTTGCAGTTTCTTCCCCACTTCAACATTCTATAAAAAGTGAGAAGAACATGACATTTGGTATACCATAATTTAGGCCAACATTTCTCCAGAGACAACAAGGTGTTCCTATTTCCACTGCAATGTCTAGAGATCTCAACCAACAGGGAGGCCTCTTGGTTATAATGAGATCTCTGGTGGTTTGATATCCTATGAGTGAGAGCATCCTTTCGTAGGTTCTTTTCCCAGTTTGTTCTAGGGAGAAGGGTCTGCCTTTGGTGCTTGGTCAGCTTAGAAGATAAGGGAAGGAATTAGGGAAGGAAAGTCACATTTAAAGGAAAAGTGCTAGGGCATGATGCATTGTACTGTCTGTGTCCTGGTCTCCTAGTATTCTGAAATACCAGTCCTAAGGGATGAGGGCTCTGTCTACCTGACTTTACCTGAAACACCTTTGCAAAGGCTTCAAGGAGAATGATATTCTGCATGATCACTACCCCTGAAAGAAGAGCCCTGGACAGCACACCTTTTCATCATCAGTTAACGTTATATGCTGAGGTGATGCGGAGAGCCATGTTGACCCACTCCCTTAACTAAGAGGAAAAGGATCTGCCTAAATCGATGATCTTCCATGCCCACTCTAGCAGAACTGTGGAAGGAGCTGGGATGCCCTTCAATAGGCTACTGGATAAAAAAGGTGTGGTCCATCCAGGCCACAGATGATATCTCTGACATCGAGTGGGATGAAGCCCTAATACTCGCCTTGACATGAGTGACACAGGGCTGGGTTTTTCTCAATGAAAATGGAAGCAGTCCAAAGGAAATATAATACGGCTTGACTCGTATGTGGCCCATGAGAAATGCCATGGACAGTAGGAGAAGCAAGGTAAAACGGAAAGAGAAGTAGTCAGACAGGGAGACAAACCAGGAGAGACTCAGGACTCTGGGAGCCAAGCTGAGGGTTACAGAGGGATGACACATGCCAGGCATGAGGGAACTGATTAATGGTATGGAGGTGGTGTGGCATATATGATGTTGATGAGCACTCAGTAGTATATGCAACTAAAGAATCAGGGAACACTATCTCCCAGTAGTATGAGGGATGAAAGTCTGGCTTCCTGAACAATAACAACAGCAAAAAAGTATTGTAAAGGAAAAAAAAAACACAAAACAACAGGCTATTCCCCATGTAGATGAAGAAAGAAGTAGGAAAGAAAGGAGTATAGTTTTATTATCTTACTGATTAAAATGGTATGCAATTGGTTTCCTATAAGGTCCTTATCTGAATTGGTCTTTGGACAGTGCAAATTATATTCTTCCCTCTTCCTAAATTTTGGGAATAGGTGAGAAGAACCGACACTGTTTTCATTAAATTTCTCAGAGTGTGGAACAGAAATTGATTTGCAACTGGCTTTTTGAGTGTTGGGAGGTGTTTGAGGAATGCTTCAAACACTTTCATTAATACTTGAGTCATCAGAGTGTATGTTCATGACCTAGTCTTGGTAGTGGGTGTCTGTCTTGGAATTTATCCTTTTCTCTCAGGTATTGGATTTGCGGGCATACTTGTGTTTATGGGTCTTCTAGTTGAGGTTGCTTAGGAGACTTTAGTCCTGAATGCGTTAAATAATTCTTGATAGGTCAGAAGTTACCTTTCCCAGTTCTGTTGGTTTCTGACTTTGATACCTATTTTCCATTGTGGTATTTTCTCTGAGGTTGGTTCCATGAATGCTACTCCTCACTTGCTCCCTAACTTCTGTGGGACTCTTAAGCGTGTGTTTGTGGGTGGATAGGTGGGTGGGTGTGTTTCACAAAATGCTTAGTATGATATTTTAAGAGATATGAAGCCACTCTTCTTGGATCACAATTCACCTTGAAACTTATTGGAAACTCATATTCCATGTCGTTTGGCCACATTTCCTGCAATGAATGTCGGATTTAATCCTCTTTTAGAAACACAGACTGTCACTAACCTGCCGTGGAACAGACACCAAATTTTGTGTGCCGGTTAGAGTCTCATGGTGTGTCCCTTTTTTTTTTTTTTTTTGATTTTTCACATGATCCTTTACCTCCATGAGTGAGTGAAATCGTATGTTAATTGTCTTTCTTTTTTTTTCCATTTTATTTATTTTTTCAGCGTAACAGTATTCATTCTTTTTGCACAACACCCAGTGCTCCATGCAAAACGTGCCCTCCCCATTACCCACTACCTGTTCCCCCAACCTCCCACCCCTGACCCTTCAAAACCCTCAGGTTGTTTTTCAGAGTCCATAGTCTCTTATGGTTCGCCTCCCCTCCCCAATGTCCATAGCCCGCTCCCCCTCTCCCAATCCCACCTCCCCCCAGCAACCCCCAGTTTGTTTTGTGAGATTAAGAGTCATTTATGGTTTGTCTCCCTCCCAATCCCATCTCGTTTCATTTATTCTTCTCCTATCCCCCTACCCCCCCATGTTGCTTCTCCATGTCCTCATATCAGGGAGATCATATGATAGTTGTCTTTCTCCGATTGACTTATTTCACTAAGCATGATACGCTCTAGTTCCATCCACGTCGTCGCAAATGGCAAGATTTCATTTCTTTTGATGGCTGCATAGTATTCCATTGTGTATATATACCACATCTTCTTGATCCATTCATCTGTTGATGGACATCTAGGTTCTTTCCATAGTCTGGCTATTGTAGACATTGCTGCTATAAACATTCGGGTACACGTGCCCCTTCGGATCACTATGTTTGTATCTTTAGGGTAAATACCCAGTAGTGCAATTGCTGGGTCATAGGGTAGTTCTATTTTCAACATTTTGAGGAACCTCCATGCTGTTTTCCAGAGTGGTTGCACCAGCTTGCATTCCCACCAACAGTGGAGGAGGGTTCCCCTTTCTCCACATCCTCTCCAGCATCTGTCATTTCCTGACTTGTTAATTTTAGCCATTCTGACTGGTGTGAGGTGATATCTCATTGTGGTTTTGATTTGTATTTCCCTGATGCCGAGTGACGTGGAGCACTTTTTCATGTGTCTGTTGGCCATCTGGATGTCTTCTTTGCAGAAATGTCTGTTCATGTCCTCTGCCCATTTCGTGATTGGATTGTTTGTTCTTTGGGTGTTGAGTTAGCTAAGTTCCTTATAGATTTTGGATACTAGCCCTTTATCTGATATGTCGTTTGCAAATATCTTCTCCCATTCTGTCAGTTGTCTTTTGGTTTTGTGAACTGTTTCCTTTGCTGTGCAAAAGCTTTTGATCTTGATGAAATCCCAATAGTTCATTTTTGCCCTTGCTTCCCTTGCCTTTGCCGTTGTTCCTAGGAAGATGTTGCTGCGGCTGAGGTCGAAGAGGTTGCTGCCTGCATTCTCCTCAAGGATTTTGATGGATTCCTTTCTCACATTGAGGTCCTTCATCCATTTGGAGTCTATTTTCGTGTGTGGTGTAAGGAAGTGGTCCAATTTCATTTTTCTGCATGTGGCTGTCCAATTTTCCCAGCACCATTTATTGAAGAGGCTGTCTTTTTTCCATTGGACATTCTTTCCTGCTTTGTCGAAGATGAGTTGGCCATAGAGTTGAGGGTCGATTTCTGGGCTCTCTATTCTGTTCCACTGATCTATGTGTCTGTTTTTGTGCCAGTACCATGCTGTCTTGATGATGACAGCTTTGTAATAGAGCTTGAAGTCCGGAATTGTGATGCCACCAACTTTGGCTTTGTTCTTCAATATTCCTTTGGCTATTCGAGGTCTTTTCTGGTTCCATGTAAATTTTAGGATTATTTGTTCCATTTCTTTGAAAAAAATGGATGGGATATTGATAGGGATTGCATTAAATGTGTAGATTGCTTTAGGTAGCATAGACATTTTCACAATATTTATTCTTCCAATCCAGGAGCATGGAACATTTTTCCATTTTTTTGTGTCTTCCTCAATTTCTTTCATGAGTACTTTATAATTTTCTGTGTATAGATTCTTAGTCTCTTTGGTTAGGTTTATTCCTAGGTATCTTATAGTTTTGGGTACAATTGTGAATGGGATTGACTCCTTAATTTCTCTTTCTTCAGTCTTGTTGTTGGTGTACAGAAATGCAACTGATTTCTGTGCATTGATTTTATATCCTGACACTTTACTGAATTCCTGTACAAGTTCTAGCAGTTTTGGAGTGGAGTCTTTTGGGTTTTCCACATATAGTATCATATCATCTGCGAAGAGTGATAGTTTGACTTCTTCTTTACCAATTTGGATGCCTTTAATTTCTTTTTGTTGTCTGATTGCTGAGGCTAGGACTTCTAATACTATGTTGAATAGCAGTGGTGATAATGGACATCCCTGCCGTGTTCCTGACCTTAATGGAAAAGCTTTCAGTTTTTCTCCATTGAGAATGATATTTGCGGTGGGTTTTTCATAGATGGCTTTGATAATATTGAGGTATGTGCCCTCTATCCCTACACTTTGAAGAGTTTTGATCAGGAAGGGATGCTGTACTTTGTCAAATGCTTTTTCAGCATCTATTGAGAGTATCATATGGTTCTTGTTCTTTCTTTTATTAATGTGTTCTATCACATTGATTGATTTGCGGATGTTGAACCAACCCTGCAGCCCTGGAATAAATCCCACTTGATCGTGGTGAATAATCCTTTTAATGTACTGTTGAATCCTATTGGCTAGTATTTTGGCGAGAATTTTTGCGTCTGTGTTCATCAAGGATATTGGTCTGTAGTTCTCTTTTTTGGTAGGATCCTTGTCTGGTTTTGGGATCAAGGTGATGCTGGCCTCATAGAATGAGTTTGGAAGTTTTCCTTCCATTTCTATTTTTTGGAACAGTTTCAGGAGAATAGGAATGAGTTCTTCTTTAAATGTTTGGTAGAATTCCCCTGGGAAGCCATCTGGCCCTGGGCTTTTGTTTGTTTGGAGATTTTTGATGACTGTTTCAATCTCCTTACTGGTTATGGGCCTGTTCAGGTTTTCTATTTCTTCCTGGTTCAGTTGTGGTAGTTTATATGTCTCTAGGAATGCATCCATTTCTTCCAGATTGTCCAATTTGTTGGCGTAGAGTTGCTCATAGTATGTTCTTATAATTGTCTGTATTTCTTTGGTGTTAGTTGTGATCTCTCCTCTTTCATTCATGATTTTATTGATTTGGGTCCTTTCTCTTTTCTTTTTGATGAGTCTGGCCAGGGGTTTATCAATCTTATTGATTCTTTCAAAGAACCAGCTCCTAGTCTCATTGATTTGTTCTATTGTTTTTTTGGTTTCTATTTCATTGATTTCTGCTCTGATCTTTATGATTTCTCTTCTCCTGCTGGGTTTAGGGTTTCTTTCTTGTTCTTTCTCCAGCTCCTTTACGCGTAGGGTTAGGTTGTGTACTTGAGACCTTTCTTGTTTCTTGAGAAAGGCTTGTACTGCTATATATTTTCCTCTCGGGACTGCCTTTGCTGTGTCCCACAGATTTTGAACTGTTGTGTTTTCATTATCATTTGTTTCCATGAATTTTTTCAATTCTTCTTTAATTTCCTGGTTAGCCCATTCATTCTTTAGAAGGATGCTGTTTAGTCTCCATGTATTTGGGTTCTTTCCATCTTTCGTCTTGTGATTGAGTTCTAGCATCAGAGCATTGTGGTCTGAAAATATGCAGGGAATAATCCTAATCTTTTGATACCGGTTGAGACCTGATTTGTGACCCAGGATGTGATCTATTCTGGAGAAGGTTCCATGTGCACTAGAGAAGAATGTGTATTCTGTTGCTTTGGGATGAAATGTTCTGAATATATCTGTGATGTCCATCTGGTCCAGTGTGTCATTTAAGGCCTTTATTTCCTTGTTGATCTTTTGCTTGGATGATCTGTCCATTTCAGTGAGGGGAGTGTTCAAGTCCCTACTATTATTGTATTATTATTGATGTGTTTCTTTGATTTTGTTATTAATTGGTTGATATAGTTGGCTGCTCCCACGTTAGGGGCATAGATATTTAAAATTGTTAGATCTTCTTGTTGGACAGACCCTTTGAGTAGGATATAGTGTCCTTCCTCATCTCTTATTATAGTCTTTGGCTTAAAATCTAACTGGTCTGATATAAGGATTGCCACCCCAGCTTTCTTCTGATGCCCATTAGCATGGTAAATTGTTTTCCACCCCCTCACTTTCAATCTGGAGGTGTCTTCGCGTCTAAAATGAGTTTCTTGTAGGCAACATACTGATGGGTTTTGTTTTTTTATCCATTCTGATACCCTGTGTCTTTTGATTGGGGCATTTAGCCCTGTTAATTGTCTTTCTGTGACTGAAAGATGGGACGCAGCACAATCCTCGCCACATTTTGCCAAATGTGCCAATTTTCAAGATTCCTTCTTGCTTATGGCTGCATCAGAGTCTGTGCTGCATTGGGGGGACAGGGAGACTGAAGAAACTTCTGGGAGCTCCAGGCTTGTCTTCAGCCATCAGCAAAACCGGAAGATGACCACATCAATGGAACCATGGCGTCAATGAACCTGAAGCCGAGAAACTCTCAGATGAAATCCCAATTGTCACCTTGACATGAGTGACACAAGGTGCGGGAGGCCACAATAAGGCTTGAGACGAGGACCAAACCAGGTCCTGACTTGTGTTTTCTTAAAATCCGTGTAGCCTAACAAAAGGCTTAGGACGGAAAATTGAATAGCACTGAGAAAGGGTCTGTGCTATGTGTGTGCGCCCGCCAATGTGGCTTCCCACAAGTTTACTAGTTCGATGAGAGCAATTTGGTTGGGGTCATAAACTCTTAACTTGTCCTTGCTGTTCCAGCACAGCTCATAAATCACTCTCAGGTTTCTTGTTACTTCTTGTATCAATAGAGAACAAATGTGCTAACATCAGCCATTGCCTGCAGGTGATTCTCTGAAGTGAGCAAAACAGGCCGGGTTTCAAGGGGTTTTTGTGCACGTAGCAAATTCTTTTGTAACCAGTTAAAAAATAGTTACTTTGGCTATATAATGCCTCACTGCCCTGAATTTTGAATAAAGTCGGCTCTGTTGGACATCCTACTCAATGCTCCTCCTTCCCCCATATCTTTGTCTCTCAAGACTTTTTCTTTCACCATCCTCTTACCCTCACGTTCCTGGTCATTTTGCCATGCTGGCCGTGACAAGTGACACCCGAACAGGGACGTGAGCACATTTCAAGGGAGTGCACATACAGGTAAGTATATACCGACAGTCAGGTAAGAGGAGCCCGGGTTGATGGGTGACAGCAGGAGTAAAATATCATGGGCCATTCTCAGTCTTTAGAGCAGGATCCTTTTGTCACTGCATCACAGGCCATTTTAAAGCAGAAGGGGTCCAAAGTCTCTAAAAAGTCTTTGCATCAGTTTTTTGAGGTAGTTTCAGATCTCTTTCCTTGGTTCCCTAAAGAGGGATCTATAAATCCGCTAGCTTGGCAAAGAGTGGGGTAAGAAATAAAGAACCAGATCAAATTACGTGGCTCCCCTGCTGTTCCCCCTTATATTATGCAGGTCTGGGATAATATTCATGAGGCATTAGATCCACAACACTCTTTTGAGCTGGTTTCTATTGCTTCCCAGGACCCCCCAGATGAGATTGACGATTTGCCCAAGGAAAGGGGGGATATAGGGGAGCCAATGGCTGTAACTGGAGCCAACTGGGGTTAGTCTAACTCGGGACAGAGACCTTAAGGAATATTCCCAAGAAGCCGCTGAAACTCTCTTTGTTTTGGGGAAATTCCCTGCTTTCTCTGGCCTGACTTGGACTGCTTAACCCCAGGTTAACTTTGGTGGTTTAATTAAGATAGACATATCTTTGAAGTTACAGCAGTAAATGTGAAGCTTTTATTTTATCAAAGTTTACTGAAGGTCAAATAAGCTCATGTTGTTGGTTAAAATTTGTTAGCAAAAAGAAGTTACTAAACTGATGGTTAATTGCCTGTCTCAAAGTTTTAATGGGTAATTGCTGAGATAGCTTTCAAAGTCTTTGGTAACCTGAAACTTTAAAGTTTTGGATGAATGACAAATAAAATTAAATTTGTTGGACATCTAAGTCTTAACCAAAGCAGACAAAGTGCTAAAGTATCGATTACTGAACATAGGTTTGTGCTTTTGACTTCTTATAGCAAAGAAACTAAGAGTATTTAAATTTGTTGGTAAACATGTTTTGTGCTTAACTGATTCATAAATTTGCCATCTAAAGAATTCTGTTGTAAGAACTCACAATTGGTTAATACTTAGTCTTCACTAGAGATTAAGGTGTTTCTAAGAGTACAAAATTCTGCTTAGTGTGACTAAGACTGATAGAAATAAGGGAAACAACTCTATAGAAAAGTAAATGGTAGGGAAGAAAGATTTAAGGAATGGGAATACATTTTGTTAAAGGTAAAAGAAGGTAATTTTGTCCTAAATAAGATGGTTGTTTGAAAGAGAATGTCTTGGGAACAAACCTGAATGCAAAAGAAAGTTGTAAAATATTTGTGAATGGAAATCTTCAAAAAAGGAATTTTAGATATGGTCAGGATGGACTAAGAAAGAAAAAAGCCTGCAAAGTGATTTAACACTCTCCTGGCATATCTCCATATAGATTCTACTTCCAAGTGAAAGGACCATTTGACCCGGAGAGATTGGGAAAGCGGTCCAACCTTGAGGAACTGCAAAAACACCGTGTTATCATCCCCCATTGCCTGTAACCATAGAAACTCACTCATATTCTTAAAGAATGGAAGGGGAGACTGATCACCTCCCATTAGCCAGGGATACCCAAAGGAGAGGGTGCCCAACCTGTTTGAATCTGAAGAGTGCCTGACCATGTGAATGTGTCTGTATGGTTCCACTTCTTCAGCTATGGAGTCTGAGTGGGCTGCACCCTGAGTCTCGTGGGCCGTCATATGGCATAATGGTCATCTACCCTAAGGAGTAGCCTGGTCCGGGACTGATACGGACAGACCTTAGCTAAGACGCTCCTAAGTTCCCACGAGGGACGCGAGCAGGACAGCATCTGAAAGAGCCCCCTCCCTTTGTCTGCGACATCATTCACGATGGGAGGAAAATCTAATAAACCCACTATCTTAAGACTGCATGCTTAAAAATAAAGACAATCGTACAAAAAAGCTGGTTTTCTCTCTGTTTCAAGGGCAAAGTTTTCTTAGTTTAATTAATCTGTTATGGTTTTCTTGGCCTGCCCAGAAAATTCAGTTTCTATGTTTTGTTTTATCAGGTGTTTAACATCCCTAATTATATTTAGGCATGTGTTTTAAAACTTTCTAAGGTTTTAACAATTGTCAACAAGATTTAAATTGTAAATGAGATCACTTTGACTCATAAGGCTTTTCCTTGGTATACTAAGTTACTTAGTAAGTACTGCTAAACCAATAATAAACCTTGGGTTGCACTTGTGTAAGTGCTGTAACTACTCTCAGGGTTCTATACATTTCCTAAAGTTTTAATGTTTGGATAAGGTCATCACCTGGCAATTTAACCATACCTATTCTGAGTTTTTGTCATTTGTAATTGTTTTAATTATTTTGTAACATGAATTCCGCCTTAAAGAAGATTCATATAAAGGACTTTCAGGACAAATACAGATATTTGATATGCTTGAAAATCCTAAAACTGAAATGGGTAAGAATTTCCAGAAGTAGAGCTGTATTTGGACTAAACCAGATTTAGTAACATGGGACTAAATAAACTAAAAGATTATAGTGTTGTGTCTCTTAATGTTTTGTCTTATTTTAAACATTGCTGGTTCTCTAATGTTTGCTCTTCCATACTAGGGATACTTTTTTCCTTAAGATGTCTGTGACTTACAGAAATGTAAAGTTTTATTGGCAAACAAATCAAAGGATTCAACTTTTCTCTCTATCTGAACCTTCCAAAAATCAAAAGGTCTCAGTATGACATGGCAATCAGTCATTTACATAAATTCAATAAAAATCTGATCTCCTTGTAACAGGATACTATTAGAAACATGGGTTATTTTACCAAGACTCTTAAAAGATTTTGCCAAACTCTTCAGATTAAACATTCGATGAGTATTCCTTATAATTCTCAAGGACAAGCCACTACAAAAAGAGCTAATGGAGTCTTAAAATCCTATCTCAAAAAATTAAAAGAGGGGTAGGTACTACAGGGAACAGTGAAACATTCACCTCATATGCATTTAGTTTTAACTATGTTTTAAATTTTTGGATATACGTCGCACAGCATTTGAATGGCCAGGACAGGCGGAGAAGAAGAAGACGTCTCCCCCCTTACAGTCGGAGCTTAATAAGAGATCTCCTGGATCAAGCCCTAGAGATAGTGAATCAGATCCAACCCAATGAAGTGTTGATCACTGTATTATTAACATTATTAACTATGGTTGGCCTCCCCCATAGTGAGGCCACAGCCTAATGGGCATATCTGCCTGACCCACCTACTATAAGGCCTGTTACTTGAGATGATCCCACTCACCGAGTACACACTAATATTATAGATTATTTCAGGGGAAGCAGCTCTGATGGCATGGAGTACGCGGAGCGTTACATTATTTGGACTAGTCTAGCAGCTCCAGTACCTATAAGTTTCTAGTTACCCTCCTCTGGCCATGATTTTATCAATGGGTGTATGGTGGTCCAATTGAGACCTCATATAGTTACCTATATTTTAGGATATGCAAGAGGTAGAATCATTTGGTCTGATTATGAGATAGGGCTGGAAAGATGGACAGTCTTTGAGGTTATCGGTGACAAAACTCCTAACACTCCCCAGAGAGATATGCGTCCTCCTGGTTACCCTAATTGTCCCCCAAAATTAAACTATTCTAACCCATGCTTCCATTCTAATTCAGGCCCCATTTGGACAGAATGTCTCCAAGAAAAGCCCTTGATCATCTCTCCTCATGGCATCCCTGATTTCTCCATCACTGATTGGTCAAGAATGAATAGAGAAGAACCTCTGCGGTATGTTGCTTACCCTCCCGGGCCAGCAATGCATAATGTGACTATCGCTGGAGGGGCCTGTGTTCCTAGACCTTTTGGTAGGTAGTGGGCTCGGGAACAATAGTTCTCACCTCCTTTCTGGGGGGGACGCCTGCTGTATAACATCCATTGTAACAACTGTGGGTTAACTAACTGTTTATCGTACTAATGTTAGTCTTGATTTAGTGGATCTGCAAAAAGATATATCAAGCATCAGTCAGTCTCAATTGGATGTAGTTAACCCTGCTGAAGTGCTTGCCCATATCCTAGATAGTCTCCACGGGTTTAACCCTGGTAACTTGTTACAACATTCATTCTGGTTGTTCACCGGACTTCCCATTATATTATTTACTCTTATTTTAATATGGTGCATTGTACAGTTTCGTGCGGGATAGCAATGACTACATGCCCAAGCACAAATACATTTGCTTGACTTGTTTAAAAAGGAAGGGGGAGATGTGGGAAGCCGAAATAAGGCTTAAGACGAGGACCAAACCAGGACCTGACTTGTGTCTCCTTTAAAGTCTGAATAGCCTAACAAAAGGCGTAGCACAGAAAAGTTGAGGAGCACTGAGAAATGGTCTGTGCTATGTGTTGTGCACGTATTCAATGAATTTAGAAGCAGTCCAAGGGAAATATCATATGGCTACACTCATATGTGTCCCATGAGGAATACCATGGGCATTAGGAGAAGCAAGGGAAAAGGGAAAGAGAAGTAATCAGACAGGAAGACAAATCAGGAAAGACTCAGGACTCTGGGAACCAAGCAGAGGGCTACAGAAGGATGAGACATGTCAGGAATTAGGGAACTGGTTAATGGTATGGAGGTGGTGTGGCATATATGATGTTGATGAGCACTCTGTGGTATATGCAACTAAAGAATCAGGGAACGCTATCTCACAAACGTATGAGGGATGAGAGGCTGGCTAGCCGAACATAAGAAAAAGTATTGAAAAGAAAGAAAAACAGGACATTTCACATATAGATGAAAAAAGAAAGATGAAAGAAATAAATGTATATTTTTATTATCTTACTGATTAAAATGGTATGCATTTGGTTTCCTATAAGACCCTTATCTGAATTGGGTCTTTGGACATTGCAAATTAGAATCTTCCCTCTTCCTACTTTTCAGGAATAGATGAGAAGAACTGACATTGCCTTCATTAAATGTCTCGGGGTGTGTACCAGGGAATTGATTTGAACCTGGCCTTTTGGGTGATGGGAGGTGTTTGAGGAATGCTTCAAACACTTTCGTCATTACCTGAGACATCAGATGTGTATGTTCATGACCTAGCCTTGGTAGTGGGTATGTGTCTCAGAATTTATCCTTTTCTCTCAGGTCTTGGAATTGCGGGCATACTTGTGTGTAGAGGTCTTTTAGGTGAGGTTGTTAAGGAGAGTTTAGTCCTAAATGCTTTAATTAATTCTTGATAGGTAAGAAGTTAACTTTTCCAGTTTTGTTGGTCTGTGACTTTGATAATTTTTTCCCTTTATGGTATTTCCTCTAAGGTTGTTTCCATGAGTGCTACTCATTACTTCCTCCCTAAGTTCTGTGGGACACTTTTAAGTGTGTGTGTGAGGGTGGGTATGAGGGTGGGTGTGTTTCACAAAACGCTTAGAATGATATTTTAAGAGATATGAAGACGCTCTTCTTTGGATCACAATTCACCTTCAAACATATTGGAAAATCATGTTCCATCTCGTTCGGCCACATTTCCTGCAACGAATGTCCCATTTAATCCTCTTTTAGAAACAGAGACTCTCCCTAACCTGCCGTGGAACAAACACCAAATTATGTGTGCCAGTTAGAGTCTCATTGTCTGTCCCTTTTTTCTTGTGTTTTCACCTAAACTTTATTTCCATGAGTGAGAGAAATCGTATGATATTTTCTTTCTGTGACTGACAGATGGGACGCAGCCCAATGCTCTCCACCATTCTGCCACATGAGGCAAGTTTCAAGATTCCTTCTTGCTTATGGCTGGCTAAGAGTCTGTGGTGCACTGGGAGGACAAGGAGATTGCAGGAATATCTGGGAGCTCCCGGCTTGTCTTCAGCCATCAGCACAACAGGAAAATGACCACATCAATGGAACCAGGCATCAATGAACCTGAAGCCTAGAAATCAAACTCCACAGCAAAGGAGAGAAGAAGTCGCATAGACCATGGGAGAAGGGTGTAGACCTGTCAGAGGGTAGAAGTGGATGATTGGTGCTTCAGAGTGCAGGGAGCCATGGCCAAAGCCAAAGGCCCAGGAGAGAGGAGCACAATGGGAACCCACAAGTTGGACGTTGACCCATAGCTATTGGTGGAGAAATGGAGAGGGTCTGAATGGCACGAGAACTTGTACCCATAATGTATTGAAGCCCAGGTATCTCAGATCAGCATCCTTGACAGACATAGACCCAGAGAGCACTGTGGGTGTTTCTCCTGTGTTTCTCCTGCAGAGGAAACCAGCAAGCAGCCAGGTGCAGACAACTTGGAAACAACGATCAGAAACAATTCCTGTCGAAACAGTGGTATGATTATTGTTTCTTGTTGTGCATCAGTGACAGGCACTCTTCGTCGAGAGGCCTCGATGGGGGCAAAGAATCTTGGGACTCGACCACCATCAGCATAAAGGCTGTGCTAGTGCCCACAGACAGGATGCTGCAGACATTAGCTGCCTAACCTGCATCACGTAGTCTCAACCCTGGGAAATTGTTTGGACTGACTTTCTCAGGCCATATTGCTTATTACCAGGAGAACAGACACTCCATTGGGGACTAGAGGAAAGCCCTGCCCACATCCTCTCTCCTGACCACAGCCTTCAGCAGGCCTTAGGAACGTTGATGTGTTGAACGTCTCATTTCACAGGCACACAAGAGTCCACCAAGCTAAGCCTCACCATATTCGGTCCAGACACCAAACACTCTGAACAGCAGGCAACAAGTGCCTCTGCAGAGGACTGGCAAAGAAGAGAATGGATAGCCACAACTCAACCCAGGGTGCATTCCATATACACCCGAGACACCATCAAGGGTCAGCCAGTGGCACTCCATGACATCTTCATCCTGAAGAAATTACCCTCAGTGTAGAAAGCAGAAGGCATTTTTGAATACAGAGAAGAACACGGAGATCTGACTAAGACAACAATGGAAGAATCAATTGATGCCGAGGAAAAAGAACAAGAAATGGTCATGGCCATGCAATTGAAGTGAAACCTGTACATGTCCCTTGCCAGGTGGAGGATTTAAACAGCAGCCAGGATACTCACACTGGATCTAAAAACAAAGAAGGAATCAGGGAGTCTCAGACTACAGAGATAAAGGTGATGAAAAAAAAATGAAGAGACTCTAAAAAAAAGTTTTGTTAGCAGATTGGATGCAAATTCAGGAAGCTGGCAGAACCAGAGCATCCAATGAGTCACCTGGAAAACAAATACTGAAAAAAAAAAAAGAAGCAAAGCAAAGGAGAGAAGGAAGAATGATTGCACAGGACATTGGACTTAGGGAAATCCATGTCTGCAAAGAATGTGTATGGGTGCTTATTGTAGGAGACCTAAAAGAGAGAGAAAATAGTGGGCTCAACATTTCCTTGAGAAATCAGAGCTGCAAACATCCCTCATCTGGGGGAAGAAATAGAGATCCAGATGCTGAGGCACAGAGGACTCCCAGCACCATCCACAGAAGCAGAGCAACAGAACACATAATTTCATTCATCCTTCAAAAGCTAGAAATGGAGGAATTCTCTTCACCCAAATATGCTTGGGAGAAGAGTCTTTCTAAAGCCAAGTGCCTTACTTTGAGGTGACCAGCTATGCCAGCTCTAGCAGCACGTTGTCTAGAGCAAGCCACAACAGCCCAAGCCAAAACCCTACCCCTGCATTTCTAAACAATAACAGAGCAGGAGGTCTTGTCTAGAACAATGAGGGGTTAAGAAGACAAAGATTGTGTCCAGGTGTGTCTCCATCAGTTCAGAAGCGGGCTTAAGCTCTGCTCCTTATCCCAGGCTCATAGCAATGTCTTTTTTTTTTTTTTTTTAGGACAGACTGTAATGCCTGCAGTGACTGGAGTACAGACTGATCCCTGAGAGACGAAAGTCAGAGTCCCCTTACTCTCTGCCTGTCCCATTCCCCCAAACACAACAAACAAGACAGGAGACAAGAAAAAGACAAGACAAAAACAACTGCAGGCCCAGCGGTACTGCCACTGATGGGGATTTTCTAGGGGGACTCAAACCCCCTGACCGCCTCGGGGAACACGAACACCCGATGACTGCCTAGGATGACACGAACCCCCTGGCTGCCTAGGGGGACTCAGACCCCCTGGTGACTGCATACGGGGACTCAAACCCCCTGGTGACCATCTTGGGAGACTAGAACCCCCTGAACATCTAGGGGGGCTTGACCACTCCCGACCACCAAGGGGGACTCGAACCCCATATCGATCTACAAACAGAGGAATGGGGCATCCCTGCATCCACTCCAGCCCTGGGGAGCATATCTGCGTCCAGCTTGTCCCCAGTGGGCCATACCCTGGCGCTCCAACCAGACAGACAAACAAGATGCCAACACATCTGGAGGCTTTTCCATAAATTCTAATTCTGGCTCAGATCTCGTTGTTTGATCCTGGGTGAGCCCCCAGTGTTAGAGTCCGTGATCAAAGGAACGAGACTGACACAAAGTGAAAATCAAGCGAAGCTTTATTTCACACCAAGCATCGCAAATGAAACCGACTGGTCGGGGCCATTTCTTCCGTAGAGGCGACGACGATGAGGACGCCGCTCCCGATGACAAAGAGGCGAGGATGACGAGGACGACAACTCTGACGACACAGACTCTGCACTTCTGGGTCTCCTCCAATAAGCACTCATAGATATTAATTGCAGACACGGATTTCCCGAAGTCCATTGTCATGTTCCATCATTCTTCCTTCTCTCCTTTGCTTCGCTTGTTTCCCCGTATTTGTATTCCAGGTACCTCGTTGGATCCTCTGGTTCTGCCAGCATCCTGAACTTTGCATCCATCCTGCCAATAAATATTTTTATAAGGGCCTCTTCATTTTATTTATTTTTTTATTACCTTTATCTCTGTGGTCCGAGACTCCCTGATTCCTTCTAGGTTTTTCTGATCCAGAGTGAGTATCCTGGCTGTTGCTTAAATCCTCCACCTGGCATGTGACATGTACAGGTTTCACTTTGATTTCTTAGCCATGACCAGTTCCTGTTCTTTTGCCTTGGCATCAATTGATTCTTCCATCCTTGCCTTAGTTCAGGTCTCTGTATTCTTTTTTCTGTATTAGAAAAGCGCCTTCTATTTTCTAACCTGAGAGTAATTTCTTCAGGATGAAGATGTCATAGAGTGCCACTGGCTAAACCTTGGTGGAGACTCGGGTATATGTGCCATGCACACTGCGTTGGGAAGTGGCTGTCCCCTCTCTTCTGAGCCAATCCTCTGCAGAGGCACTCGATGCCTGCCCTTTGGAGTGTTTGGTGTCTGGACCGAATATGGTGAGGTTTAGCTTGGTTGACTCTGGTGTGCCTATGAAAGGAGACTTTCAACCCATTCAACCTTACTAATGCCTGCTGAATGCTGTGGTCAAGAGAGAGGATGTGGTCAGGGATTTCTTCTAGTCCTCAATGGAGGGTCTGTTCTCCTGGTACTAAGCAACGTGGCTTGTGGAAGGTAGTCCCAACAGGTTTCCAGTGTTGGAACTACGTGATTTCAGGTGAGGCACCTAATGTCCACCCCGTCCTGTCTGTGGCTACTAGCTCGGGTTTATGCTGACAGTGGTAGAGCCCCAAGATTCTTTTGCCCCCATCAAGGCATCTCCATGAGCAGTGCCTCTTACAGATGCACAGCAAGAAACAATAATCATACCACTGTGTCAACAAGTATTGTTTCAGATCATGGTTTCCGGGCTGTTTGCACCCGATTGCTTGCTGGAGTGCTCTGCAGGAGAAACATAGTGTTCTCTGGAGTCTATGTCTGTCAAGCAGCTGATCTGAGATACCCGGGCCTCAAGACCCTTTGGTTGCAAGTACTCCTGCCATTCAGAACGTCTCCATTTCTACGCCAACAGCTATGGGTCAGCATCAAACTTGTGTGTTCCCAGTGTGCTCCTCTCTCCTGGGACTTTGTCTTTGGCCATGGCTCCCTGACCTCTGAGGCACCAACCGTCCACTTCTCTCCGAATACATGTCTATACCCTTCTCCTATGGACTCTGCAACTTCTCTCTTTCGCCATGGAGTTTGGTTTCAAGGCTTCAGGTTCATTGACGCCATAGTTCCACTGATGTGGTCATCTTCCTGTTGTGCTGATGGCTGAAGACAAGCCTGGAGCTCCCAGAAAATTCTGCAATCTCCCTGTCTGGCCAATGCACCACAGACTCTTACCCAGCCATAAGCCAGTAGGAATCTTGAAATGGGCCACCTGTGGCAGAAAGGGGGCGAGCATTGTGCTACGGCACATCTGTCAGTCACAGAAAGGCAAATAACATACGATTTCACTCACTCATGGAAGGAAAGGAACATGTGAAAAAGAAAGAAAAAAGGGACACACAATGAGACTCTAACCGGGCACACAAAATTTGGTGTTTGTTCCACGGCAGGTTAGGGAGAGTCTGTGTTTCTAAAAGAGGATTAAATGGGACATTCATTGCAGGAAATGTGGCCAAACGAGATGGAACATGAGTTTCAATATGTTTGAAGGTAAACTGTGATCCAAAGGATAGCAGTTTCATATCTCTTAAAATATCATTCTAAGTGATTTGTGAAACACACCCAACCTCCCATCTTCCCCCTACACACACTTAAAAGAGTCCCACAGAATTTAGGGAGCAAGTGAGGAGTAGCATTTATGGAACCAACCTCAGAGAAAACACCTAATGGAAAAAAAGTATCAATGTCAGAAACCGACAAAACTGGAAAAGTTAACTTCTTACCTATCAAGAATTAATTAAAGCATTCATGACTAAACTCTCCTAAACAAACTAACCTAAAAGTCCCCTCCACACAAGTATGCCCACAAATCCAATACCTGAGAGAAAAGGATAAATTCCAAGACACAAACCCACTACCAAGAATAGGTCATGAACATACACATCTGACGTCTCACGTAATGATGAAAGTGTTTGAAGCATTCCTCAAACACCTTCCTCCAGGAAAAATGCCACGTCAAACCAATTTGCTGATCAACACTCTGAGACATTTAATGAAGGCAATACCGGTTCTTCTCATCTATTCCCGAAATGTAGGAAGTGGGAAGAATCTAATTTGCAATGTCCAAAGACCCAATTAATATAAGGACCTCATAGGAAACCAATTGCATAAAATTTTAACCAGTAAGATAATAAAAGTTTACTTCATTTCTTTCCTATTTCTTTCTTCATCTGCATGGGAAATGGCCTCTTTTTCTTTCTTTTCAATACTTTTTCTTTTGTTCAGGAAGCCAGCATTTCATCCCTCATACTTTTGTGAGATTGTGTTCCCTGATACTTTAGTTGCATATACCACCGAGTGATCATCAACAGCATATATCCCACACCACCTCCATACCATGTTCCAGTAACCTCATTTCTGGCAATTCTCATCCTTCTGTAACCCTCAGCTTGGTTCCCAGAGTCCTGAGTCTCTCATGGTTTGTCTCCCTGTCTGACTTCTACTCTTTCCGTTTTCCCCTGCTTTTACTCATGTCCATGGTTCTCCTCATGGGCCACATATGAGTGAAGTCATATGATATATATCTCTTGGACTCCTATAGATTTCATTGAGAATAACCCAGCCCTGTGTCACTCATGTCAAGGCGAGTATCAGGGTTTCATCCCTCTCGATGTCGCAGGTCTCATCTGTGGTCTGGATGGACAACACATTCTTTTTTTTTTTTTTTAATTTTTTTTTCAGCAACAGTATTCATTGTTTTTGCACAACACCCAGTGCTCCATGCAATACGTGCCCTCCCTATTACCCACCACCTGGTTCCCCAACCTCCCACCCCCGACCCTTCAAAACCCTCAGGTTGTTTTTCAGAGTCCATAGTCTCTTATGATTCGCCTCCCCTTCCAATTTTTTTTTATGAACATATAATGTATTTTTACCCCCAGAGGCCAGATCAGGAGGAACAATGGGAGAACAAGGGGCCATGGCAGTGGGACAGAGAGCGGATGCTCCATGCTGGTGGGGAGATGCAGGAAGATGAAGAAGAGGAGAACAAACTAGGGAGCTCAGAGCCAAGGTCTGGCATTTAACAATGGTGGGAGGTGCTCGGGATCTGGCTGCTTTCCATAGGGTCATAGGTAAAAATTGAATAAACCATCATTTGGCCCCAATCAATCCTTACCTACTGTTTCTTGTTGTGGTGGTTGTTGTCGTTTTTCAACGATGTGCTTGCATGTATGGGACAGAGAGAGACAGCGAGAACCTAATCAGTGAGGGAGCAGGAGAGGGAGAAGCAGATATCCCTCTGTAAGGGGACCTGAGGTGGGAACCATTCCAATGAGCCTGGGATTAGGAGCAGAGCTGAAGGCTGCTTCTGAACTGATGGAGACACCCTTGGACACAATTTTTGTCTTCTTAACACCTCATTGTTCTAGAGAAGAACTCCAGCTCTGTTATTGTTTAGAAATGCAGGGTATAGGGTTTTGGCTTGGGCTGGTATGGCTTGCTCTATAAAACGTGCCATTAGAGCTCACATCGCTGGTCGCCTAGAAGTAAGGCACTTGGCTTTAGAAACACTCTTCTCCCAAGCATATTTGGGCGAAGAGAATTCCTCCATTGTTAGCTTTGGAACGGTGCATGACACTGTCTTTTGTTGCTCTGCATCTGGATGGTGCTGGGAGTCCTCTGTGCCTCAGAATCTGGATCTCTGTTTCTTCCCCCAGATGAGGGATGTTTGCAGCTCTGATTTCTCAAAGAAATGTTGGGCCCACTATTTTCTCTCTCTTCTAGGTCTCCTACAAGAAGCACCCATAGACATTCATTGCAGTCACGGATTTCCCGAAGTCAATTGTCATGTTCCATCATTTGTCCTTCTCTCCTTTGCTTTGCTTCTTTGTTTCCCAGTACTTGTATTCCATGAACCTCATTGGATCCTCTGGTTCTGCCAGCTTCCTGTATTTTGCATCCAGCCTTCTAACAAATCCTTTCATAAGGGCCTCTTCATTTTATTTAATTTCATTTATCAATTTTATCTCTGTGGTCTGAGACTCCCTGATTCCTTCTAGGTTTTTCTGATCCAGAGTGAGCATCCTGGCTGCTGCTTAAATCCTCCACCTGGCATGTGACATGTACAGGTTTCACTTCAATTGCATGGCCATGACCATTTCTTGTTCTTTTTCCTCGGCATCAATTGATTCTTCCATCTTTGCCTTAGTCAGGTCTCTGTATTCTTCTCTATATTCAAAAATGCCTTCTGTTTTCTATACATAGGGTAATTTCTTTAGGATGAAGATGTCATTGAGTACCACTGACTGAGCCTTGATGGAGTCCTGGGTGTATGTGGAATCCCCCCTGGTTTGAATTGTGGTTATCCATTCTCTTCTTTGCCAGTCCTCTGCAGAGGCACTCGTTGCTTGCCATTCGGATTTTTGGTGTCTGGACCGAATATGCTGAGGCTTAGCTTGGTGGGCTCTGGTGTGCCTGTGAAAGGAGACTTTCGACACATGCAACATTACTAAAGCCTGCTGAATGCTGTTGTCAGTAGAGAAGATGTGGGCAGTGTTCCTGATTGTGTCGGGGGGCAGTGCACATGTGCGGAGCGTGAAGTTCCTGGCCTGAGGCTTGGTTGTAATCCTGACCATTTCTTGATCTTTCTGGAGTAAGACAGAATTGTAGATCATTGCCCTTCTCAGGAGTGCAGAGGGCTGGTGGTGACAATCCCGGCCCAAGACTATAAATTCGGCCATGGAGAAGGTGACACCGACTCGCTTCGCAAACTGTCTTGGTGAAATACCCAGGCGGCTCTTATGGTTCGGGAGGGCTTTGGCACCTCCTGGCTGACCCATGACTACTAAAGCAATGTGGAGTGATTAAACAAGGTTTGGGGAGGAGTGGTTGCTAGGAGCTCAAAACTTTGTGTCGTCACAGAAGCTGAATTCACTTAAGCAGCCATCCCTCTCTCATGGGCTATGAGTCCTGTGGTTTTAGGTAGGAAGCTGTGGGAAGGACTAAAAAAGAGCCCTGACTGCCTGCTCATGAACTCAGGTGGTCTTTGCGGTATCTCTCCCACTTCATCTTTCGACACAAAGAGAAAAGCACATGAATTCGGTGTGCCATCCTTTCGGCCAGCATATCTCCAGAAGGAGCCAGGTGTTCCTATTTCTACTGCAACGTCCAGAGATCTCAATCAAGAGGGAGGCCTCTTGGGTATCATGAGATCTCTGGGAGCTTTGATATCCTATGGGTGAGAGCGTCCTTCCATAGGTTCTTTTCCCAATGTGTTCTAGGGAGTAGGGTTTGCCCTTGGTGCTTGGTTGGCGTGGAATGTAAGAGAAGGAATAAGGGAAGTAAAGACACATTTCAAGGAAACATGCTAGGGCATGGGTGCATTGTGCAGTCCGCATCCTGAACTCCTAGTATTCTGAAGCACCAGTCCTATGGGAGGAGGGCTCTGTCTAGCTGACTTTACCTGAAACACATTTGCAAAGGCTTCAAGGAGAGTGACATTTTTCATGATCGCTACCCCTGAAAGAAGAGCCCTGGACAGCACACCTGTCATCATCAGTTAACGTTACATGCCGAGGTCATGGGGATAGCCATGTTGACCAACTCTCTTAATTCGGAGGAGAAGGAATTTCCTAAACAGATGGCCTGCCATGCCCACTCTAGCAAAACTGTGGAAGGAGCCAAGATGGCCTTCAACAGGCTACCAGATAAAGAATGTGTTGTCGGATTAAGCAAGATGGCGGAGAAGTAGCAGGCTGAGACTACATCAGGTAGCAGGAGATCAGCTCAATAGCTTATGTAAACATTGCAAACACCTATAAATCCAACTGGAGATCGAAGAGAAGAAGAACAACAATTCTAGGAACAGAAAATCAACCACTTTCTGAAAGGTAGGACTGGCGGAGAAGTGAATCTAAAACGACGGGGAGATAGACCACGGGGCGAGGGGCTGGCTCCCAGCAAGCGGTGGAGCAATGGAGCACAAAATAGGACTTTTAAAAGTCTGTTACACTGAGGGACACTGCTCCAGAGGCTAAATTGGGGTAAAGCCCACGCGGGGTCAGCGTGGCCCCAGGTCCCGCAGGGTCACAGAAGGATTGGGGTGTCGGAGTGTCGCAGAGCACGCAGGTATTAGAACAGAGAAGCCGGCTATAGAGACAGAGCCAAGGACCAAAATTTCAGCTCGGGATTACCTTGAACTGGTTGCGGGCTGGGTGAGCTCGGAGCACGGCTAGAGGCTGGGGATACGGGAAGGCCTCCATTTATTATTGCACCTCATTAATAGCTTTTTTGATTTCAACGTGGTTAGATTTTAGTTCTCTAATTTCTCCAGAAAGGGCTTTTATATCTCCAGAGAGGGTTTCTGTAATATCTTCCATGCCTTTTTCGAACTCAGCTAGAACCTTCAGAATCGTCATTCTGAACTCTTGATCTGACATATTACCAAGGTCTGTGTTGATTAGGTCCCTAGCCTTCAGTACTGCCTCTTGTTCTTTAGTATGTGGTGATTTTTTCCACCTTGTCATTTTGTCCAGATAAGAGGATATGAAGGATCAAATAAAATATTAAAGGGTGGCAAAGACCCCAGAAAAATTCGCTATAACCAAATCAGAAAGAAGGGACTCCAAATTTGGGGGGGGGGTAGAAAGGGGATAAAAAGAGGTTCAGAAAAAAAAAGAAAAAAATTTAAAAAATAAAACAAATAAAAAATATAAAGAAGAAAGAAAAAATATATATATTTAGAAAAACTAGTCAAAAAATGTAAAAAAGATAAGGGTAAAAGTTTTAAAAAATTTAGCAGAAGAAGAAAAAAGAAAGAAAAAAATTGAAAAAAGAAAAAAAAATGAATTAACCACAAGACAAAAGAATCATGGGGAGAAAGCCATGAGTTCCGTGCTTTGCTTTCTCCTCCTCTGGAATTGCGCTGCTGTCTTAGGAATTGAACCTGCTTTCCTTGATAGATGAAGTTCATCCTGGCTCGATATTTTGTTGATCTTCTGGGGGAGGGGCCTGTTGTAGTGACTCTCAAGTGTCTTTGCCCGAGGCAGGATTGCACGGCCCTTACCGGGGGCTGGACTAAGTAATCCGCTCGGGTTCGCTTTTGGGAACTTCTGTTCCCTGAACGCTTTCCGTAGAGTTCTGGAGGACGGGAATGAAAATGGCGGCCTCCTAGTCTCCGGCCCAGAGGAGCCAAGAGCCCGGGGCCCCACTCCTCAGTGTGCCCCCAGAGGACAGCACCCAATCACTCCCGTATCCCCAGCCTCTAGCCGTTCTCCGAGCTCACCCAGCCCGCAACCAGTTCAAGGTAATCCCGAGCTGAAATTTTGGTCCTTGGCTCTGTCTCTATAGCCGGCTTCTCTGTTCTAATACCTGCGTGCTCTGCGACACTCCGACACCCCAATCCTTCTGTGACCCTGCGGGACCTGGGGCCACGCTGACCCCGCGTGGGCTTTACCCCAATTTAGCCTCTGGAGCAGTGTCCCTCAGTGTAACAGACTTTTAAAAGTCCTATTTTGTGCTCCATTGCTCCACCGCTTGCTGGGAGCCAGCCCCTCGCCCCGTGGTCTATCTCCCCGTCGTTTTAGATTCACTTCTCCGCCAGTCCTACCTTTCAGAAAGTGGTTGATTTTCTGTTCCTAGAATTGTTGTTCTTCTTCTCTTCGATCTCCAGTTGGATTTATAGGTGTTTGCAATGTTTACATAAGCTATTGAGCTGATCTCCTGCTACCTGATGTAGTCTCAGCCTGCTACTTCTCCGCCATCTTGCTTAATCCGACAACACATTCTTTATCTGGTAGCCTATTGAAGGCCATCTTGGCTCCTTCCACAGTTTTGCTAGAGTGGGCATGGCAGGCCATCTGTTTAGGAAATTCCTTCTCCTCCGAATTAAGAGAGTTGGTCAACATGGCTATCCCCATGACCTCGGCATGTAACGTTAACTGATGATGACAGGTGTGCTGTCCAGGGCTCTTCTTTCAGGGGTAGCGATCATGAAAAATGTCACTCTCCTTGAAGCCTTTGCAAATGTGTTTCAGGTAAAGTCAGCTAGACAGAGCCCTCCTCCCATAGGACTGGTGCTTCAGAATACTAGGAGTTCAGGATGCGGACTGCACAATGCACCCATGCCCTAGCATGTTTCCTTGAAATGTGTCTTTACTTCCCTTATTCCTTCTCTTACATTCCACGCCAACCAAGCACCAAGGGCAAACCCTACTCCCTAGAACACATTGGGAAAAGAACCTATGGAAGGACGCTCTCACCCATAGGATATCAAAGCTCCCAGAGATCTCATGATACCCAAGAGGCCTCCCTCTTGATTGAGATCTCTGGACGTTGCAGTAGAAATAGGAACACCTGGCTCCTTCTGGAGATATGCTGGCCGAAAGGATGGCACACCGAATTCATGTGCTTTTCTCTTTGTGTCGAAAGATGAAGTGGGAGAGATACCGCAAAGACCACCTGAGTTCATGAGCAGGCAGTCAGGGCTCTTTTTTAGTCCTTCCCACAGCTTCCTACCTAAAACCACAGGACTCATAGCCCATGAGAGAGGGATGG
The DNA here is from genome assembly GCF_922984935.1 of Meles meles. NCBI lineage: Eukaryota > Metazoa > Chordata > Mammalia > Carnivora > Mustelidae > Meles > Meles meles. The sequence goes on along the minus strand of NW_025721171.1, from coordinate 104,948 downwards.
CTGCTTAAGTGAATTCAGCTTCTGTGACGACACAAAGTTTTGAGCTCCTAGCAACCACTCCTCCCCAAACCTTGTTTAATCACTCCACATTGCTTTAGTAGTCATGGGTCAGCCAGGAGGTGCCAAAGCCCTCCCGAACCATAAGAGCCGCCTGGGTATTTCACCAAGACAGTTTGCGAAGCGAGTCGGTGTCACCTTCTCCATGGCCGAATTTATAGTCTTGGGCCGGGATTGTCACCACCAGCCCTCTGCACTCCTGAGAAGGGCAATGATCTACAATTCTGTCTTACTCCAGAAAGATCAAGAAATGGTCAGGATTACAACCAAGCCTCAGGCCAGGAACTTCACGCTCCGCACATGTGCACTGCCCCCCGACACAATCAGGAACACTGCCCACATCTTCTCTACTGACAACAGCATTCAGCAGGCTTTAGTAATGTTGCATGTGTCGAAAGTCTCCTTTCACAGGCACACCAGAGCCCACCAAGCTAAGCCTCAGCATATTCGGTCCAGACACCAAAAATCCGAATGGCAAGCAACGAGTGCCTCTGCAGAGGACTGGCAAAGAAGAGAATGGATAACCACAATTCAAACCAGGGGGGATTCCACATACACCCAGGACTCCATCAAGGCTCAGTCAGTGGTACTCAATGACATCTTCATCCTAAAGAAATTACCCTATGTATAGAAAACAGAAGGCATTTTTGAATATAGAGAAGAATACAGAGACCTGACTAAGGCAAAGATGGAAGAATCAATTGATGCCGAGGAAAAAGAACAAGAAATGGTCATGGCCATGCAATTGAAGTGAAACCTGTACATGTCACATGCCAGGTGGAGGATTTAAGCAGCAGCCAGGATACTCACTCTGGATCAGAAAAACCTAGAAGGAATCAGGGAGTCTCAGACCACAGAGATAAAATTGATAAATGAAATTAAATAAAATGAAGAGGCCCTTATGAAAGGATTTGTTAGAAGGCTGGATGCAAAATACAGGAAGCTGGCAGAACCAGAGGATCCAATGAGGTTCATGGAATACAAGTACTGGGAAACAAAGAAGCAAAGCAAAGGAGAGAAGGACAAATGATGGAACATGACAATTGACTTCGGGAAATCCGTGACTGCAATGAATGTCTATGGGTGCTTCTTGTAGGAGACCTAGAAGAGAGAGAAAATAGTGGGCCCAACATTTCTTTGAGAAATCAGAGCTGCAAACATCCCTCATCTGGGGGAAGAAACAGAGATCCAGATTCTGAGGCACAGAGGACTCCCAGCACCATCCAGATGCAGAGCAACAAAAGACAGTGTCATGCACCGTTCCAAAGCTAACAATGGAGGAATTCTCTTCGCCCAAATATGCTTGGGAGAAGAGTGTTTCTAAAGCCAAGTGCCTTACTTCTAGGCGACCAGCGATGTGAGCTCTAATGGCACGTTTTATAGAGCAAGCCATACCAGCCCAAGCCAAAACCCTATACCCTGCATTTCTAAACAATAACAGAGCTGGAGTTCTTCTCTAGAACAATGAGGTGTTAAGAAGACAAAAATTGTGTCCAAGGGTGTCTCCATCAGTTCAGAAGCAGCCTTCAGCTCTGCTCCTAATCCCAGGCTCATTGGAATGGTTCCCACCTCAGGTCCCCTTACAGAGGGATATCTGCTTCTCCCTCTCCTGCTCCCTCACTGATTAGGTTCTCGCTGTCTCTCTCTGTCCCATACATGCAAGCACATCGTTGAAAAACGACAACAACCACCACAACAAGAAACAGTAGGTAAGGATTGATTGGGGCCAAATGATGGTTTATTCAATTTTTACCTATGACCCTATGGAAAGCAGCCAGATCCCGAGCACCTCCCACCATTGTTAAATGCCAGACCTTGGCTCTGAGCTCCCTAGTTTGTTCTCCTCTTCTTCATCTTCCTGCATCTCCCCACCAGCATGGAGCATCCGCTCTCTGTCCCACTGCCATGGCCCCTTGTTCTCCCATTGTTCCTCCTGATCTGGCCTCTGGGGGTAAAAATACATTATATGTTCATAAAAAAAATTGGAAGGGGAGGCGAATCATAAGAGACTATGGACTCTGAAAAACAACCTGAGGGTTTTGAAGGGTCGGGGGTGGGAGGTTGGGGAACCAGGTGGTGGGTAATAGGGAGGGCACGTATTGCATGGAGCACTGGGTGTTGTGCAAAAACAATGAATACTGTTGCTGAAAAAAAAATTAAAAAAAAAAAAAAAAGAATGTGTTGTCCATCCAGACCACAGATGAGACCTGCGACATCGAGAGGGATGAAACCCTGATACTCGCCTTGACATGAGTGACACAGGGCTGGGTTATTCTCAATGAAATCTATAGGAGTCCAAGAGATATATATCATATGACTTCACTCATATGTGGCCCATGAGGAGAACCATGGACATGAGTAAAAGCAGGGGAAAACGGAAAGAGTAGAAGTCAGACAGGGAGACAAACCATGAGAGACTCAGGACTCTGGGAACCAAGCTGAGGGTTACAGAAGGATGAGAATTGCCAGAAATGAGGTTACTGGAACATGGTATGGAGGTGGTGTGGGATATATGCTGTTGATGATCACTCGGTGGTATATGCAACTAAAGTATCAGGGAACACAATCTCACAAAAGTATGAGGGATGAAATGCTGGCTTCCTGAACAAAAGAAAAAGTATTGAAAAGAAAGAAAAAGAGGCCATTTCCCATGCAGATGAAGAAAGAAATAGGAAAGAAATGAAGTAAACTTTTATTATCTTACTGGTTAAAATTTTATGCAATTGGTTTCCTATGAGGTCCTTATATTAATTGGGTCTTTGGACATTGCAAATTAGATTCTTCCCACTTCCTACATTTCGGGAATAGATGAGAAGAACCGGTATTGCCTTCATTAAATGTCTCAGAGTGTTGATCAGCAAATTGGTTTGACGTGGCATTTTTCCTGGAGGAAGGTGTTTGAGGAATGCTTCAAACACTTTCATCATTACGTGAGACGTCAGATGTGTATGTTCATGACCTATTCTTGGTAGTGGGTTTGTGTCTTGGAATTTATCCTTTTCTCTCAGGTATTGGATTTGTGGGCATACTTGTGTGGAGGGGACTTTTAGGTTAGTTTGTTTAGGAGAGTTTAGTCATGAATGCTTTAATTAATTCTTGATAGGTAAGAAGTTAACTTTTCCAGTTTTGTCGGTTTCTGACATTGATACTTTTTTTCCATTAGGTGTTTTCTCTGAGGTTGGTTCCATAAATGCTACTCCTCACTTGCTCCCTAAATTCTGTGGGACTCTTTTAAGTGTGTGTAGGGGGAAGATGGGAGGTTGGGTGTGTTTCACAAATCACTTAGAATGATATTTTAAGAGATATGAAACTGCTATCCTTTGGATCACAGTTTACCTTCAAACATATTGAAACTCATGTTCCATCTCGTTTGGCCACATTTCCTGCAATGAATGTCCCATTTAATCCTCTTTTAGAAACACAGACTCTCCCTAACCTGCCGTGGAACAAACACCAAATTTTGTGTGCCCGGTTAGAGTCTCATTGTGTGTCCCTTTTTTCTTTCTTTTTCACATGTTCCTTTCCTTCCATGAGTGAGTGAAATCGTATGTTATTTGCCTTTCTGTGACTGACAGATGTGCCGTAGCACAATGCTCGCCCCCTTTCTGCCACAGGTGGCCCATTTCAAGATTCCTACTGGCTTATGGCTGGGTAAGAGTCTGTGGTGCATTGGCCAGACAGGGAGATTGCAGAATTTTCTGGGAGCTCCAGGCTTGTCTTCAGCCATCAGCACAACAGGAAGATGACCACATCAGTGGAACTATGGCGTCAATGAACCTGAAGCCTTGAAACCAAACTCCATGGCGAAAGAGAGAAGTTGCAGAGTCCATAGGAGAAGGGTATAGACATGTATTCGGAGAGAAGTGGACGGTTGGTGCCTCAGAGGTCAGGGAGCCATGGCCAAAGACAAAGTCCCAGGAGAGAGGAGCACACTGGGAACACACAAGTTTGATGCTGACCCATAGCTGTTGGCGTAGAAATGGAGACGTTCTGAATGGCAGGAGTACTTGCAACCAAAGGGTCTTGAGGCCCGGGTATCTCAGATCAGCTGCTTGACAGACATAGACTCCAGAGAACACTATGTTTCTCCTGCAGAGCACTCCAGCAAGCAATCGGGTGCAAACAGCCCGGAAACCATGATCTGAAACAATACTTGTTGACACAGTGGTATGATTATTGTTTCTTGCTGTGCATCTGTAAGAGGCACTGCTCATGGAGATGCCTTGATGGGGGCAAAAGAATCTTGGGGCTCTACCACTGTCAGCATAAACCCGAGCTAGTAGCCACAGACAGGACGGGGTGGACATTAGGTGCCTCACCTGAAATCACGTAGTTCCAACACTGGAAACCTGTTGGGACTACCTTCCACAAGCCACGTTGCTTAGTACCAGGAGAACAGACCCTCCATTGAGGACTAGAAGAAATCCCTGACCACATCCTCTCTCTTGACCACAGCATTCAGCAGGCATTAGTAAGGTTGAATGGGTTGAAAGTCTCCTTTCATAGGCACACCAGAGTCAACCAAGCTAAACCTCACCATATTCGGTCCAGACACCAAACACTCCAAAGGGCAGGCATCGAGTGCCTCTGCAGAGGATTGGCTCAGAAGAGAGGGGACAGCCACTTCCCAACGCAGTGTGCATGGCACATATACCCGAGTCTCCACCAAGGTTTAGCCAGTGGCACTCTATGACATCTTCATCCTGAAGAAATTACTCTCAGGTTAGAAAATAGAAGGCGCTTTTCTAATACAGAAAAAAGAATACAGAGACCTGAACTAAGGCAAGGATGGAAGAATCAATTGATGCCAAGGCAAAAGAACAGGAACTGGTCATGGCTAAGAAATCAAAGTGAAACCTGTACATGTCACATGCCAGGTGGAGGATTTAAGCAACAGCCAGGATACTCACTCTGGATCAGAAAAACCTAGAAGGAATCAGGGAGTCTCGGACCACAGAGATAAAGGTAATAAAAAAATAAATAAAATGAAGAGGCCCTTATAAAAATATTTATTGGCAGGATGGATGCAAAGTTCAGGATGCTGGCAGAACCAGAGGATCCAACGAGGTACCTGGAATACAAATACGGGGAAACAAGCGAAGCAAAGGAGAGAAGGAAGAATGATGGAACATGACAATGGACTTCGGGAAATCCGTGTCTGCAATTAATATCTATGAGTGCTTATTGGAGGAGACCCAGAAGTGCAGAGTCTGTGTCGTCAGAGTTGTCGTCCTCGTCATCCTCGCCTCTTTGTCATCGGGAGCGGCGTCCTCATCGTCGTCGCCTCTACGGAAGAAATGGCCCCGACCAGTCGGTTTCATTTGCGATGCTTGGTGTGAAATAAAGCTTCGCTTGATTTTCACTTTGTGTCAGTCTCGTTCCTTTGATCACGGACTCTAACACTGGGGGCTCACCCAGGATCAAACAACGAGATCTGAGCCAGAATTAGAATTTATGGAAAAGCCTCCAGATGTGTTGGCATCTTGTTTGTCTGTCTGGTTGGAGCGCCAGGGTATGGCCCACTGGGGACAAGCTGGACGCAGATATGCTCCCCAGGGCTGGAGTGGATGCAGGGATGCCCCATTCCTCTGTTTGTAGATCGATATGGGGTTCGAGTCCCCCTTGGTGGTCGGGAGTGGTCAAGCCCCCCTAGATGTTCAGGGGGTTCTAGTCTCCCAAGATGGTCACCAGGGGGTTTGAGTCCCCGTATGCAGTCACCAGGGGGTCTGAGTCCCCCTAGGCAGCCAGGGGGTTCGTGTCATCCTAGGCAGTCATCGGGTGTTCGTGTTCCCCGAGGCGGTCAGGGGGTTTGAGTCCCCCTAGAAAATCCCCATCAGTGGCAGTACCGCTGGGCCTGCAGTTGTTTTTGTCTTGTCTTTTTCTTGTCTCCTGTCTTGTTTGTTGTGTTTGGGGGAATGGGACAGGCAGAGAGTAAGGGGACTCTGACTTTCGTCTCTCAGGGATCAGTCTGTACTCCAGTCACTGCAGGCATTACAGTCTGTCCTAAAAAAAAAAAAAAAAAGACATTGCTATGAGCCTGGGATAAGGAGCAGAGCTTAAGCCCGCTTCTGAACTGATGGAGACACACCTGGACACAATCTTTGTCTTCTTAACCCCTCATTGTTCTAGACAAGACCTCCTGCTCTGTTATTGTTTAGAAATGCAGGGGTAGGGTTTTGGCTTGGGCTGTTGTGGCTTGCTCTAGACAACGTGCTGCTAGAGCTGGCATAGCTGGTCACCTCAAAGTAAGGCACTTGGCTTTAGAAAGACTCTTCTCCCAAGCATATTTGGGTGAAGAGAATTCCTCCATTTCTAGCTTTTGAAGGATGAATGAAATTATGTGTTCTGTTGCTCTGCTTCTGTGGATGGTGCTGGGAGTCCTCTGTGCCTCAGCATCTGGATCTCTATTTCTTCCCCCAGATGAGGGATGTTTGCAGCTCTGATTTCTCAAGGAAATGTTGAGCCCACTATTTTCTCTCTCTTTTAGGTCTCCTACAATAAGCACCCATACACATTCTTTGCAGACATGGATTTCCCTAAGTCCAATGTCCTGTGCAATCATTCTTCCTTCTCTCCTTTGCTTTGCTTCTTTTTTTTTTTTCAGTATTTGTTTTCCAGGTGACTCATTGGATGCTCTGGTTCTGCCAGCTTCCTGAATTTGCATCCAATCTGCTAACAAAACTTTTTTTTAGAGTCTCTTCATTTTTTTTTCATCACCTTTATCTCTGTAGTCTGAGACTCCCTGATTCCTTCTTTGTTTTTAGATCCAGTGTGAGTATCCTGGCTGCTGTTTAAATCCTCCACCTGGCAAGGGACATGTACAGGTTTCACTTCAATTGCATGGCCATGACCATTTCTTGTTCTTTTTCCTCGGCATCAATTGATTCTTCCATTGTTGTCTTAGTCAGATCTCCGTGTTCTTCTCTGTATTCAAAAATGCCTTCTGCTTTCTACACTGAGGGTAATTTCTTCAGGATGAAGATGTCATGGAGTGCCACTGGCTGACCCTTGATGGTGTCTCGGGTGTATATGGAATGCACCCTGGGTTGAGTTGTGGCTATCCATTCTCTTCTTTGCCAGTCCTCTGCAGAGGCACTTGTTGCCTGCTGTTCAGAGTGTTTGGTGTCTGGACCGAATATGGTGAGGCTTAGCTTGGTGGACTCTTGTGTGCCTGTGAAATGAGACGTTCAACACATCAACGTTCCTAAGGCCTGCTGAAGGCTGTGGTCAGGAGAGAGGATGTGGGCAGGGCTTTCCTCTAGTCCCCAATGGAGTGTCTGTTCTCCTGGTAATAAGCAATATGGCCTGAGAAAGTCAGTCCAAACAATTTCCCAGGGTTGAGACTACGTGATGCAGGTTAGGCAGCTAATGTCTGCAGCATCCTGTCTGTGGGCACTAGCACAGCCTTTATGCTGATGGTGGTCGAGTCCCAAGATTCTTTGCCCCCATCGAGGCCTCTCGACGAAGAGTGCCTGTCACTGATGCACAACAAGAAACAATAATCATACCACTGTTTCGACAGGAATTGTTTCTGATCGTTGTTTCCAAGTTGTCTGCACCTGGCTGCTTGCTGGTTTCCTCTGCAGGAGAAACACAGGAGAAACACCCACAGTGCTCTCTGGGTCTATGTCTGTCAAGGATGCTGATCTGAGATACCTGGGCTTCAATACATTATGGGTACAAGTTCTCGTGCCATTCAGACCCTCTCCATTTCTCCACCAATAGCTATGGGTCAACGTCCAACTTGTGGGTTCCCATTGTGCTCCTCTCTCCTGGGCCTTTGGCTTTGGCCATGGCTCCCTGCACTCTGAAGCACCAATCATCCACTTCTACCCTCTGACAGGTCTACACCCTTCTCCCATGGTCTATGCGACTTCTTCTCTCCTTTGCTGTGGAGTTTGATTTCTAGGCTTCAGGTTCATTGATGCCTGGTTCCATTGATGTGGTCATTTTCCTGTTGTGCTGATGGCTGAAGACAAGCCGGGAGCTCCCAGATATTCCTGCAATCTCCTTGTCCTCCCAGTGCACCACAGACTCTTAGCCAGCCATAAGCAAGAAGGAATCTTGAAACTTGCCTCATGTGGCAGAATGGTGGAGAGCATTGGGCTGCGTCCCATCTGTCAGTCACAGAAAGAAAATATCATACGATTTCTCTCACTCATGGAAATAAAGTTTAGGTGAAAACACAAGAAAAAAGGGACAGACAATGAGACTCTAACTGGCACACATAATTTGGTGTTTGTTCCACGGCAGGTTAGGGAGAGTCTCTGTTTCTAAAAGAGGATTAAATGGGACATTCGTTGCAGGAAATGTGGCCGAACGAGATGGAACATGATTTTCCAATATGTTTGAAGGTGAATTGTGATCCAAAGAAGAGCGTCTTCATATCTCTTAAAATATCATTCTAAGCGTTTTGTGAAACACACCCACCCTCATACCCACCCTCACACACACACTTAAAAGTGTCCCACAGAACTTAGGGAGGAAGTAATGAGTAGCACTCATGGAAACAACCTTAGAGGAAATACCATAAAGGGAAAAAATTATCAAAGTCACAGACCAACAAAACTGGAAAAGTTAACTTCTTACCTATCAAGAATTAATTAAAGCATTTAGGACTAAACTCTCCTTAACAACCTCACCTAAAAGACCTCTACACACAAGTATGCCCGCAATTCCAAGACCTGAGAGAAAAGGATAAATTCTGAGACACATACCCACTACCAAGGCTAGGTCATGAACATACACATCTGATGTCTCAGGTAATGACGAAAGTGTTTGAAGCATTCCTCAAACACCTCCCATCACCCAAAAGGCCAGGTTCAAATCAATTCCCTGGTACACACCCCGAGACATTTAATGAAGGCAATGTCAGTTCTTCTCATCTATTCCTGAAAAGTAGGAAGAGGGAAGATTCTAATTTGCAATGTCCAAAGACCCAATTCAGATAAGGGTCTTATAGGAAACCAAATGCATACCATTTTAATCAGTAAGATAATAAAAATATACATTTATTTCTTTCATCTTTCTTTTTTCATCTATATGTGAAATGTCCTGTTTTTCTTTCTTTTCAATACTTTTTCTTATGTTCGGCTAGCCAGCCTCTCATCCCTCATACGTTTGTGAGATAGCGTTCCCTGATTCTTTAGTTGCATATACCACAGAGTGCTCATCAACATCATATATGCCACACCACCTCCATACCATTAACCAGTTCCCTAATTCCTGACATGTCTCATCCTTCTGTAGCCCTCTGCTTGGTTCCCAGAGTCCTGAGTCTTTCCTGATTTGTCTTCCTGTCTGATTACTTCTCTTTCCCTTTTCCCTTGCTTCTCCTAATGCCCATGGTATTCCTCATGGGACACATATGAGTGTAGCCATATGATATTTCCCTTGGACTGCTTCTAAATTCATTGAATACGTGCACAACACATAGCACAGACCATTTCTCAGTGCTCCTCAACTTTTCTGTGCTACGCCTTTTGTTAGGCTATTCAGACTTTAAAGGAGACACAAGTCAGGTCCTGGTTTGGTCCTCGTCTTAAGCCTTATTTCGGCTTCCCACATCTCCCCCTTCCTTTTTAAACAAGTCAAGCAAATGTATTTGTGCTTGGGCATGTAGTCATTGCTATCCCGCACGAAACTGTACAATGCACCATATTAAAATAAGAGTAAATAATATAATGGGAAGTCCGGTGAACAACCAGAATGAATGTTGTAACAAGTTACCAGGGTTAAACCCGTGGAGACTATCTAGGATATGGGCAAGCACTTCAGCAGGGTTAACTACATCCAATTGAGACTGACTGATGCTTGATATATCTTTTTGCAGATCCACTAAATCAAGACTAACATTAGTACGATAAACAGTTAGTTAACCCACAGTTGTTACAATGGATGTTATACAGCAGGCGTCCCCCCCAGAAAGGAGGTGAGAACTATTGTTCCCGAGCCCACTACCTACCAAAAGGTCTAGGAACACAGGCCCCTCCAGCGATAGTCACATTATGCATTGCTGGCCCGGGAGGGTAAGCAACATACCGCAGAGGTTCTTCTCTATTCATTCTTGACCAATCAGTGATGGAGAAATCAGGGATGCCATGAGGAGAGATGATCAAGGGCTTTTCTTGGAGACATTCTGTCCAAATGGGGCCTGAATTAGAATGGAAGCATGGGTTAGAATAGTTTAATTTTGGGGGACAATTAGGGTAACCAGGAGGACGCATATCTCTCTGGGGAGTGTTAGGAGTTTTGTCACCGATAACCTCAAAGACTGTCCATCTTTCCAGCCCTATCTCATAATCAGACCAAATGATTCTACCTCTTGCATATCCTAAAATATAGGTAACTATATGAGGTCTCAATTGGACCACCATACACCCATTGATAAAATCATGGCCAGAGGAGGGTAACTAGAAACTTATAGGTACTGGAGCTGCTAGACTAGTCCAAATAATGTAACGCTCCGCGTACTCCATGCCATCAGAGCTGCTTCCCCTGAAATAATCTATAATATTAGTGTGTACTCGGTGAGTGGGATCATCTCAAGTAACAGGCCTTATAGTAGGTGGGTCAGGCAGATATGCCCATTAGGCTGTGGCCTCACTATGGGGGAGGCCAACCATAGTTAATAATGTTAATAATACAGTGATCAACACTTCATTGGGTTGGATCTGATTCACTATCTCTAGGGCTTGATCCAGGAGATCTCTTATTAAGCTCCGACTGTAAGGGGGGAGACGTCTTCTTCTTCTCCGCCTGTCCTGGCCATTCAAATGCTGTGCGACGTATATCCAAAAATTTAAAACATAGTTAAAACTAAATGCATATGAGGTGAATGTTTCACTGTTCCCTGTAGTACCTACCCCTCTTTTAATTTTTTGAGATAGGATTTTAAGACTCCATTAGCTCTTTTTGTAGTGGCTTGTCCTTGAGAATTATAAGGAATACTCATCGAATGTTTAATCTGAAGAGTTTGGCAAAATCTTTTAAGAGTCTTGGTAAAATAACCCATGTTTCTAATAGTATCCTGTTACAAGGAGATCAGATTTTTATTGAATTTATGTAAATGACTGATTGCCATGTCATACTGAGACCTTTTGATTTTTGGAAGGTTCAGATAGAGAGAAAAGTTGAATCCTTTGATTTGTTTGCCAATAAAACTTTACATTTCTGTAAGTCACAGACATCTTAAGGAAAAAAGTATCCCTAGTATGGAAGAGCAAACATTAGAGAACCAGCAATGTTTAAAATAAGACAAAACATTAAGAGACACAACACTATAATCTTTTAGTTTATTTAGTCCCATGTTACTAAATCTGGTTTAGTCCAAATACAGCTCTACTTCTGGAAATTCTTACCCATTTCAGTTTTAGGATTTTCAAGCATATCAAATATCTGTATTTGTCCTGAAAGTCCTTTATATGAATCTTCTTTAAGGCGGAATTCATGTTACAAAATAATTAAAACAATTACAAATGACAAAAACTCAGAATAGGTATGGTTAAATTGCCAGGTGATGACCTTATCCAAACATTAAAACTTTAGGAAATGTATAGAACCCTGAGAGTAGTTACAGCACTTACACAAGTGCAACCCAAGGTTTATTATTGGTTTAGCAGTACTTACTAAGTAACTTAGTATACCAAGGAAAAGCCTTATGAGTCAAAGTGATCTCATTTACAATTTAAATCTTGTTGACAATTGTTAAAACCTTAGAAAGTTTTAAAACACATGCCTAAATATAATTAGGGATGTTAAACACCTGATAAAACAAAACATAGAAACTGAATTTTCTGGGCAGGCCAAGAAAACCATAACAGATTAATTAAACTAAGAAAACTTTGCCCTTGAAACAGAGAAAACCAGCTTTTTTGTACGATTGTCTTTATTTTTAAGCATGCAGTCTTAAGATAGTGGGTTTATTAGATTTTCCTCCCATCGTGAATGATGTCGCAGACAAAGGGAGGGGGCTCTTTCAGATGCTGTCCTGCTCGCGTCCCTCGTGGGAACTTAGGAGCGTCTTAGCTAAGGTCTGTCCGTATCAGTCCCGGACCAGGCTACTCCTTAGGGTAGATGACCATTATGCCATATGACGGCCCACGAGACTCAGGGTGCAGCCCACTCAGACTCCATAGCTGAAGAAGTGGAACCATACAGACACATTCACATGGTCAGGCACTCTTCAGATTCAAACAGGTTGGGCACCCTCTCCTTTGGGTATCCCTGGCTAATGGGAGGTGATCAGTCTCCCCTTCCATTCTTTAAGAATATGAGTGAGTTTCTATGGTTACAGGCAATGGGGGATGATAACACGGTGTTTTTGCAATTCCTCAAGGTTGGACCGCTTTCCCAATCTCTCCGGGTCAAATGGTCCTTTCACTTGGAAGTAGAATCTATATGGAGATATGCCAGGAGAGTGTTAAATCACTTTGCAGGCTTTTTTCTTTCTTAGTCCATCCTGACCATATCTAAAATTCCTTTTTTGAAGATTTCCATTCACAAATATTTTACAACTTTCTTTTGCATTCAGGTTTGTTCCCAAGACATTCTCTTTCAAACAACCATCTTATTTAGGACAAAATTACCTTCTTTTACCTTTAACAAAATGTATTCCCATTCCTTAAATCTTTCTTCCCTACCATTTACTTTTCTATAGAGTTGTTTCCCTTATTTCTATCAGTCTTAGTCACACTAAGCAGAATTTTGTACTCTTAGAAACACCTTAATCTCTAGTGAAGACTAAGTATTAACCAATTGTGAGTTCTTACAACAGAATTCTTTAGATGGCAAATTTATGAATCAGTTAAGCACAAAACATGTTTACCAACAAATTTAAATACTCTTAGTTTCTTTGCTATAAGAAGTCAAAAGCACAAACCTATGTTCAGTAATCGATACTTTAGCACTTTGTCTGCTTTGGTTAAGACTTAGATGTCCAACAAATTTAATTTTATTTGTCATTCATCCAAAACTTTAAAGTTTCAGGTTACCAAAGACTTTGAAAGCTATCTCAGCAATTACCCATTAAAACTTTGAGACAGGCAATTAACCATCAGTTTAGTAACTTCTTTTTGCTAACAAATTTTAACCAACAACATGAGCTTATTTGACCTTCAGTAAACTTTGATAAAATAAAAGCTTCACATTTACTGCTGTAACTTCAAAGATATGTCTATCTTAATTAAACCACCAAAGTTAACCTGGGGTTAAGCAGTCCAAGTCAGGCCAGAGAAAGCAGGGAATTTCCCCAAAACAAAGAGAGTTTCAGCGGCTTCTTGGGAATATTCCTTAAGGTCTCTGTCCCGAGTTAGACTAACCCCAGTTGGCTCCAGTTACAGCCATTGGCTCCCCTATATCCCCCCTTTCCTTGGGCAAATCGTCAATCTCATCTGGGGGGTCCTGGGAAGCAATAGAAACCAGCTCAAAAGAGTGTTGTGGATCTAATGCCTCATGAATATTATCCCAGACCTGCATAATATAAGGGGGAACAGCAGGGGAGCCACGTAATTTGATCTGGTTCTTTATTTCTTACCCCACTCTTTGCCAAGCTAGCGGATTTATAGATCCCTCTTTAGGGAACCAAGGAAAGAGATCTGAAACTACCTCAAAAAACTGATGCAAAGACTTTTTAGAGACTTTGGACCCCTTCTGCTTTAAAATGGCCTGTGATGCAGTGACAAAAGGATCCTGCTCTAAAGACTGAGAATGGCCCATGATATTTTACTCCTGCTGTCACCCATCAACCCGGGCTCCTCTTACCTGACTGTCGGTATATACTTACCTGTATGTGCACTCCCTTGAAATGTGCTCACGTCCCTGTTCGGGTGTCACTTGTCACGGCCAGCATGGCAAAATGACCAGGAACGTGAGGGTAAGAGGATGGTGAAAGAAAAAGTCTTGAGAGACAAAGATATGGGGGAAGGAGGAGCATTGAGTAGGATGTCCAACAGAGCCGACTTTATTCAAAATTCAGGGCAGTGAGGCATTATATAGCCAAAGTAACTATTTTTTAACTGGTTACAAAAGAATTTGCTACGTGCACAAAAACCCCTTGAAACCCGGCCTGTTTTGCTCACTTCAGAGAATCACCTGCAGGCAATGGCTGATGTTAGCACATTTGTTCTCTATTGATACAAGAAGTAACAAGAAACCTGAGAGTGATTTATGAGCTGTGCTGGAACAGCAAGGACAAGTTAAGAGTTTATGACCCCAACCAAATTGCTCTCATCGAACTAGTAAACTTGTGGGAAGCCACATTGGCGGGCGCACACACATAGCACAGACCCTTTCTCAGTGCTATTCAATTTTCCGTCCTAAGCCTTTTGTTAGGCTACACGGATTTTAAGAAAACACAAGTCAGGACCTGGTTTGGTCCTCGTCTCAAGCCTTATTGTGGCCTCCCACACCTTGTGTCACTCATGTCAAGGTGACAATTGGGATTTCATCTGAGAGTTTCTCGGCTTCAGGTTCATTGACGCCATGGTTCCATTGATGTGGTCATCTTCCGGTTTTGCTGATGGCTGAAGACAAGCCTGGAGCTCCCAGAAGTTTCTTCAGTCTCCCTGTCCCCCCAATGCAGCACAGACTCTGATGCAGCCATAAGCAAGAAGGAATCTTGAAAATTGGCACATTTGGCAAAATGTGGCGAGGATTGTGCTGCGTCCCATCTTTCAGTCACAGAAAGACAATTAACAGGGCTAAATGCCCCAATCAAAAGACACAGGGTATCAGAATGGATAAAAAAACAAAACCCATCAGTATGTTGCCTACAAGAAACTCATTTTAGACGCGAAGACACCTCCAGATTGAAAGTGAGGGGGTGGAAAACAATTTACCATGCTAATGGGCATCAGAAGAAAGCTGGGGTGGCAATCCTTATATCAGATCAGTTAGATTTTAAGCCAAAGACTATAATAAGAGATGAGGAAGGACACTATATCCTACTCAAAGGGTCTGTCCAACAAGAAGATCTAACAATTTTAAATATCTATGCCCCTAACGTGGGAGCAGCCAACTATATCAACCAATTAATAACAAAATCAAAGAAACACATCAATAATAATACAATAATAGTAGGGACTTGAACACTCCCCTCACTGAAATGGACAGATCATCCAAGCAAAAGATCAACAAGGAAATAAAGGCCTTAAATGACACACTGGACCAGATGGACATCACAGATATATTCAGAACATTTCATCCCAAAGCAACAGAATACACATTCTTCTCTAGTGCACATGGAACCTTCTCCAGAATAGATCACATCCTGGGTCACAAATCAGGTCTCAACCGGTATCAAAAGATTAGGATTATTCCCTGCATATTTTCAGACCACAATGCTCTGATGCTAGAACTCAATCACAAGACGAAAGATGGAAAGAACCCAAATACATGGAGACTAAACAGCATCCTTCTAAAGAATGAATGGGCTAACCAGGAAATTAAAGAAGAATTGAAAAAATTCATGGAAACAAATGATAATGAAAACACAACAGTTCAAAATCTGTGGGACACAGCAAAGGCAGTCCCGAGAGGAAAATATATAGCAGTACAAGCCTTTCTCAAGAAACAAGAAAGGTCTCAAGTACACAACCTAACCCTACGCGTAAAGGAGCTGGAGAAAGAACAAGAAAGAAACCCTAAACCCAGCAGGAGAAGAGAAATCATAAAGATCAGAGCAGAAATCAATGAAATAGAAACCAAAAAAACAATAGAACAAATCAATGAGACTAGGAGCTGGTTCTTTGAAAGAATCAATAAGATTGATAAACCCCTGGCCAGACTCATCAAAAAGAAAAGAGAAAGGACCCAAATCAATAAAATCATGAATGAAAGAGGAGAGATCACAACTAACACCAAAGAAATACAGACAATTATAAGAACATACTATGAGCAACTCTACGCCAACAAATTGGACAATCTGGAAGAAATGGATGCATTCCTAGAGACATATAAACTACCACAACTGAACCAGGAAGAAATAGAAAACCTGAACAGGCCCATAACCAGTAAGGAGATTGAAACAGTCATCAAAAATCTCCAAACAAACAAAAGCCCAGGGCCAGATGGCTTCCCAGGGGAATTCTACCAAACATTTAAAGAAGAACTCATTCCTATTCTCCTGAAACTGTTCCAAAAAATAGAAATGGAAGGAAAACTTCCAAACTCATTCTATGAGGCCAGCATCACCTTGATCCCAAAACCAGACAAGGATCCTACCAAAAAAGAGAACTACAGACCAATATCCTTGATGAACACAGACGCAAAAATTCTCGCCAAAATACTAGCCAATAGGATTCAACAGTACATTAAAAGGATTATTCACCACGATCAAGTGGGATTTATTCCAGGGCTGCAGGGTTGGTTCAACATCCGCAAATCAATCAATGTGATAGAACACATTAATAAAAGAAAGAACAAGAACCATATGATACTCTCAATAGATGCTGAAAAAGCATTTGACAAAGTACAGCATCCCTTCCTGATCAAAACTCTTCAAAGTGTAGGGATAGAGGGCACATACCTCAATATTATCAAAGCCATCTATGAAAAACCCACCGCAAATATCATTCTCAATGGAGAAAAACTGAAAGCTTTTCCATTAAGGTCAGGAACACGGCAGGGATGTCCATTATCACCACTGCTATTCAACATAGTATTAGAAGTCCTAGCCTCAGCAATCAGACAACAAAAAGAAATTAAAGGCATCCAAATTGGTAAAGAAGAAGTCAAACTATCACTCTTCGCAGATGATATGATACTATATGTGGAAAACCCAAAAGACTCCACTCCAAAACTGCTAGAACTTGTACAGGAATTCAGTAAAGTGTCAGGATATAAAATCAATGCACAGAAATCAGTTGCATTTCTGTACACCAACAACAAGACTGAAGAAAGAGAAATTAAGGAGTCAATCCCATTCACAATTGTACCCAAAACTATAAGATACCTAGGAATAAACCTAACCAAAGAGACTAAGAATCTATACACAGAAAATTATAAAGTACTCATGAAAGAAATTGAGGAAGACACAAAAAAATGGAAAAATGTTCCATGCTCCTGGATTGGAAGAATAAATATTGTGAAAATGTCTATGCTACCTAAAGCAATCTACACATTTAATGCAATCCCTATCAATATCCCATCCATTTTTTTCAAAGAAATGGAACAAATAATCCTAAAATTTACATGGAACCAGAAAAGACCTCGAATAGCCAAAGGAATATTGAAGAACAAAGCCAAAGTTGGTGGCATCACAATTCCGGACTTCAAGCTCTATTACAAAGCTGTCATCATCAAGACAGCATGGTACTGGCACAAAAACAGACACATAGATCAGTGGAACAGAATAGAGAGCCCAGAAATCGACCCTCAACTCTATGGCCAACTCATCTTCGACAAAGCAGGAAAGAATGTCCAATGGAAAAAAGACAGCCTCTTCAATAAATGGTGCTGGGAAAATTGGACAGCCACATGCAGAAAAATGAAATTGGACCACTTCCTTACACCACACACGAAAATAGACTCCAAATGGATGAAGGACCTCAATGTGAGAAAGGAATCCATCAAAATCCTTGAGGAGAATGCAGGCAGCAACCTCTTCGACCTCAGCCGCAGCAACATCTTCCTAGGAACAACGGCAAAGGCAAGGGAAGCAAGGGCAAAAATGAACTATTGGGATTTCATCAAGATCAAAAGCTTTTGCACAGCAAAGGAAACAGTTCACAAAACCAAAAGACAACTGACAGAATGGGAGAAGATATTTGCAAACGACATATCAGATAAAGGGCTAGTATCCAAAATCTATAAGGAACTTAGCTAACTCAACACCCAAAGAACAAACAATCCAATCACGAAATGGGCAGAGGACATGAACAGACATTTCTGCAAAGAAGACATCCAGATGGCCAACAGACACATGAAAAAGTGCTCCACGTCACTCGGCATCAGGGAAATACAAATCAAAACCACAATGAGATATCACCTCACACCAGTCAGAATGGCTAAAATTAACAAGTCAGGAAATGACAGATGCTGGAGAGGATGTGGAGAAAGGGGAACCCTCCTCCACTGTTGGTGGGAATGCAAGCTGGTGCAACCACTCTGGAAAACAGCATGGAGGTTCCTCAAAATGTTGAAAATAGAACTACCCTATGACCCAGCAATTGCACTACTGGGTATTTACCCTAAAGATACAAACATAGTGATCCGAAGGGGCACGTGTACCCGAATGTTTATAGCAGCAATGTCTACAATAGCCAGACTATGGAAAGAACCTAGATGTCCATCAACAGATGAATGGATCAAGAAGATGTGGTATATATACACAATGGAATACTATGCAGCCATCAAAAGAAATGAAATCTTGCCATTTGCGACGACGTGGATGGAACTAGAGCGTATCATGCTTAGTGAAATAAGTCAATCGGAGAAAGACAACTATCATATGATCTCCCTGATATGAGGACATGGAGAAGCAACATGGGGGGGTAGGGGGATAGGAGAAGAATAAATGAAACGAGATGGGATTGGGAGGGAGACAAACCATAAATGACTCTTAATCTCACAAAACAAACTGGGGGTTGCTGGGGGGAGGTGGGATTGGGAGAGGGGGAGCGGGCTATGGACATTGGGGAGGGGAGGCGAACCATAAGAGACTATGGACTCTGAAAAACAACCTGAGGGTTTTGAAGGGTCAGGGGTGGGAGGTTGGGGGAACAGGTAGTGGGTAATGGGGAGGGCACGTTTTGCATGGAGCACTGGGTGTTGTGCAAAAAGAATGAATACTGTTACGCTGAAAAAATAAATAAAATGGAAAAAAAAAGAAAGACAATTAACATACGATTTCACTCACTCATGGAGGTAAAGGATCATGTGAAAAATCAAAAAAAAAAAAAAAAGGGACACACCATGAGACTCTAACCAGCACACAAAATTTGGTGTCTGTTCCACGGCAGGTTAGTGACAGTCTGTGTTTCTAAAAGAGGATTAAATCCGACATTCATTGCAGGAAATGTGGCCAAACGACATGGAATATGAGTTTCCAATAAGTTTCAAGGTGAATTGTGATCCAAGAAGAGTGGCTTCATATCTCTTAAAATATCATACTAAGCATTTTGTGAAACACACCCACCCACCTATCCACCCACAAACACACGCTTAAGAGTCCCACAGAAGTTAGGGAGCAAGTGAGGAGTAGCATTCATGGAACCAACCTCAGAGAAAATACCACAATGGAAAATAGGTATCAAAGTCAGAAACCAACAGAACTGGGAAAGGTAACTTCTGACCTATCAAGAATTATTTAACGCATTCAGGACTAAAGTCTCCTAAGCAACCTCAACTAGAAGACCCATACACACAAGTATGCCCGCAAATCCAATACCTGAGAGAAAAGGATAAATTCCAAGACAGACACCCACTACCAAGACTAGGTCATGAACATACACTCTGATGACTCAAGTATTAATGAAAGTGTTTGAAGCATTCCTCAAACACCTCCCAACACTCAAAAAGCCAGTTGCAAATCAATTTCTGTTCCACACTCTGAGAAATTTAATGAAAACAGTGTCGGTTCTTCTCACCTATTCCCAAAATTTAGGAAGAGGGAAGAATATAATTTGCACTGTCCAAAGACCAATTCAGATAAGGACCTTATAGGAAACCAATTGCATACCATTTTAATCAGTAAGATAATAAAACTATACTCCTTTCTTTCCTACTTCTTTCTTCATCTACATGGGGAATAGCCTGTTGTTTTGTGTTTTTTTTTTCCTTTACAATACTTTTTTGCTGTTGTTATTGTTCAGGAAGCCAGACTTTCATCCCTCATACTACTGGGAGATAGTGTTCCCTGATTCTTTAGTTGCATATACTACTGAGTGCTCATCAACATCATATATGCCACACCACCTCCATACCATTAATCAGTTCCCTCATGCCTGGCATGTGTCATCCCTCTGTAACCCTCAGCTTGGCTCCCAGAGTCCTGAGTCTCTCCTGGTTTGTCTCCCTGTCTGACTACTTCTCTTTCCGTTTTACCTTGCTTCTCCTACTGTCCATGGCATTTCTCATGGGCCACATACGAGTCAAGCCGTATTATATTTCCTTTGGACTGCTTCCATTTTCATTGAGAAAAACCCAGCCCTGTGTCACTCATGTCAAGGCGAGTATTAGGGCTTCATCCCACTCGATGTCAGAGATATCATCTGTGGCCTGGATGGACCACACCTTTTTTATCCAGTAGCCTATTGAAGGGCATCCCAGCTCCTTCCACAGTTCTGCTAGAGTGGGCATGGAAGATCATCGATTTAGGCAGATCCTTTTCCTCTTAGTTAAGGGAGTGGGTCAACATGGCTCTCTGCATCACCTCAGCATATAACGTTAACTGATGATGAAAAGGTGTGCTGTCCAGGGCTCTTCTTTCAGGGGTAGTGATCATGCAGAATATCATTCTCCTTGAAGCCTTTGCAAAGGTGTTTCAGGTAAAGTCAGGTAGACAGAGCCCTCATCCCTTAGGACTGGTATTTCAGAATACTAGGAGACCAGGACACAGACAGCACAATGCATTCATGCCCTAGCACTTTTCCTTTAAATGTGACTTTCCTTCCCTTATTCCTTCCCTTATCTTCTAAGCTGACCAAGCACCAAAGGCAGACCCTTCTCCCTAGAACAAACTGGGAAAAGAACCTACGAAAGGATGCTCTCACTCATAGGATATCAAACCACCAGAGATCTCATGATAACCAAGAGGCCTCCCTGTTGGTTGAGATCTCTAGACATTGCAGTGGAAATAGGAACACCTTTCTGTCTCTGGAGAAATGTTGGCCTAAATTATGGTATACCAAATGTCATGTTCTTCTCACTTTTTATAGAATGTTGAAGTGGGGAAGAAACTGCAAAGATCACCTGATTTCATGAGCATGCAAGCAGGGCTCTTTTTTGGTCTGTCCCAGTGCTTCCTACCTAAAGCCATAGGACTCATAGCTCATGAGAGTGGGATTGCTGCTTCAGTGAAGTCAGCTTCTTGATGTCACAAAGCTTTGAGCACCTAGCAACCACTCTTCCAAAACCATGTCTGATCACTCCACATGGCTTTAGTAGTCATGGGTCAGCCAGGAAGATCCATAGGCCTCCAAATCCTTTGGAGCTGATGGGTATTTCATCAAGACTGTTTGCGAAATGAGTCGGTGTCACCTTCTCCATGGCCGAATTTATAGTCTTGGCCCTAACTGTCATCACCAGCACTCTGGAATCCTGAGAATGGCAAGGATCCACAATTCCATCTTACCCACGAAAGGTCAAGAAAGTGGCAGGTCTACAACCAAGCCTCAGGTGAGGAACTCCATGCTCCGCACATGTGCATGGTCCTCCGAACCAATCAGGACACTTCTGACCAGGAAAAGGGCCAGCCGAGGAAAGATCACCTTGGACACCCACAACCATGCCAAAGACATGTCTGGAGTCTTCCACAGCGAGGACATAATTTCCTCTAACATCTCCAGAAGCCATGCCAAGAATGCCTCCCCATCCTCCAAGCTGACCAAGCACCACAGGCAGACTGTACACCCTAGAACCTTAGGCCCAGGACGGACTCATCAGTTTTGAGCCAACAGGAGCAAGCACTCAACCTGGTCAGGAGACCCGCTGCACATGTGAAGCCATCGGAAAGGCTTTTGTGCCAGTTTTAGGAAGACTTGTGAATCTACACTAGTATGCATTGAAGAGTAGTCAGCGTCCTAAGATCCCTGATCATTCCCAGAGTGTTGCAGCTTTACTCTTTGGAACTAAAGGGAGATGTTGCAGCACAAGCCGGCCTTAACCCTCAAATTGTAATTCCCCAATGCTTTTCATGGGATAAACAAACAATGCCTTTTGCAGATCATGGGCATGTTCAAAGGTCTCAGGTAAAGATTAACAATGGGGGAACAATGGGCCATTGCAGCAGGACAGAGAGTGGATGTTCCATGTTGGGGGGAGACGCAGGAAGACAAAAAAGAGGAGAACAAAGAATTGAGCTCAGAGCCAATTTCTGGCATTTTAAGATCGTGGGAGTTGCTCTGGACCTGGCTTTGTTCCATTGGGGCATAGGTCCAAATTGAATAGAGCATCCTCTGGACCCAGTCAATCCTTATCTACTGTTTCTTGTTGTTCTTGTTGTTGTTGTTTTTCAATGATACTTGCATATATGTGACAGAGAGAGACGGAGAGAACATAATCAGTGAAGAAGGAGCTGGATAGGGAGAAGCAGACTTGCCTCTGAGTGGGGAACCTGAGGTGGGAGATATTCCATGAGCCTGGGATAAGAAGCAGAGAAGAAGGCCGCTTTCCGAACTGATGGAGACACCCTGGACACAATCTTTGTCTTCTGAACACCTCATGTTCTACACAAGATCTCCTGCTCAGTTATTGTTTAGAAACGCAGGAGATAGGGTTTTGGCTTGGGCTTTTGTGGCTTGCTCTATACAACATGCTGCTAGAGCTGGCATAGCTGGTCATTCAAAATAAGGCACTTGGCTTTAGAAACACTCTTCTCCCAAGCATAATTGGGCGGAGAGAATTCCTCCATTGCTAGCTTTGGAAGGGTGAATGAAACTATGTCTTTTGTTGCTCTGCTTCTTTGGACTGTGCTGGGAGTCCTCTGTGCCTCGGAATCTGGATCTCTGTTTCTGCCCCCAGATGAGGGATGTTTTCAGCTCTGATTTCTCAAAGAAATGTTAGGCCCAAATTTTCTCTCTCTTCTATTCTCCTACAGTAATCACCCATCAACTTTCATAACAGTCAAGGATTTCCCTAAGTCCATTGTCATGTTCCATCATTCATCCTTCTCTGCTGTGCTTCGCTTTTTTCCCCCCCAGTACTAGTCTTGCAGTTAACTAATTGGATCCTCTGTTTCTGTCAGCTTCCTGAACTTTGCATCCAGTCTGCTAACAAATCTTTTCATAAGGGCCTCTTCATTTTTTTTTATCACATTAATCTCTGAAGTCGGAGACTACCTGATTTCTTCTATGTGTTTTTGATCCACTGTGAGTATCCTGACTGCTGTTTAAATATTCCACCTGGCATGGGACATGTACAGGTTTCAATTCAATTGCATGGACATAACCATTTCATTTTATTTTGCCTCAGCATGAATTTATCCTTCCTTCTTTGCCTTAGTTAAGGTCTCTGTATTCTTCTCTGTATTTGAAAGTGCCTTCTGTATTCTACCATCAGGGTAATTACTTTAGGATGAAGATCACATGGAGTGCCAATGGCTGACACTTGATGGAGTCTCCAGTGTAAGTGGCATGCCCTCTAGTGTTATGTTGTGGCTGTCCACTCTCTTCTGGGCCAGTCCTCTGCAGAGGCTCTCATGGCCTGCCGTTCGGAGTGTTTGGTGTCTGGACCGAATATGGTGAGGTTTAGCTTGGTGGGCTCTGGTGTGCCTATGAAAGAAAACGTTCAACCAACTCAATCTTACTAGGGCCTGCTGAATGCTGTGGTCAGGAGAGAGGATGTGTGCAGGGCATTCTTCTCATCCCCAATGCAGGGTCTGTTCTCCTGGTACTAAGCAACTTGGCTTGAGGAAGGCAGTCCGAACAGTTTTCCCGGGTTGGGACTATGTGATTGCAGGTAAGGCAGTTAATGTCCGCACTGACCTATCTGTGGTCACTAGCTCAGCATTTATGCTGAGAGTGGTAGAGCCCCAAGATTCCTTTCCCCCATCGAGACATCTCCAAGAACAGTGCCTATCACGGATGCACAGCAAGAAACAATAATCATACCACTGTGTCAATAAGTATTTTTTCTGATCATGTTTTCCAGGCTGTCTGCACCCGGTTGCTTGCTGCTCTGCTTTGCAGGAGAAACACAGTGTTCTCTGGAGTCTATGTCTGTCAATCATGCTGATCTGAGATTCCCGGGCCTCAAGACCCTTTGGTTGCAAGTACTCATGCTATTCAGACCGTCTCCATTTCTACGCCAACAGCTATGGGTCAGCATTCACCTTGTGTGTTCCCAGTGTGCTCCTCTCTCCTGGGACTTTGTCTTTGGCCATGGCTCCCAGCCCTCTGAAGCACCAACCATCTACTTCTCCGCGAAGACATGTCTACACCCTTCTCCCATGGTCTCTGCGACTTCTTCTCTATTTCTCTGTGGAGTTTGATTTCTTTTCTTTTTTTTTTTTTAAAGATTTTATTTATTAATTTTGACAGAGAGAGATCACAAGTAGGCAGAGAGGCAGGCAGAGAGAGTGAGAGGGAAGCAGGCTCCCTTCAGTGCAGAGAGCCCGACGTGGGACTCGATCCCAGGACCCTGAGATCATGACCTGAGCTGAAGGCAGCGGCTTAAACCACTGAGCCACCCAGGAGCCCTGGAGTTTGATTTCAAGGCTTCAGGTTCATTGACACCGTGGTTCCGTTGATGTGGTCATCTTCCTGTTTTGCTGATGGCTGAAGACAAGCCTGGAGCAATTCTGCAATCTCCCTGTCTGGCCAATGCACCACAGACTCTTACCCAGCCATAAGCCAGTAGGAATCTTGAAACTGGCCACCTGTGTCCGAAAGGGGGCGAGCATTGTCCTACGGAACATCTGTCAGTCACAGAAAGACAAATCACATAAGATTTCACTCACTCGTGGAAGTAAAGGAACATGTATAAAAGCGAAAAAAAAAAAAGACAAACATTAAGACTCAAACTGGGCACACAAAATTTGGTGTTTGTTCCATGGCAGATTAGGGAGAGTCTGTCTTTCTAAAAGAGGAATAAATGGGACATTCATTGCAGGAAATGTGGCCAAACGAGATGGAGCATGAGTTTCAATATGTTTGAACGTGAATTGTGATCCAAAGAAGAGCTTCTTCATATCTCTTAAAATATCACTCTAAGCATTTTGTGAACACACCCTCCCTCCCACCTCCCCCCCCCCACACACATTTAAAAGTGTCTAACAGAATTTAGGGAGCAAGTGAGAAGTACTCATGGAAACAGACCTCAGAAAAATACCTTAAGAAAAAATAGTATCAAATTCAGAAACTGAAACTGGAAAAGATAGCTTCTTACCTATCAAGAATTAATTAAAGCATTCATGACTAAACAACCTAAACTAAAAGTCCCCTACACACAAGTATGCCCACAAATCCAAGACCTGAGAGAAAAGGATAAATTCCAAGACACATACCCACTACCAAGACTAGGTCATGAACTTACACATCTGACATCTCAGATAATGACGAAAGTGTTTTAAGCATTCCTTCAAACACCTCCCAACGCCCAAAAAGCCCAGTCAAACAAATTTGCTGGTCAACACTCCGAAACATTTAATGAAGGCAATGTCAGTTCTTCTCGTCTATTCCCAAAATGTAGGAAGAGGGAAGAAGGTAATTTGAAATGTCCAAAGACCCAATTCAGACAAAGACCACATAGAAAACCAATTGCATACCATTTTAAAACTATACATCATTTCTTTCCTCTTTCTTTTCATCTACATGTGAAACGACCTGTTTTTCTTTCTTTTCAGTATATTATGGAGGACCAAAAATCGATGTTTAACTACTCCCGAGGCCATATTTAAAGTCCTTCTGTTGTCTACATGGTGACAACATGTCTCTCTCTGTGCCATTTGCTCCTTGTACCCAGACTTCTTCTCCAGATAGTTTTCCCATAGGTTTAATGAATGATGAATATTAGGCTCCCATGTCCACCAAAAAATCAACTGATTTCCTCTCCACTTCAATTTTTACCTGAGGTTCAGGTAGAGTCTTCGAACCATGGCCCTTTCAGTCTCTGGTGGTGAGCATTGCTGTCTTCCTTTTGGGGCACACCCTGGCCCAATTCCTTTTCATTTACAGTAAGCACACTGATCTGAATCTAAGTCTTCCTGCCTGCCTTCTCTGTGCTTAGGCTTTTCCTTCCATTTACTATCCCCAACCTGTTTCCTCCCCGCATCATGTAATGCCAAAACCTTAACCAGTTTTTTTTTTTGTCTGTTTTTCATCCTCTTGTGCATCCCTCTTGTTAAACACCTTTTCTGCAATTCCCACTAACTCAGTCAGATTCTTCCCTTCAAACCCAGAGATTTTCTGAAGTTTTCTCCTTATATATGGGGGTGACTGACTAACAAATGCAAGATTCATTGCTCTCTGATTTTCAGGTGCCTCAGGGTCGATTGGGCTATACATTTTATAGGCTTCAATTTGCCTTTCTAGGAAAGCTCCTGGAGACTCATCCTTACCTTGAGTCACCATACAGTTTTAGATAAATTTATGGGTCTCCTTGCAGCTGCACAGAGGCCTCCCAGTAAAGCCTGGCAGTAGAAAAGTAAGCTCTCCTTACCTTCATTGCAATTTGGATCCCAGTCAGGGGGTTCCCTTGAGCAGTAAACTTCCATTCGGCGAGGATTGAGGTCCCTGCCAAGTCTCTCGCTTATCCCCTTATGGGTTTCTCCATGATGCGATCCCTCTCTTCCGTGTTAAAGAGAGCCATAAGGAGCTGTTGAAAATCCATCCAGGTAGGTTGGTGGGTAAGAAAAACAGTCTCCAAGAAACTAATTAAATCCTGAATGTAGAAAGAAAAAGATTTGTGTTGGATCTTCCAGTTATAGATGTTGGAAGATGAGAAAGGGATATAGCTTATGTGGGGGCGCCCTATCCCATCCGGTAGAGCAATCTCATGGAGAGGCAGCATTGGTGCAGACAGTACTGGTGAAGTAAAGGGAGGATGAGGGGGATCAAGGAAAGGGGAAGTATCAGGGCGGTCTCTCTGCTTGGTGGTTCCATAGGTAGATCCCGACCACGTATGAGATAGACTGGTAAAGACATCCTGGGACCGAGAGTCAGATTTAGGCGATAGATAAAGTGGGGGGGGGGAAATTCCACATCCTCCACATCCAAGAGAGGTAGGATGGTCTTCTTACCTGGCTCCCCCTTATCTGTCTGCTCTGGTTTTTGTGCTCTGACCTGCCTTAGAGGGAGAGAGATGGTTTCATTAGCAGGCGGAAGGTGGGACTTGAGCCATGATAGTGGCTCTTCTATCAGGTATCGCCAGGCTACAATGTATGGTATTTGGTTTCGATGTAGATCGAAGACCTCACTCAGTGTAGAGCAGATCTGAGCCAAGGCAAATATTCCTTCCAGCGGCCACCCTGTGGAGAAAGTGGGCCACTCTAATTGACAGAGTGTTTTTAGTATTACTGGGTAAACCTTGTTACCTGACTGAGTGGCTTTACCTTAGAAATCCTTGAAATGTTCGAGAACAAGACCTAGAGGTGTCACAGGTCCTTTACTCCCTGCTTGTCCCATTTCTCCAAATACAACAAACAACACAACAGACAATTAAAAAACAAGGCAGACACAACCACAGGCCCAGCGATCCTCATCCAGAGCCTGCTGCTGGTGCGGACTTCCTTGGTGCCCTATAAACACAGCAAACAAAAGATCACAGCAAAGACAAATGTAGACGCAATGACACTTACCCAGAACCAGAAACTGGTGGGGGCTTTCTTTACCCCCCAACTGTCTAGAGGGACTCGAACTCCCCTACCATCTAGGGGAAATCAAACCCCCCGTATGTCTAGGGGGATTCGAACCCCATACATCTAGGGGGACTTGAACCCCCCATATGCGTAGGGGGACCCAGACCCCTCATACACCTAGGGTGACTCTAGACCCCTGTCAATCTACCAGCAGAGGGATGGGGCATCTCTGCATCCACTCCAGCTCTGGGGAGCATGTTGGCGTCCAGCTTCTCCCCAGTGGGCTATACCATGTAAGTTCGCAACCAGACAGACAGACAAGATCTCAATAGAGGCTTTTCCGAGAAATTCCAATGCTGGCTAAGTTCTTGTCGTTTGATCCCAGATCGAGCCCCCAATGTTGGGGTCCATGATCAAAGGAATGTGACTGACACAAAGGGAAAATCAAGCAAAACTTTATTTTGTGCCATGCATCAGAAATCAAACTGACCAGTAGGTGCCTGAGCCTTGCTGGGGGCCACTGACTCCTTGCCCTGGGGTCCCTTCTGGAGGCTGCCTGCCTCACCCTCACAATACCACAGGCCACTCCCTGGGACAAGGCCTCTCCTGACGAGGCCGCTCACGACGAGGCCGCTGCCAACGTGGCTGCTCCCCGGGATAAGGCCGCTCCTGACGAGGCTGCTCTCTGACCATCTAGTGACAGCATCACTGCTTGGGCGGTGAAGCCTCTCCAGATAAGGGCGCTCCCTGGTACGAGGCCGCTTCTGACGAGGCTGCTCCCTGACCATCTAGTGACAGCGCTGCTTCTTGGGCGGCAAGGCCACTCGTGGCGGCACCACTGCTCGGGGCGGCGATACCGCTGCAAATGAGGCACTCGCCGGGATGAGGCTCCCAGCAATTTCGCTCCCGACAGGGCCACTCCCAGCGGCACCACTGCTCATGGTGGCGAGGCTCCCAGCAATGCAGCTCCCGACGCTCCTGATGACAAAAAGGGCGCTGTCACTCTCCACAACCACAACACTACCACTCCTACCAAAACCCTAATGGATCACAATGGCTCCCCTAATGGCTACTCTAATGGCTCCTGCTTTCGGCTACTCTAACTCATCCTGCTGCCCACCCCCTGTAGCCTCACAGACCAGCCTTTAAATATGTGGTTGAGCCTGGCCCACACAGGTGGCCAATGGGATTGCAACTCACCTCAGTAAATATATGCATGCCACTCTGATGGCCGTCTCCATCTAGATGGCCTGGCCCGCCCTGACAGATGGGGCCTATGGAGCCACAGCACAGGACTCTGCCTGCCCACCCGAAGGAAACTATTCCCGTCACATTGGCACAAACCCTCCAGATTGGGAGACACCTGAAATGCCCCTGAACCCACCCCAAATTCGTTGGCCGCCTTGGAAAAAAGGCACATTCAGAAACATGCCAGACACCTACCTCCAGGCAGACACCCAGGTCAATGGCCCTGAGTCAGAGGATGGAACCTGACATACCACTAGGACCTCAAAGGAACCCTAGCTTAGGTTTGCAGTCATCTGCCTCCAGAGGTAAACTCTGGAATACCTACATATTGTCCAACACTTGATTCCTGAGCCACAGAACAGAACAACGTCTCTCCACAGAAGGCAATCTGGCTCTTGAGATTTCCATCAAACACTCAGGGGAGGGGAAAGTGCATGGCGCCAGAGCCACCGCCACATTCTAAGAACTCCATGGACACAAGCCAGCATTGTGACCCATCAGAATGAGGCTCCCTGTTCACCACAGCCCCCTGAGCACATTGCTCCAGAGCCAGCAGATCTAAACGGCCTTGTTCCTGGGCTGGAAGGGGAAGCTCAGCTGGGCTTTCCAGGCATCCATGTGTTGATATCTGCTACGACGTTTTTCCAAATGGGGGACCATGGTGCCATCAAAATGGACTCCTGCTGTCCTGCAGATGGAAAACTTGCTGTTTGGAGCAGCTCATAAGCCTCAGTCTGGGAAAACTTCCATGGCCTCATGATTCCTTCCCTCCATTCGTCCGCTTTCATGGACACAATCTCTAGCGTGAACAACGATCTGACAAGTGCCCTGACTCAGGTGATGAAGGTCTCGAGTCAGACGCCGCACATTTGAAATGCCATGTGCTCAGCACTGAACTGAACCAGCGCTTGTGCATTCAGAATTCTGCCCTCACTCTCTTGCCCCACAAGCCCTCTGGATTGTTCATTCGGGAGCCCCACAACAATCTTTTGTCTGCCCTCCGGAAAGAAGTATGGCCCTAATGCTCTGCCCAGAATCCACACGTGTGAATCAATCTGCACGGACCTTGACGGCACCCCAATATTTAGGCCACCCTGTGCACTACTGCTCTGTCTGACACAGCCTGAGCCCTGACCTCCCATCAGTCTCCCAGGTAGAGGCAAACATATCCTGCAGGTGGCTCGTGCCAAGGCCTGAGACTGTCATCTCTACCCAACCTGGGTCAGGTGTCTTTACCCAGACCATAGCTCAAATCCCGGCCAATGGGGGAACCTCAAGCATCAAAGAGCACTCTGTCTTCCCCACAAAGGGAAAAGCTTGCTGTGCGGATGTGAGTCTAACCCTCAGAGTGGGAGCCAGCTGCATTGCCCATGAGACCACACCCAATCAGGAGGGCTGCCCTGCCCATACACAGGCATTGTGACCCTCAGCCTGAGCACACTTTCAAAACAGCCCCCTCACTAGCTGGAACAGGAGCCTGCATAGCAGGCCTGACACTACCCAAGGCCCAAATCCTCACCCTCGTTAGGGTTCTCCAGGGGCCTGGACCCAGATACTGACTCCGGAATCCATGCTATGGCAGGACCCCTGAGAGGGAAAACTGTTCCCTTCCCCATGAAATACACCAAACCTGTGGGAGCCCGGCAGGATCTATACAGAGCTAGAATTTTCCAAGGCCCCATGAGGCTACCTCTCCATTCTGTGGACAACCGAGACACAGAACCCAGACAGAAAGGCCTGTGCTAACTGCCTCCCTGTCGAACTAAATTCAGATCCCACGGCACTGCCATCACGGTCCACAGATCAGGCCTCCCAGCACATTGCCCAGAACACTATACCGAGTGTTTGTTTGGAAATTTTGTCCCAAAAGCCCTGGAAGAAAGGCTGTCCAGCATGGGGCCTCTGGAGCCACAGTGCAAGACTCTACCTGCACACCCGAAGGAAACTATGCCTGTCACATTTGCACAAACCCTCCATATTGGGAGACACCTGCAATGACCCTGAGTCTACCCCAAATTCATCGGCCACCTTGGAAAAAAGGTGCATTCTGAAACATTCCAAACACCTACCTTCAGGCAGACACCCAGGTCAATGACCCTGAGACAGAAGATGGAACCTGACATACCCATAGTACCTCAATGGAACCCAAGCTTAGGTTTGCAGCCATCTCCCTCCAGAGACAAACTCTGGAATACCTACATATGGTCCAACACTTGATCACTGAGCCACAAAAAAGAACAACTCCTGTCCCCAGAAGGCAACATGGCTCTTGGGAGCAGCGTCTAACCCTCAGGGTAGGAGAATCCTGCATGGCGCCTATGCCCCCGCCACATTCAAAGGTCTCCCTGGACACAAGCCAGCACTGTGACCCATCAGAAGGACACTCCCTGTCACCTCAGTGCCCCTGGGCATTTTGCCCCAGACCCACCAGATCAAAATGGCCTTGCTCCTGGGCTGGAAGGGTAAGGTAACTGGGCTTTCCAGGCATCCATGCGGTGACTTCTTATATGACGTCTTTTCACCCGAGGAACCCGGGTGTCATCCAAGCTGACTCCCCGGTCCCGCAGAAGGAAAGCTTGCTGTTCAGAGCAGCTCACATGCCCCAGCCTGGGAAGACCTCCATGGCATCATAAGGCCACACCTACATTCATTGGCCATAATGGACACAAACTCCAGAGTGAGCAACCATCTGACACATGCCCTGACTCAGGTGCTGGATCCTCAATTCATATGCTGCACATTGGTAATGCCATGTGCTCGGCAGTGAACGGAAATGACACTTGTGCTTTCAGAATTCCGTCCATACCCTCCTGGCCCACCAGCTCTCCAGATTGTTCATTCCAGAGCCACAACGCAGTCTTCTGTCTGCCCTCCAGAAGGAAGAGGGTCCCTAGGGGTCTGCCCTGAATCCCCATGTGAGGGTCAACCTGCACGGACCTCAACAGCACCCCAATGTCCTAGGCCACCCTGTGCACTAATGCTCTGTCTGACACAGCCCGAGCCCTGACCTCAATCAACCCTCCAGGTAGCGGGCCCCATATCCTGCAGGTGGGACCTGCCATGGCCAGAGACTGTCATCTCTCCCCAACCTTGGTATTCAGGCATGTGTTCCCAGACCATAGCTCAAATCCCAGCTAAGGGGGAACCTCAAGCATCAAAGAGCACTCCTCTTTCCACGACAGGAAAAACTTGCTGTGGGAATGGGGGTCTAACCCTCAGAGTGGGAGCCAGCTGCATGGACCATGAGACCACGCCCACCCAGGAGGGCTGCCCTGGCCACAAACAGGCATTGTGAGCCTTAGCCTGAGCCCGTTTTCAAAACAGCCCCCTTGCTAGCTGGACCAACAGCCCCCATATCGGGCGCGACATGCCCCTAGGCCCAAATCCTCACCCTCGTTTGGGTTCTCCAGGCTCCAGGACACAGAATCCAACTCTTGAATCCCTGATATGTCGGAACCCTGAGACAGAAAACAGCACTATTCCCTTCCCCACCAAAGACACCAAACCCCTTGGGAGCCGGGCAGAAAGAATCCTCACAGAGGCAGAATCTCCCATGGCCCCATGAGGCTACCCTACATTCTGTGGCCAGCAGAGACACACAACCCAGATAGAAAAGTATTCACTCCCGCCTCCCCATTCCCCTCATTTCAGATCCCGCAGCACTGCCCTCACAGTCCACAGACCGGGCTTACAATCACTTCGCCCCTAATCTTATCACGAGTTTTTTTTTTTTTTTTTTGTCCCCAAAGCACTGGCTGACAGGCCCTCCAGGATGGGGCACCTGGAGTGACAGCGCAGGACTCTGCCTGCCCACCCAAAGGCAACTCTGCCCGTCACATATGCACAAACCCTCCAGATTCGGAGACACCAGCAATTCCCCTGAGCCCACACCAAATTCGTTTGCTGCCTTGGAAAAAATGTGCTTCTGGACAGAGTCCAGACACCTACCTCCAGGCAGAAACCCAGGTCAATGGCCCTGAGTCAGAAGATAGAAACTGACATACCACTAGGATCTCAACGGAACAATAGGTTAGGTATTCAGGCATCGGTCTGCAGAGGCAAAATCTAGAATACCTACATATGGTCCAACACAATCCCTGACCCACAAAACAGAACACACCCTGTCCCCAGAAGGCAACCTGGCTCCTGGGAGCTGTGTCCAAATCTCAGATGTGAGAATCCTGCATGGCGCCCGAGACCTAGCCACATTCTGAGGTTCCCATGGACACAAGCCAACATTGTGACCCATCAGAATGAGGCTCCTTGTCACCTCAGCCCCTTGGGCACTTTGCCCCAGAGTCACCAGATCCAAACGGCCTTGTTCCTGGGCTGGAAGGCGAGGCGGAAATGGGCTTTCAATGCATCCACGCGGTGACTTCTGCTAAGACTTCTTTCCATATTTGTTACCCTGGTTCCATCCAAATGGACTCTCCCTGTCCCGCAGTAGGAAAGCTTGCTGTTCAGAGCTGCTCACAAGTCCCACGCTGGGAAGACCTCCATGACCTCAAGGGGCGCCCCGTCCACTCGTTGGCCATCATGGACACAAACTCCACTGTGAGCGATCATCTGACATGTGACCTGACTCAGGTACTAGAGATCTAAAGTCAGATGCTGCGCATTGGAAATGAAAGGTGCTCCGCACTGAATGGAACCGGCGCTTGTGCATTCAGAATTCCATCCTCAACCTCCTGGTCCTGAAGCCTTCCAGATTGTTCATTCAGGAGCCCCAACGCAGTTTTTTGCCTGCTCTCCAGAAAGGAGAATAACCGTAGGCGTCTGCCGTGAATCTCCATGTGAGAATCAACCTGCACGGAACTCGATGGCACCCCAATGTCCCAGACCACCCTGTGCACTAATGCACTGTCTGAAACAGACTGAGCCCCGACCTCCCAACAGCCCCCAGGGACACATATGCTGCATGTGGGACATGCCAAGGTCAGAGACTGTCATTACCCAACCTGGGTATTCAGGCTTCTGTGTTCAGATCATAGCTCAAATCCCGAACTATGGGGGAACCTCAAGCATCAATGAGAACTCCTCCTTCCCCAAAAAGGGAAAAGCTTGCTGTGGGGATGGGGGTCTAACCCTCAGGGTTGGAGCCAGCTGCATGACCCAAGAGACCACGCCCACCTAGGATGACTGCCCTGGCCAGAAACAGGCAATGTGACTGTTAGCCAGAGCCCGCTTTCAAATCTGACCCTCACTAGCTGGAGCAGGAGCCCACATATCAGGCCTGACATGACCCTAGGCCCAAATCCTCACCCTCGTTCAGGTTCTCCAGGCGCCCTGATCCAGAAGCTGACTCTGGAATCCATGCTATGGTGGGACCCCTGAGATGGAAAACCGCAGTCTTCCCTTCCCCTGAAAGACACAGCAAACTTCAGAGCCGGGCAGAATCCTCACAGAGGCAGAATCTCTCATGGCCACAGGAGGCCAACCATCCATTCCTTGGCCAACCCAGACACACAACACAGACAGAAAAGCCTGAGCTCCCACCTCCCCATCGCCCTAATTTCTGATACTGAGGCACTGCCCTCACGGTCTGCAGAACAGGCCTGCCATTACCTCGCCCCTCACTCTAACCTGAGTTTATATTTGCAGAATTTTGTCCCCAAGGCCCTGGCCAACAGGCTCTCCAGGAAGGGGCCTCTGGAGCCTCTGCGCAGGATTATGCCTGTCCTCTGCCCGTCACATTTGCACAAACCCTCCAGATTGGATGACACCTGCAAGGTCCCTGAGCCCACCCAATATCGTTGGCCACACTGGACAGAAATGCACAGTCTGACATATGCCAGACACCAACCTCCAGGCAGAAACCCAGGTCAATGGCCCTGAGTCAGAAGAAGGAAAATGACATAAACCTAGGACCACAACAGAACCCTAGTTTATGTTTGTAGGCATCTGTCTCCAGAGGCAAACTCTGGAATACATACATATGGCCCAACACTTGATCCCTGAGCCACAACACAGAACAACTCCTTCCCCAGAAGGCAACCTGGCTCTTGGGAGCTGCGTCCACCTCTCAGGGGAGGATATTCCTGCATGGCGCCTGAGCCCCTGCCACATTCTAAACTCTTCCTAGACACAAGCTAGCATTTTGAACCATAAGCATGCAGCTCCCTGTCAACTCAGTTCCCTCGCTAATTGCCCTAAAGTCACCAGATCCAAAATGCCTTGTTCCTGGGTTAAAATGATTACCTGAGCTGGGATTTACAGACTCTTTTTGGTGAGCTCTGCTACCATATCTTTCCATATGGGGGACTCTGCAGCCACCAAAACGGAGCCTCCCTGTACTGCAGAAGGAAAGCTTGCTGTTCTGAGCAACTCACAAGCCCCATCCTGGGAAACCTCCGTGGCCTCATGAGGCCACCCCTCCATTAATCAGGCATCATGGACACAAACTCCAGCGTGAGCGACCACCATCCAACACTTGCCCTGACTCAGGTGCTGAACTGCCATGTAATTGGCACTGTACTGAGCCAGCACTTGTGCGTTCAGACTTCCTTCCTCACCCCCCGGCCCGATAGACCTCCAGATGGGAATTCTGGAGCCACAACCCAGCCTTCTTTCTGCCCTCCAGAAAGAAGAAGGGTCCTATGAGCTGCCGAGAATCCCCATGTGAGGTTCAACCAGCAGGGCCCAGAACGGAACTCTAATATCCACACCGCACTGTGCACTCATGCTCTGTCTGACACAGCCTGAGCCCTGACCTTCAGTCAGTCCCCAGGTAGCGGGCACCATCTCCTGCAGGTGGGACCGGCCAGGACCCGAGGCTGTGATCTCTACTCAACCTGGGTGTTCAGGCATCTGTGCATAGACCATAACTGAAATCCCACCTATGGGGGAATTTCAAGAAGAAAAGAAAACCCCTCCATCCCCATGGATGGAAAACCTTGCTGTGGGGATGGGGATCCAAACCATGCCCACACAGGAGTCCCGCCCTGGGCACAAACAGGAATTTTGAGGATCAGCCTGAGCCTGCTTTCAAACAAGCCCCCTCACTAGCTGGACCAGGAGCCCGCATATCGGGCCTGCCATGCCACTAAGACCAATGCTCACCCTAGGTCGGGTTCTCCAGGCGCTTGGACCCCGAAGCTGACTCTGGAATCCCTGCTATGGAGGGACTCCTGAGATGGAAAACATCTCTCTTCCCTTCATCCAGAAAGACACCGAAAACTTGGGAGCCGTGCAAAATCCCCCCAGAGGCAGAATCTCCCATGGGCCCATGAGGCCACCCTTCCATTCCGTGCCCAAGCGAGACACACATCCCATAAAGAAAAGTCTGCGCTCCCGCCTCCCCATCGCCCTAATTTCAGATCCCGAGGCTCTGCCCTCATGGTCTGTAGATTGGGTCTGACATCACCTTGCCCCTCACCCT
This sequence comes from Meles meles, assembly GCF_922984935.1. NCBI lineage: Eukaryota > Metazoa > Chordata > Mammalia > Carnivora > Mustelidae > Meles > Meles meles. Next base: position 68,811 of record NW_025721171.1, on the reverse strand, counting down.
AACCCCAGTTTGTGTTTGCAGACTTTTGTCCCTAAAGCCCTGGCCGGCATGCTCTCCAGGATGGGACCTCTGGAGCTACAGCACAGGATTCTGCCTGCCCTCCCAAAGGAAACTCTGCCCGTCATATTGCAAAAGACCTCCAGATTGGAAGACACCTGCAAGGCCCCTGATCCCACCCAATTTTGTTGGCCGCTCTGGACAGAAATGCACAGTCTGACAAATGCCAAACACCTACGGCCAGACAGACACCCACCTCAATGGCCCTGAGTCAGAAGATGGAAAATGACATGTGCCTAGGACCGCAACGGAACCCTTGCTGAGGTTTGCAGGCATCTGTCCCCAGAGGAAATTTTGGAGTGTAAGGGTCCATGATCAGTGTTATGAGACTACACAAAGTTAAAATCAAGAAAAGCTTTATTCCAGTCCAAGCATCGAAAATCAAACCAAAAGTTCAGGGCCATTTCTTACGTCTAGCGACAACGACGAGGACATGGCTCCCGATGACAAAGAAGCGTGGATGACGAGGATGACAACCCTGACGACACAGACTCTGCTCCCCAGGACGCCACTCTGACAAGGCCGCTCCCCAGATGAGGTCGCTGTGGAGGAGGCTACAGGCTGGACGAAATCCGCACCCTATGATAAAGAGGCCACTCCGGACCAGGCCACTCTCCGATGAGGCCACATGCCGACGATGCGGCTACCCGGAATGACGCTGCTCTGGCGAGGCTGCATCTCGGTGTGTGAGGCCAGTCTTGGTGGGGCCACGGTGAGGCGGGTCACGTGCTGCACTGCTGCTCTGGGAGGCGAGGCGGCTCGTGGTGGTGCTGCTGCTAGGTGCGGGGCCATTCCCAGCAATGCTGCTCCCCATGCACTGGATAATCCTGAAGCTCTGACGCTCCAGACGACCCCAACACTATCACTCCTACAACTATCCTAACGACTCCAAACAACTACTCTAATGGCTACTCTAACTCCTCCTACTACTCTAATGGCTATTCTAACTCCTCCTACTTCTCTCATGGCTATTCTAACTCCTCCTAATTCTCTAAGGGGTATTCTAACTCCTCCTACATCTTAAGTGGCTATTCTAACTCCTCCTACTTCTCTAAGGCTATTCTAACTCCTCCTACTTCACCCCACAGCCTCACAGACTAAACTTTATAGAGGTGGTTGAGCTAGGCCCACAAACAGGTGGCCAAAGAGATTTCAACTCACCACAGTTAATATATGCACGCCCCACTGATTGGATAAGACAATCTGGCCAAACCCGCCCCATATGCGGGGTTTCCAAGTAAGTTCCTCTGGCTAACCAGGCCCCTACATTAGTACATACATGGGTTCCAATGCTAGGTCCCTGCTCAAAAAAAAAAAAAAAAAAAAAAAAAAAAACCAAAACCAAAAACAAAAAACAAACAAACAAACAAAAAACAGAACAACTTCTGTCCCCAGGCACTTTCCTAAGAACCACCAGATCAAAAGCGTCGCTGGGATTTCCAGGCATCTATGTGGGGAGCTTTGCTACCAAGTCTTTCCATATGGGGGAGCCAGAAGCCATCAGAACGGACTCCTCCTATCTCGAGAAGGAAAGTTTGCTGTTTGGAGCAGCTCACAAGCTCCAGCCTGGGAAATCTTGCATGGCCTCCTGAGGCTACTCTTCCATTCTTCAGTCATGATGGACCAAAACTCTAGCATGAGTTACCATCTTACACTTGGCCAGACTCAGAAGTTGCAGATCTCGAGACAGATGTTGAACACTGGAACTGCCATGCACTTGGCATTGAACTGAACCGGCGTTTGTGTAATCTGCCTTCCATCCTCTCCCTTCTGGGCCACAAGCACTCCACGTTGGTAATTCTGGAGCCATAATGCAGGCTCCTGCCTGCCATTGAGATAGAAGGAACCTATGGGTTTGCACAGAATCCCCACATGAGGTCAACCTGCACGGCCCTTGACAGCACACTAATATGCTAGGCCTCCCTGAGCACTAATGCTCTGTCTGACACAGCCTGAGCCCCTAATTCCTATCAGCCCCCAGGTAGAGTGTTCTATATCCTGCAGGTGGGACCAGATATGGCCCGAGGCTTTCATATCTACCCAACCTGGGTAGTCAGGCATCTGTGCCCAGACCTTAGCTCAAATCCCAGCCAATGAGGGAACCTCAAGCACAAAAGAGCACTACACCATCCCTAAGGCAGGAAAAGCTTGTGTGGGGATGGGGATCAAACCCTGAGTGGGAGCCAGCTGCATGGCCCTTTAGACCAGGCCCACACAGGATGGCTGCCCTGGGCAAAAACAGGCATTGTGACACACAGACTGACCCCATATTAAAACAAGCCCCCTCACTAGCTGGATTAGGAGACCACATATCGGGCCTTCCCTGCCCATTGACCAAATCCTCACTCTCAGTAGGGTGCTCCAGGCGTTTGGACTCAGAAGCCAACTCTGGTATCCCGGCTATGGCCCGATCCCTGAGACGGAAAACATCACTCTACCCTTCCCCCCAAAAGACACCAAACCCTTCTGAGATGGGCAGAATCCCAAGTGAGGCAGATTTTCCCATGGCCCCATGAGGCCACCCATCCATTCTGTGTCCAAGGGAGACACACAACCCGGAGAAAAAAGGGTACATTCCCAACTCTCAGTCGCCCTAATTTCAGATCCTGAGGCACTGACCTCATGGTCTGCAGATCGGGCCTGCCATCACCTCGCCCTCACCCTAACCCGAGTTTCTGTTTGCAGATTTTTTTGCCCAAAGCCGTGGCCGACAGGCCCTCCAATATGGGGCCTCTGGAGCCACAGCACAGGACTCTGACTGCCGGCCCGACAGAAACTCTTCCCGACACAGTTGCACAAACCCTCCATATTGGGAGACACCTGCAAGGACCCTGAGCCCACTTCGTGGCCCCTGAGCCCAATTTCGTTGGATGCTCCGGACGAAAATGCACAGTCTGACACATGCCAGACACCTACATGTAGGCAGACACCCAGGTCAATGTCCCTGAGTCAGAAGATGGAATCTGACATGACCCTAGGACTTCAACGGAACCCTAGCTTAGGTTTGCAGGCATCTGTCCACAGAGGCAAGTTCTGGAATACAAACATATGGTACAGCACTTGGTCCCTGAGCCACAAAATAGAACACCTCCTGTCCCCAGAGGCAACCTGGTTCTTGGGAACTGGGTCCAGACCTCAGCGGAGTAGAATCCTGCATTGCACCTGAAGCCCCTCCACATTCTAAGGTCTCCCTGGACACAAGCCAGGTTTGTGACCCATCAGCAGGAAGTTCCCTGTCAACTCAGCGTCCTGTGCACTTCATCCCAGAGCCTCCAGAGCAAAACTGCCTTGTTCCTGGATTGCAAGTGTAAGCTGAGCTCAGCTTTCCATATATCCATGTGGTGAGCTCTGCCAACAAGTCTTTCCATTTGGGGGACATTGGAGCCATCAAAATGGACTCCCCCTGTCCCGCAGAAGGAAAGCTTGCTGTTCGGAGCTGTTCACAAGCCCCAGCCTGGGAAAACCTCCATGGCCTCTTGAGGCCACCCCTCCATTCGTCAGCCATCATGGACACAAACACCAGCATGAGCAACCATCTGACACTTGCCCTGACTTGGGCGCTGGAGATCTCCTTCAGATGCTGCATATTGGAACTGCCATGGGCTCGGAACTGAACTGAACTGGCCCTTGTGCGTTCAGATTTCTGTCATCAACCTTCTGGACCGCAAGGCCCCCAGACTGGGAATGCTGGAGCCACAACGCAGACTTCGACATTCCTCCAAGAAAGAAGAAGGGCCCTTTGGGTCTGCCCAGAATCCCCACGTGAGGATCGACCTGCATGGCCCTAGACGGCACCCCAATATCCTCGGTCACCCTGTGCACTAATGCTCTGTCTGCCACTGCCTGAGTCCCGACCTCTAGTCAGCCCCACAGGTAGCAGACCCCGTCTCCTGAAGGTGGGAGCGGCCATGGCTGTCATATCTACCCAACCTGGGTATTCAGGCATTTGTGCCCAAACCTTAGCTCAAATCCCAGTCTATGGGGGAACCTCAACCACAAAAGAGCACTCCTGCTTCCTTAAGGCAGGAAAAGCTTGCTGGGGGGGTGGGTGTCAAACCCCAGTGTGGGCGCCAGCTGCATGACCCATGAGACCACGCCCAAACATGAGGGCCACCATGGTCATAAAAAGGCATTGTGACCCTCATCTTGAGCCTGCTTTCCAGCAAGCCCCCTTGCTATCTTTCCCAGGATCCTGCCTAACGGACCTGACATGCCCCTAGGCCCAAATCCTCACCCTCGGTTGGGTTCTCCAGGTATCCGGACCCAGAAGCCGACTCTGGAATCCCTGTGATGGCGGGACACCTGAGACGGAAAACAGCTCTCTTATCTTTATCCAGAAAGACACCAAAACCTTTGCAGCCATGCAAAATCCCCACAGACGCAGAATCTTCCATGGACCCATGAGGCCACCCCTCCATTCCGAGGCCTACCGAGAGCATACCATGGCCTACCAAGACACACAACCCAGTCAGAAAAGCCTGCGCTCCCGCCTGCCCATTGCCCTAATTTCAGATCCTGAGGCAGTGCCCACACGGTCTGCATATCATGCCTGCCATCACCTCGCCCCACAACCTAACCCGAGTTTGTGTTTGCAGACTTTTGACCCAAAGCCCTGGCCCACAGGCCATCCAGGATGAGCCTCTGGAGCCACAGCACAGGACTTTGCCTGCCCTCCCAATGGAAACTCTGCCCGTCATTGTTACACAAAATCTTCAGGTTGGGAGACACATGCAAAGCTCCTGAGCCCACCCAATTTCGTTGGCCTCTCTGGACATATATGACAGTCTGGCACAGGCCAGACACCTAACTCCAGGCAGACACCCAGGTCAATGGCCTGCGTTAGAAGATAGAAACTGATATGCCCCTAGGACAACAATGGAATCCTTGCTGAGGTTTGCAGGCATTTGTCCCCAGAGGTAGGTTCTGGAATACCTACAAATTGTCCAACGCTTGGTCCCTGAGCCACAAAACAGAAAACATCCTGTGCCCAGAAGGCAACTTGGCTCTTGGGAGCTGGTCCAACCCTCAGGGGAGGATAATCTTGCATGACGCCTGAACCCCTACCACATTCGAAAGTCTCCCTGGTCACAAGCCAGCATTATGACCCATCAAATTTGGGCTCTCTGTCAACTCAGCCCCCTGGGCACTTCACCCAGAGCAACCAGATCCAAACTGCCTTGTTCCTGGGCTGAAAGGATAAGCTGAGCTGGACTATCCAGACATTATGTGGTGAGCTCTGCTACCAAGTCTTTCCATATGGGGTACACTGGAGCCATCAAAACGGACTCCCCCTGTCTCTAAGAAGGAAAGCTTGCTGTTCGGAGCAGCTCACAAGCCCCAGACTTGGAAAACCTCCATGGCCTCATGAGGACACCCCTCCATTCGTTGGCCATCATGGACACAAACTCCAGCATGAGCAACCATCCGACACTCGCCCTGACTCAGGTGCTGGAAATCTCTTCAGACACGGCATATTGGTATTGCCATGTGCACGGCACTGAACTGAACCAGTGCTGGAGCATTTGGACTTCTGTCTTCAACCTCCTGGATGGCAAGCCCTCCAGATTGGGAAATCTGGAGGCACAACATAGTCTTCTGCCTGCTCTCCAGAAAGAAGTGTCCTATGTGTTTGCCAGAATCCCCATGTGAGGATGACCCTGCACCACCCTAGACGGAAACCCATTATCCAGGCCTCACTGTGCACTAATGCTCTGTCTGACACAGCCTGAGCCCCAACCTCCAGTCAGACCCCTGGTAGCGGGCCTCATCTTGGGCAGGTGGGACCAGCCATGGCCCAAGGCTGTCATCTCTACCCAACCTGGGTGTTCAGGCATTTGTGCCCAGGCCACAGCTCAAATCTGCCTATGGGGGAACCTGAAGCACAAAAGAGCTGCCCTCATGGTCTGCATATCAGGCCTGCCATCACGTCGCCCGACACCCTAACCCAAGTATGTGTTTGCAGACTTTTGTCCCCAAAGACCTGTCTAAAAAGTCCTCCAGGATCTGGCAACTGGTGCCACAGTGCAGGACTCTGCCTGGCCTCCCAAAGGAAATTATGCCTGTCACTCTTGCTTAACCCCTTCAGATTGGGGGAACACCTGCAAGGCCCCTGAGCCCACCCAATTTAGTTGGTTGCTCTGGACAGATATGCACAGTCTGACATATGCCAGACACCTACCTCCAGGCAGAGACCCAAGTCAATGGCCCTGAGTCAGAAGATGGAAACTGACATACCCCTTGGACCTCAACATAAACCTAGCTTAGGTTGGCAGGCATCTGTCTCCAGAGACAAACTCTGGAATACCTACATATGGTCCAAAACTTGATCCCTCCGCCACAAACCAGAACACCTCCTGTACCCAGAAGGCAACCTGCCTCTTGGGAGCTGCGTCCACCCCTCAGGGGAGGATATCCTACATGGCGCCTGAGCCCCCACCACATTCTAGGGTTTCCCTGGACACAATCCAGCATGGTGAGCAATCAGCATGAGGCTCCCTGTCAACACAGCCCCCTGGACACTTGCCCCAGAGACACCAGATTGAAACTGCCTTGTTCCTGGGCTGAAAGGAGAAGCTGAGCTGGGCTTTCCAGACATCTATGTAGTGAACTCTGCTACTATGTCTATCGATTCGGGGACACTGGAGCCATCAAAATGGACACCCCATGTCCCACAGAAGGAAAGCTTGCTGTTTGGAGCAGCTCAGAAGCCCCATCCTTGGAAAACCTCCATGGCCTCATGAGTCCACCCCTCCCATCATCGGGCATCATGGACACAAACTCCAGCGTGAGCAACCATCCGGCACTTACCCTGATGCAGGTGCTGGAGATCTCGTGTCAGATGCTGCATATTGGAACTGCCATGCGCTCAGCACTGTAATGAACCAGCGCTTGGGTGTTCAGACTTCCGTCTCAACCCCTTGGATGGCAAGCCCTCCAAATTGGAAATTCTGGAGCCACAACGCAGCCTTCTGCCTGCCCTCCCAAAAGATGAAGGGCCCTATGGGTCTGCCCAGAATCCCCATGTGAGGATCAACTTGCACGGCCCTACATGGAACACAAATATCCACGATGCACTGTGCACAAATTCTTTCTCTGACACAGCCTGAGCTCCAACCTCCAGTCAACCACCCAGGTAGCGGGTGCCATTTCCTGCAGGTGGAACCGGCCATGGCCCAATGCTGTCATCTCCACCCAACCTGGGGGTTCAGGCATCTGTGCCCCGATCATAGCCCAAATCCCGTTCTATGGGGGAACCTCAAACACAATATAGCGCTCCTATTTCCCTTGGCCAGAGAAGTTTGCTGTGGGGATGGGGGTCAAATCCTCAGAGTGGGAGCCAGCTGCATGGCCCATGAGATCACGCCTAACCAGGAGCTCTGCCTTAGGCACAACTAGGCATTGTGACCATCAGCCTGAGCCTGCTTAAAAACAAGCCCCCTTGCTAGCTGGAATAGGAGACCGCAATCGTGCCTGCCATGCCCCTAGGCCCAAAATCGCATCCTCAGTCAGGTTCTCTAGGCGCCCGGATGCAAAAGCCGACTCTGGAATCTAAGCTATGGGGGGAACCCTGAGACATAAAACAGCTCTCTTCCCTTCATCCAGAAAGACATCAAAACCTTGGGAGCCATGCAAAATCCCCACAGAGGAAGAATCTGCCATGGACCCATGAGGCCACCCGTCCATTCCGTGGCCAACCAGGACAAACAACCCAGACATAAAAGACTGCGCTCCAGCCTCCCCGTCGCCCTCATTTCAGATACAAAGGCCCTGCCCTCACAGTCTGCAAATCGGGCCAGCCAACACCTCTTCCCTCACCCTAAATCTTGTTGGTGTTTTCAGATATTTTACCCCAAAGCCCTGGTCAGCATGCCCTCCAGGATGGGGCCCTTGGAGCCACAGCGTAGGACACTGCCTGTCTTCACGAAGTAAACACTGCCAGTCTCAGTTACACAAACCCTCCAGATTGGGAGACACCTGCAAGGCCCCTGAGGCCACCCAATTTCATTGGCTGCTCTGGATAGAAATGCACAGTCTGACACATGCCAGACACCTACCTCCAGGCAGACACCCAGGTCAATGGCCCTGAGTCAGAAGATGGAAACTGACATGCCCCTAGCACCTCAATGGTACCCTAGCTGAGGTTTGCAGGCATTTGTCTCCAGAGGCCAGTTCTGGAATACTTACATATGGTCCAACACTTGGTCCCTGACCACAAAACAGAACACATTCTAAGGTCTCCCTGGACACAAGACAACACTGTGACCCATCAGCATGAGGCTCCCTGTCAACTAAGGTCCCTGGGCACTTGCCCCTAAGACACAAGATCAAAACTGCCTTGTTCCTGGGCTTAAAGGAGAAGCTGAGCTGGGCTTGCCAGATATCTATGCGGTGAGCTCTGCGACAATGTCTTTCCATTTGGGGGACCATGGGCTTAACCAGGCATTGTGACCATCAGCCTGAGCCTGCTTTCAAACATGTCCCCAAGCTAGCTGGACCAGGAGCCCTAATATCATGCCTGCCATGACCCTAGGCCCAAAATCTCACCCTCGGTTGTGTTCTCCAGGCGCCTGGACCCAGAAGCCGACTCGAATCCCTGCTATGGCGGGACCCCTGAGACGGAAATCAGCTCTCTTCCCTTCATCCAGAAAGACACCAAAACCTTGGGAGCCATGCAAAATGCCCACAGAAGAAAAATCTCCCATGGACCCATGAGGCCATCCATCCATTCTGTGGCCAACCTAGAATCACAACCCAAACAGAAAAGCCTGCACTCCCCCCTCCCCGTCACCCACATTTCTGATCCTGAGGCACTGCCCTCACAGTCTGCAGATTGGGCCTGCCATCACCTAGCCTCTAACGCTATCCTGAGTTTTGGTTTGCAGACTTTTATTCTCAAAGCCCTAGCCGACATGCCGTCCAGGATGGGGCATCTGGAGCCACAGGACAGGATTCTGCCTGGCCTCCCAAAGGAAACTCTGCCTGTCACAGTAGCACAAACTGTACAGATTGGCAGACGTCTGCAAAGCCCCTGAGCCCACCCAATTTTGTTGGCCACTCTGAAAAGAAATGTGCATTTGGACACAGGCCAGACACCTATCTCCAGGCAAACACCGAGGTCAATGGCCCTGAGTGAGAAGAAGGAAACTGACATGCCCCTAGGACAACAACGGAACCCTAACTGAGTTTAGCAGGCATCTGTCCCCAGAGGCAGGTTCTGGAATACTGGCATATGGTCCAACTCTTGGTCCCTGAGCCACAAAACAACACCTCCTGTCCCCAGAAGGCAACCTGGCTCTTGGGAGCTTCGTCCAACCCTCAGAGGAGAATCATACATGGTGCCTGAGCCCACGACACATTCTAAGGTATCCCTGGACAAAAGCCAGCATTGTGATCCATCAGCAGGAGACTCCCTGTCAGCCAGCCCACTGGGCACTTTCCACAGAACCACCAGATCAAAACAGCCTTGTTCCTGGGATGAAAGGATAAGATGAACAGGGCTTTCCAGATATCTATGCAGTGAGCTCTGCTACCATGTCTTTCCATATGGGGGACACTGGAGCCATCAAAACGAACTCCCCCTGTCCCTACGAAGGAAAGCTTGCTGTTCGGAGCAGCTCACAAGCCCCAGACTGGGAAAACCTCCATGGCCTCATGAGGCCACCCCTCCATTCATCGGACACCAGGGACACAAACTCCGGCATGAACAACCATCTGACACTGGCCCTGATTCAGGTGCTGGAGACCTAGAGTCCCATGCTGCACATTGGAACTGCTATGTGTTTGGCACTGAACTGAACCGGGGCTTGTGCGTTCAGACCCAATATCCTAGGCCACCCTGTGCATTAATGCTCTGTCTGACATAACCTGATTCCTGTCCTCCCATCAGCCACCTAGATAGCAAACCCCATATCCTGCAGTTGGGACCTTCCATGGCCAGAGACTGTCAACTCTACTCAACCTGTATATTCAGGTGCATTGCCCAGACCATAGTTCAAATCTCAGCCTATGGGGGAACCTCAAGCATAAAACAGCAATCCTCCTTCCCCATGATGGGAAAAGCTTGCTGTGGGGATGGGGCTCTAACCCTCAGAGTGGGAGTGAATTGCATGGCCAATGAGTCCACGTCCACCCAGGAGGGCAGCCCTGGCAACAAACGGGCATTGTGACCTTCAGCCTGATCCCGCTTTCAAGCCATCCCCTCGCCAGCTGACACAGGAGCCAGCATATTGGGCCTGACATGCCCCTAGACCCAAATCCTCACCTCGGTTGGGTTCTCCAGGTGCCCAGACCCAGAAGCTGACTCTGGAATCCCTGCTCTTTCGGGACCCCTGAGACGGAAAACAGCACTCTTCCCTTCCCCCCGAAAGACAACAAACCCTAGAGAGCCAGGCAGAATCCTCACAGTGATGGAATATCCCATGGCCCCACCGCTACATATCATGTTGGCTACATTTCGTGGCCAACAGAGACGCATATCCCAGACAGAAAAGCTTGCACTCCTGCCTCCTCGTCACCCTAATTTCAGATCCCGTGGCACTGCCCTCACAGTGTGCAGATCTGGCCAGCCATCACCTCGAGCCTGAGAGTATCCCAAGCTTGTGTTTGCAGATTTTGTCCCCAAAGCCCTGACCAACAGGTCCTCCAGAATGGGGCCTCTGGAGCCACAGAGCAGGTCTCTGCCAGCCCACCAGAAGGAAACTCTGCCCGTCACAGTTGCACAACCCTCTGAATTGGGAGAATCCTGCAATGCCACTGAAAAACCGCCTTGGAAATTCATTGACCGCCTTGGAAAAAATGTGCATTCGGACACAGGCCTGAAACCTACCTCCAGGAAGACACCCAGGTCAATGGCCCTGAGTTAGAAGATGCAACATGATAACCCCCTAGGACCTCAACAGAAACCTAGCTTAGGTTTGCAGGCATCTGCCCCCAGAGGCAAACTCTGGAATACCTACATATGGTCCAACACTTGATCCCTGAGCCAGAAAACAGAAGACTTCCTTTCCCCAGAAGGCAACCTGGCTCTTGGGAGCTGCACCCAAGGGGAGGAGAATTCTACATGGCTCCTGACCCCGTGCCACATCCTAAGGTCTCCTTGGACTCAAGCAAGCATTGTGACCAATCAGCAGGAGGCTCACTCTCACCTCAGTCCCCTGGTCACCTTGCCACAGAGCCACCAGATCAAAACCTCCTTGTTACTGAGCTGGAAGTGTAAGTGGAGCTGGGCTTTCCAGGCATCCATGCGGTGACTTCTACTACAATGTCGATCCATACAGGAGACCCTGGTGCCATCCAAATGGACACTCCCTGTCCCGCAGAAAGAAAGCTTACTGTTCGGATCAGCTCACAATCCTCAGCCTGGGATCACCTCCATGGCCTCATGAGGCCACCCCTCCATTCGTCGCCCATCATGGACACAAACTCCAGCATGAGCGACCATCTGACACGTGCCCTGACTCAGGTGCTGGAGATCTCGAGTCAGATGCTGCACATTGGAAATGCCACGTGCTCGGCACTGAAATGAACCAGTGCTCCTGCATTCAGAATTCGGTCCTCACCCTCCTGGGCCGCAAGACCTCCACATAGCTCATTCAGGAACCCCAAAGCAGTCTTCTGCCTGCCCTCCAGAAAGAAGAACATCCCTAGGGGTCTGCCCAGAATCCGCATATGAGGATGAACCTACACGGACCTCGATGGCACCCCAATATCCTAGTCCACCCTGTCCAATAATGCTCTGTCTGACACAGCCTGAGCCAAGACCTCCCATCAACCCGCCAGGTAGTGGGCCCCATACCCAGCAGGTGGGAACTGCCATGGCCAGAGACTCTCATTTCTACCCAACTTGGGTATTCAGGCATCTGTGCCCAGACCACAGATCAAATCACGGCCTATGGCGGAACCTCAAACATAACAGAGCACTCCTCCTTCCTCAAGACGGGAAAAGCTAGCTGTGGAGATGGGTGTCTAACCTTCAGAGTGGGAGCCAGCTGCATGGCCCATGAGACCACGCCCACTCAGGAGGGCCGCCCTGGCCACAAACAGGCATTTTGACTGTCAGCCGTAGCCCAATTTCAAAGCCCCCCTGGCTACCTGGACCAGGAGCACGCATATCGAGCCTGACATGCACCTAGGCCCTTGTCTTCAACCTCGGTCAGGTTCTCTAGGGGCCCAGACTCAGAAGTTGACTCTGGAATCCCTGCTATGGCGGGACCCCTGAGACAGAAAACAGCACTCTCCCCCCCACCCCAAAAGACAACAAAACCTTCAGAGCTGGGCAGAATCCTCATAGAGACAGAATCTCCCATGGCCCCATGAGGTTACCCCTGAATTCCGTGGCCAACTGAGACACACAACCCAGACAGAAAAACCTGCACTCCTACCTCCCCGTCACCCTCATTTCAGATCCCTCGGCACTGTCCTCATGGTCCAAAGTTTGGGACTACGATCACCTTGCCCCTAACCCTATCCCCAGTTTGTGTTTGCAGATTTTTGTCCCCAAAACCCTGGCCCACAGGCCCTCCAGAATGGGGCCTATGGAGCCACAGTGCAGGACTCTGACTGCCCACAAAGGACGAACTGCCCATCCATTTGCACAAACCCTCCAGATTGGGAGACACATGCAATGCCACTGAGCCAACCACATATTCGTTGGCCGCCTTGGATAAAATGTGCATTCGGTAACAGGCCCGACACCTATGTCCAGGCAGACACCCCGGTCAATGGCCCTAGTCAGAAGATGAGACCTGACATAACCCTAGGACCTCAAGGGAACACTTGTTTAGGTTTGCCAGCATCTGTCTCCAGAGGAAAACTCTGGAATACCTACATATGTTCCAACACTTGATTCCTGAGCCACAAAAGAGAAGACTTCCTGTCCCCAGAAGGCAACCTGGCTCTTGGGGGTTATGTCCAACCCTCAGGGGAGGAGAATCCTCTATGGCGCCTGAGCGTCCTCCACATTCTAAGGTCTCCCTGGACACTAGCCAGCATGGTGACCCAACAGAATGAAGCTCCCTCTTACTGCAGCACCCTGGTCACTTTGCCCCAGAACCACCAGATCCAAATGGCCTTGTACCTGGGCTAGAAGGGTAAGCGGAACTGTGCTTTCCAGCCATCCATGCAGTGATGTCTGCTATGACGTCTTTCCATGCGGGGGACCCTTGTGTCATCCAAACGGAGTCTTCCTATACCGCAGCAGGAAAGCTTGCTGTTCAGAGCAGCTCAAAAGCCCAGCCTGGGAAGACCTCCATGACCTCATGAGGCAACCCCTCCATTCGTTGGCCCTCACGGACACAAACTGCATCATGAGTGACCATCTGAAACAAGCCCTGACTCAGGTGCTGGAGATCTCGAGTCAGACTCTGTACATTGGAAATGCCATGCACTGAACTGAACCGGCTCTTGTGCGTTCAGAATTCTGTCCTCACATTCCTGGCCTGCAAGCTGTTCAGATTGTTCATTCAGGAGCGAAAACGCAGGATTCTGCCTGCCCTCCAGAAAGGAGAAGGGCCCTAAAGATCTGCCCAGAATCCCCACGTGAGGATCAACCTGCACGGACCTTGACAGCACCCCAAATTCCTGGGCCACCTTGTGCACTAATCTCTGTTGGACACAGCCTGAGCCCGACCTGCCATCAGCCCCCCAGGCAGCGGCCCCCATATCCTGCAGATGGGTTCTGACTGGCCTGTGTCTGTCATCTCTATGCAACCTGGCTATTCAGTCGTCTGTGTCCAGACCATAGGTGAAATCCGGCCTATTGGGGAACCTCAAGCATCAAAGAGCACTACCCCTTCCCTGCGACAGGAAATGCTTGCTGTGGGGATGGGGGTATAATGGTAAGAGTGGGAGCCAGCTGCATGTCCCATGAGACCAGGCCCACCCACAAGGGCTGCCCTGGCAAGAAACAGGCATTGTGAGTCTCAGCCTGAGCCCGCTTTAAAACCAGCCCCCTCACTTGCTGGACCAGGAGCCCGCATATTGGGCGTGACATGCTCCTAGGCCCAAATCCTCACCCTAGGTCAGCTTCCCCAGGCGCCCGGACCCCGAAGCTGACTCTGGAGTCCCTGCTATGCCGGGACCCCTGAGAAGGAAAACAGCTCTCTTCCCTTCATTCAGAAAGACAGCAAAGCCTTGGGAGATGTGCCAAATCCCCTCAGAGGCAGACTCTCCCATGTACCCATGAGTCCATCCCTCCATTCCAAGGCCAACCGAGACACACAACCCAGACAGAAAAGCCTGCGCTCCCGCCTCACCGTCGCCCTAATATCCGATCCTGATCACTGCCCTTATGGTCTGCAGATCAGGCCTGCCATCACCTTGCACACACCCTAACCCGAGTTTGTATTTAAAGAATTTTGTCCCCAAAGCCCTGGCTGACAGGCCCTCCACGATGGGGCCTCGGGAGCCATGACACAGGACTTTGCCTGCCCTCCCAAAGAAAATTCTTCCCGTCACATTTGCACAAACCCTCCAGATTGGGAGACACCTGCAAGGCTCCTGAGCCCACCCAATTTCCTTGGCCGCTCTGGACAGAAATGCACAGTCTGACACATGCCAGACACCTAACTCCAGGTAGACACCATGGTCAATGGACCTGAGTCAGAAGATTTAAACTGACATGCCCCTAGGACCACAACGGATTTGCAGACATCTGTCCCCAGAGGCAGGTTCTGGAATACCTACATATGGTCCAATGCTTGGTCCCTGAGCCCAAAACAGAACACCTCCTGTCCAGAGAACGCCACCTGGCTCATGGGAGCTGAGTCCTGCCCTCACAGGAGGAGAATCCTGCAAGTCGCCTGAGTCCCTGCCACAATCTAAGGTCTCCCTGGACACAAACCAGCATTTTGACCCATCAGCATGAGGCTCCTTATCAACTCAGCCCCCTGGGCACTTGCCCCAGAGCCACCAGACCGATACTGTCTTGTGCCTGGCCTGAAAGGATAAGCTGAGCTTGGCTTTCCAGAAATCTACGCGGTGAGCTCTGCTACCATGTCTTTCCATATGGGGTATCCTGGAGCCATTAAAACGGACTCCCCCTGTCCCACAGAAGGAAAGCTTGCTGTTCGGAGCAGCTCAAAAGCCCCAGCCTGGGAAAACCTCCCTAGCTTCATGAGGCCATCCCTCCATTTATCTGGCATCATGGACATAAACTCCAGCGTGAGCGACGATCCAACATTTGCCCTGACTCAGGTGCTGGAGATCTTGAGTCACACGCTGTACATTGAAACTGCATTGTGCTCGGCACTGAACTGAACTGGCGCTTATGCGTTCAGACTTCCATCCTCACCCATTGGGCATGAAAGCCCAACAGATTGGGAATTGTGGAGCCACAACGCATCCTACTCCCTGCCTTCAAAAAGAAGGAGGGCCCTACGGATCTGCCGAGAATCACCATTTGAGGTTCAACCTTCACGGTCCTAGTCAGAACCACAATATCCAGGCCATACAATGCACTAATGCTCTGTGGGACACAGTCTGAGCCCTGACTTGCAGTCATCCCCCCAGGTAGTGGACGCCATCATCTGCAGGTGGGACCGGCCATGGCCACAGGCTGTCATCTCTACCCAAAATCGGTGTTCAGGCATCTGTGCCCTGAGCTTAGCTCAAATCACAGCCTATTGTGGAACCTCAAGTGCAAAAGATCATTCCTCCTTCCCCACGGCCAGAAATGTTTGCTGTGGAGATGGGGGTCAAACCATCAGAATAGCAGCCAGCTGTATGACCCTTGAGACCACGCCCACACAGGAGGTCCACCATGGGCAAAAAAAAAAAAAACATGCATTGTGAACATCAACCCAAGCCTGCTTACAGAGAAGCCCTCTCAGTAGCTGGAGCAGGAGCCCGCATATTGGTCCTGCCAAGACCCTAGGCCCAAATCCTCACTCTCAGTCCAGTTCTCCAGGCGCCTGGACCCAGAAGTTGACTCTGGAATCCCTGCTATGGCGGGACCCCTGAGAAGGAAAACAGCTCTCTTCCCTTCATCCAGAAAGACACCAAAACCTTGGGAGCCGTGAAAAAACCCACTGAGGTAGAATCTCCCATGGACCAATGAGTCCACCCATCCATTCCATGCAAACCGAGACACACAACCCAGACAGAATAGCTTGTGCTCCCACTCCCCGTTGCCCTAATTTCAGATCCTGAGGCACTGCCGTCATGGTCTGCATATCGGGCCTGCCATCATGTAGCTCTACACCCTAATCCGAGTATGTGTTTGCAGACTTTTGTCCCAAAATCCCTGGCCGACAAGCTGTCCAGGATGGGGCCTCTGGAGCCACAGTGCAGGACTCTGCCTACCCTCCCGAAGGAAACTCTGCCCGTCACATTTGCACAAACTGTGCAGTTTGTGCACATGCCGGACACCTACCTCGAGGCAGACACCCAGGTCAATGGCGCTGAGTCAGAAGATGGAAACTGACATTCCCTAGGACCTCAACAGAACACTACCTGAGGTTTGAAGGCATCTGTTCCCAGAGCAAGATTCTGGAATACCTACATATGGTCCAACCCTTGATCCCTGAGCCACAAAACAGAACAACTCCTGACCCCAGAAGGATTCCTGGCTTTTGGGAGCTGCGACCAACCCTCAGGGGAGGAGAATCCTGCATGGCGCCTGAGCAACCACCACATTCTAAATTCTTCCTGGACACAAGCCATCATTTTGATCTATCAGCATGAGGCTCCTTTTCATCTCAGCCCCCTGGCCAATTGCCCTAGAGTCACCAGATCCAAAATGTCTTGTTCCTTGGCTAAAATGATAAGCTGAGCTGGGATTTCCAGAATCTATTTGGTGAGCTCTGCTACCATGTCTTTCCATGGGGGACTCTGCAGCCACCAAAACGAATCCTTCCTGTAACACAGAAGGAAAGCTTGCTGTTTGGAGCAGCTCACAAGTCCCAGCCTGGGAAATCTTCCATGGCCTCATGAGGCCACCTCTCCATTAATCAGGCATCATGAACACAAACTCCAGTGTGAGCGACCATCCGACACTCGCCCTGACTCAGGTGCTTGAGATCTCGAGTCAGAGGCTCTACATTGGAACTGCCATGTAATCGGCACTGTACTGAACCGGCACTTGTGTGTTCAGACATCCTTCCTCACCCTCCTGGCCCGAAAGACCTCCAGATTGGGAATTCTGGAGCCACAACGCAGCCTTCTTCCTGCCCTCCAGAAAGAAGAAGGGCCATATGAGCTGCCTAGAATCCGCATGTGAGGATCAACCTGCACAGCACTAGATGGAACCCTAATATCCAGACTGCACTGTGCACTCATGCTCTGTGTTACACAGCCTGAGCCCTGACCTCCAGTTCGCCCCCAGGTAGTGGGCACCATCTCCTACAGATGGAACCGGCGTGGCCCAATGCTGTGATCTCCACTCAACCTGGGTGTTCAGGCATCTGTGCATAGACCATAACTGAAATCCCGCCTATGGGGGAGCCTCAAGCAGAAAAGAGCACTCCTCCTACCCCATGGCCAGAGGAGCTTGCTGTGGGGTTGGGGGTCCAAACCTCAGTGTGGGAGGAACTGATGGCACCTGAGGCCACGCCCACCCAGGCATGCCGTCCTGGGCACAAACAGGCATAGTGACGATAAGTCTGAGCCTGCTTTCAAACAAGGCTCCTCGCTAGCTGGACCAGGAGCCCTCATATTGTGTCTGTCATGCCCCTAAACCCAATGCTCACCCTCGGTTGGGTTCTCCAGTCACCCAGACCCAGAAGCCGACTCTGGAATTCCTGCTATGGAGGGATCCCTGAGACAGAAAAACATCTCCCTTCCCTTCATCCAGAAAGACACCGAAACCTTGGGATCCGTGTAAAATTCCCTTTGGCCCATGAGGCCATCCCTCCATTCCGTGGCCTAACAAAACACACATCCCATAAAGAAAAGTCTGTGCTCCTGCCTCCCCATCGCCCTAATTTCAGATCCCGAGGCTCTGCCCTCATGGTCCGCAGATTGGGCCTGCCATCACCTCGCCCCTCAGTCTAACCCCAGTTTGTGTTTGCAGATTTTTGTCCCCAAAGCCCTGGTCGGCAGGATCTCCATGATGGGTCCTTGGGAGCCACAGCTCAGTACTCTGTCTGCCCTCCCAAAGGAAATTCTGCCCATCACATTTGCACAAACCCTTCAGATTGGGAGACACCTGCAAGGCCCCTGATCCCACCCAATTTCTTTGGCTGCTCTGGACAGAAATGCACAGTCTGACACATGCCAGTCACCTACCTCCAGGCATACACCCAGATCAAAGGCCCTGAGTCAGAAGGTGGAAAATGACATGCGACTAGGACCTCAATGGAACCCTAGCTGATTTTTGCAGGCATCTGTCCCCAGAGGAAATTTTCGGAGTGTAAGGGTCCATGATTAATGTTACGAGATTACACAAAGTGAAAATCAAGCAAAGCTTTATTTCAAGCCAAGCATCGAAAAAAACCCCTGTCAGTTGGGGACCATTTCTTACGTCTAGCAATGATGACGAGGATGCCACTCCTGATGACAAAGAAGCGTGATGACGAAGACAACAACCCTGATGACACAGACTCTGCTCCCCATGATGCCACTCTGACAATGCCACTCTGCAGACGAGGCCACTGTGGATGAGGCCGCTTTGGCCATGGCCACTCCAGATGAAGCTGCTCCCCAGATGAGGCTGCTCTAGACTATTCTACACACTGGACGAAGTCCGCACCTGATGAAGAAGCCGCTCTGGACGCAACCACTCTCCGATGAGGCCGCATGCCAACGATGCGGCTCCCCGGAATGACGGCACTCTGGCTAGGCTGCATTTCGGGGCAGCCAGGCCAGTTTTGTCGGGGCCACAGTGAGGTGGGTTGTGGGCTACGTTGCTGCTTGGGGAGGCAAGGCCGCTTGTGGTGGCCCTGCTGCTCGAGTGGGGCAGCTCCACTACTCTAACGGCTATCCTAACTCCTCCTAATTCTCTAATGGCTATTCTAACTCATGCTATTTCTCTAACGACTATTCTAACTCCTCCCACTTCTCCCCCATCTCCAGCCTCACAGACAAACCTTTATAGAGGTGGTGGGGCCCTGCCCACACACAGGGGCCAATGAGATTTCAACTCACCATAGTTAATATATGCGCACCCCACTGATTGGATATGGCTATCTGGCCTCGACCACCCCTAAATCCGGGGTTTACAAGTAAGTTCCTCTGGCTAACCAGGGCCCTATATCCCATTTTCTTTGGAAATTAGTCAAATCCTTGACTTTTCAGTCAGTTCTATGTTCTCTTGTTGTAAGTCGGTTATATTGAGCATGTAAGACTAACATTTTTATCGCTCCAATTTTCTTTGGTACAAATGACATGAGGGAGTTTATAATACAGGGGCCAAAAAGTAACAGTAGTGCACAGTTGGCTGATGAGTTAGCCATTCAACGCTTTGCATAACTTTTTCCATTTTTTTCCTAATTCCGTTCATCTATTTCCCCACCTATACTTTATATGAACAGGTAACAATAGGAGCAACAATAAACTCACAGGTTTTAGTCCATGGTCAGCAAAGTCTGTCAACTGCAGCTTCCATCTCTGGGGGGCGACCTCGTCCTTGGCACTTTTGAAGTGACCCGCATGAATCCGGGCCCTAATGCCCTCTACTTTTACAGTAAAAGGTCCCTTCCAGAGAGGGTCCAAGTTTCCCACTTGATAGCGACGTATCCTAAACAAGTCCCCAGGTTGGTAAGGATGTAGTTCCACCTCGGTCTCCATCTCAGTGTGGGCAGTCCGGATCCCTGAGTGGGCATTTTTAAAGACAGACTGTAATGCCTGCAGTGACTGGAGTACAGATTGAACAGTCATTTCTGCTAGGGCAACCTCTTGTATTCGAGGATCGGGGGGTCTCCAAACATTATTTCAAATGGGGTCACCTTGCTTTAATAGGGTGTACATCGTGCCCTGAGGAGGGCAAAGGGAATGAGATCCACACATCCATCGCCAGTCTCCAGAATTAGTTTTGTCAAGGTCTCTTTAAGAGTCTGGTTCATTCTCTCTACTTGCCCGGAACTCTAGGGCCAGTAGGCACAATGTAGTTTCCAATTAGTGCTCACGGCCTTGGCCAATGCCTGTGAGACTGACATCACAAATGCAGGGCCATTATCTGACCTAATTGCTAGAGGCAGCCCAAACCTAGGAATTATTTCTTCTAGTAGTTTTTGGCTACCACTCATGCCATCTCATGTTTGGTGGGAAAAGCCTCTACCCAGCCTGAAAATGTATCTACAAAAACTAACATGTACTTGTGCCCATATTTTCCAGGTTTCATTGCTGTAAAATCTACTTCCAATAAATGCCTGGTTCCTTACCTCTTTCTCATTCCCCTCTTCCCATTTTGGTTCTTCCCACATTAACTGCCTGGCATTGAGCACATCTATCAACTACATCCTGAACCATACGCCCTAATTGAGAAACCTGGAACTGCTTGACTATAAGCTCCTAGAGTTTGCATATCCCCAAATAAGTATCCTGATCTGTCTAGTCTACTAACTTTTTGCGTAGTCTTCGAGGAAGAATTATTTATCCTGCCTCAGTCTTAGCCCAGACCCCTTCATAGTCCAAATTAACCCACTTCTGTAAATGCTTTAAATCTTCTCCTGAATAGTTCAGTTTTTTTGGTAAGTCTGGCGCTGGGAGTGTAACCAGTTCTTGCACTGTTTCTCGAAATGCTTGCTTTGCAGCTTGATCTGCTAATTGGTTTCCTTTTGAAATCAGATCAGTCCCCTTTTGGTGGCCTGGGCAATGCATAACGGCCACCTCTTTTGGGTCCCAAATGGCCTGGAGTAGAGCCAATATTTCTGCTCTGATTTTAATTCCTTTTCTTTCTGCTGTTAATAGGCCCCTTCTTTATATATAGCCCCATGTATATGGAGAGTAGCAAAGGCATACCTGCTGTCCATATAGATGTTGGCGGATTTACTTTTGGCCATCTGCAGTGCCTTAGTGAGGGCAATCAGTTCCACTTTTTGTGCCAAAGATCCATGTGGCAGGTCTGCTGTCCAGAGTTTCTGCTCAGGAGAAACTACAACAGCCCCCGCATACCTCTTTCCATTGACCATGTAGCTACTCACATCTGTGAACAGAGTCATCTCAGCATCCGAGAGGGGAGTGTCTTTGAGATCTGGCCTTATTCCTGCAACTTGGGTTGGGAACTCCCCGCAGTCAGTCCTTGGGGAAGTCTTATCCATTTGACCTGGCCTTGGATTCATTCCTGTGGGTCTGACCACTCAAAAGCAAAAAGGGGTTGAAGTTTTCTTGCTAAAGTTATGCAGAAAAATGCACCCTTGATCCCCAAATAAGAGCACCCCCTGTCCCCAGAAGACAACCTGGCTCTTGGGAGCTGGGTCTACCCCTCAGGGGAGGATATCCTGCATGGCGCCTGAGCCCGGCCACATTCTAAGGTCTCCTGGAAACCAGCCAGCATTGTGACCCATCAGAATGAGGCTCCCTGTCACCTCAGCCCCCTGGGCATTATGCCCAGAGCCACCAGATCCAAAAGGGCCTTGTTCCTGGGCTTGAAGGGTAAGCAGAGCTGGGCTCTCCAGGCATCTATGTGGTGACTTCTGCTACGGCACCTTTCCATATGGGGGACCCTGGTGCCATCCAAACGGACTCCCCCTGTACCGCAGAAGGAAAGCTTGCTGTTTGGAGCAGCTCACAAACCCCAGCCTGGGAAGATTGCCATGGCCTTATGAGGCCACCCCTCCCTTAGTCGACCATCATGGACACAAACTCCAGCGTGAGCGAATTCTGACACGTGCCCTGACTCAGGTGCTGGAGATCTCGAGCCGGAATCTGCACATTGGAAATGCCATGTGCTCAGCCCTGAATGGGACCGGCACTTGTGGATTTAAATTCTGTCCTCACCCTCCGGACCCAACAGCCCTCCAGACTGTTGATTCGCGAGGCCCAACGCAGTCTTCTGCCTGCCCTCCAGAAAGAAGAAGGGCCCTTGGTGTCGGCCCAGATTCCCCAGTTGAGGATCAACCTGCATGGGCCTCATCAGCACCCCAATATCCTAGGCCGCCCTGTGCACTAGTGCTCTGTCTGACACAGCCTGAATCATGAACTTCCATCAGCCCCCCAGGTAGCAGGCCCCATATCGACACCTGGGCCCTGCCCTGTCCAGAGACTGTCATCTCCACCAACCTGGGTATTCAGGTGTCTTTGCCAGACCATAGCTCAAATCCCGGCCTATGAGTGAAATTCAGTCTTAAAGAGCACTCCTCCTTCCTCACGATGGGAAAAGCTTGCTGTGGGGATGGAGGTCTTACCCTCATAGTGGGAACCAGCTGCTTCACCCATGAGACCACGCCCACCCAGGAGGGCTGCCCTGGCCACAAACAGGCATTGGGACCCTCAGCCTGAACCCGCTTTCCAAACAGCCCCCTTGCTAGCTGGACCAGGAACCCGTATATTGGGCCTGACATGCATCTAGTCCCAAATCCTCACCCTCAGTCACGTTCTCCAGTCACATGGGACCAGACAATGACTCTGGAATCCGGACAAGGCTGCTCCCGACGATGAAGTGGCCTCCAAGGAGGAGGCCGCTTGATGACGAGGTGGCTTGCCAACAAGTCTGCTCTCCAGAATGACGCCACTCTGGTGAGGCCTCTCCAGCCAGGACACTCCAGCATGGCCACAGCTCGGGGCGGTGAGGCCACTGGCGGTGGGGCCATGGCTCGGGGCAGCCCTGTTCCCAACAACCCCAACGCTTTCACTCCTACGACTACCTTAATGGCTCCCAATGGCCAATCTAATGGCTATTGTGTTATTCTAACGGATGTTCTAACACCTCCTACTTCTCTAACGACTATTCTAACTCCTCCTACTTCTCCAATGGCTATTCTAACTCCTCCTATCTCTCCTACGTCTATTCTAACTCCCCCTACTTCTCCAACAGCTATTCTAACTCCTCCTAGTTCTCCCCTCTCCCAGCCTCAAAGACTAACCTTTAAGAGGTGGTTGAGCCTGGCCCACACACAGGTGGCCAATGAGATTTCAACTCACCACAGTTAACATATGTGCACTCCACTGATTGGATACATCTATCTGGCCTGGCCCGCCCTATATCCGGGTTTTACCGTTCCTTTGGCTAATCAGGCCCCTACATTTCCCCCTTTTCTTTGGAAATTAGTCAAATCCTTGACTTTTCAGCCAGTTCTATGTTCTCCTGTTAAAAGGAGGTTTATTAACATGTAAGACTAACATTTTTATTGCTCCAATTTCCTTTGGTAAAAATGACATTTGGGTGTTTATAATACAAGGACCAAAAAATAACCATAATGCACATTCGGCTCATGAGTTAGCCATTGAATGCTTTCTATAAACTTTTCCATTATTTTTACGAATTTCATTCATCTATTATCCCACCTACACTTTACATGAACAGGTAACAATAGGAGCAACAATAAAGTCACAGTTTTTTAGTCTTAGCATTAGTCCATGGTCTGTGGGGTCCATTGGCTGCAGCTTCCATCTCTGTACTCATCCTTGGCTCGTTTGACGTGACCCAGGTGAATCCAGGCCCTGATGCCTTCTACTTTTACTGTCATGGGGGTGGTCATGATAATAGTAAATTGTCCCTTCCAGCGAGGCTCCATGTTTCCCCCTTGATAGTGACATATCCAAACCAAGTCCCCAGGTTGGTAAGGATGTGTTTCCACCTCTGTCTCCATCTCAGTGTGGGCAGTTCGGATTCCTGAGTGTGCTTCTTTAAAGACAGACTGTAATGCCTGCAGAGACTGGAGTACAGACTTATCTGTCTTTTATGCTAGGTCCGCCTCTTGCAGAAGAGGACAGAGGGGGTGTCTCCTAAACATTATTTCAAATGGGCTCACCTTGCTTAAATAAAGTGTACATCGTGCCCTGAGGAGGGTGAAAGGAAGGAGATCCACCCATCCACCGCCAGTCTCCAGAATTAGTTTTGTCAAGGTCTCTTTAGAGTCTGGTTCACTCTCTCTACTTGCCTGGAACTCTGGGGTCTGTAGGCACAATGTAGTTTCCAATTAGTGCCCATAGCCTTGGCCAATGCCTGTGAGACTGAACTCACAAATGAAGGGCCATTGTCTGACCTGATCGCGAGAGGCAGCCCAAACCTAGAAATTATTTCTTCTAGTAGCTATTTGGCTACCACTCCTGCCGTCTCATGTTTGGTGGGAAAAGCCTCTATCCAGCCTGAAAAGGAATCTATAAAAACTAACATGTACTTGTGCCCATATTTTCCAGGTTTCATTGCTGTAAAATCTATTTCCTAATAAATTTCTGGTTCCTTACTTCTTTCTCTTTTCCCTCTTCCCATTTTAGTTCTTCCCAAATTAACTGCCTGGCATTGAGCACATCTATCAACTACATGCTGAACCATACGCCCTAATTGAGAAACCTGGAACTGCTTGACTATAAGCTCCTAGAGTTTGTGTATCCCCAAATAAGTAACCTGATGTATCTGGTCTACTAACTTTTTACCTAGTGTTCGAGGAAGAATTATTTTTCCTACTTCAGTCTTAGCCCAGTCCCTTCATAGTCCAATTTAACCCATTTCTGTAAATACTTTAAATCTCCTGAATAGTTCGGTTTTTCTGGTAGGGATAGAGCTGGGAGTGTACGCAGTTCTTGCACTGTTTCTTGGGCTGCTTGCTTTGTGGTTTGATCAGCTAATTGGTTTCCTTTTGAAATCAGATCAGTCTCCTTTTGGTGTCCAGGGCAATGCATAATGGCCACCTCTCTTGGGTCCCAAAGAGCCTGGAGGAGAGCCAATATTTCTCCTCTGATTTTTATTCCTTTTCCCTCTGTTGTAAATAGTCCCCTTTCTTTATAAATACCCCATATATATGGAAAGTAACAAAAGCTTACCTGCTGCCTGTATAGATGTTGGCAGTTTTACCTTTGCCATCTGCAGTGCCTTAGTAAGTGCAATCAGTTCTGCTTTTTGTGCCAAAGTTCCATGTGTCAGGGCTGCTGTCCAGAGTTTCTGCTCAGGAGAAACTACTGCAGCCGCCACATACCTCTTTCCATTGACCATGTAGCTACTCCCATCTGTGAACAGAGTCATCTCGGCATCCAGGAGGGGAATGTCTCTGAGATATGGCCTTATTCCTGCTAGTTGGGTAAGGACCTCCCCGCAGTCATGTGGGTGGTCAACCAGCAGCTCCGGCAGCAGCGTGGCTAGATTTTGCTCCACCAGGGGCCAGAAGGTCACTCTTGGTTCATTGAAGAGGAGGGCCTGATACCCTGTCACTCAGGCATTTGTCATAGGCACATCAGCCTGGTGGAGTCCAGAGAAGGCCCTCCCTAGTGTGTGTGGTGGTTATGATGAGATTTTGACCCAAAGTCAATTTACTCTCATCCTTGGCCAGGAGTGCTGTGACAGCAATTATGCAGAGGCAAGGGATAACCCAGCTACTACCGGATCTAGTTTCTTGCTAAGATAGGATACTGGACTTTGCCAAGGCCCGGGCTCTGAGTTAAAACTCCTTTGGCACCCCTGCTTTTTCATCCACATACAAGTGGAAGGGCTTGGTAACATCTGGGATGGCCAATGCTTGGGCATGCATTAAGGCTTCTTGTAATTCCAGAAATGCTCCTTCGGCCTCAGCTTTCCACTCTATATCATAGTGAGCCCCCTTTTTGCCAGTTCATAGAGAGATTGGGCAATCTCTGCAAAGCGCGGTTTCCATAGCCTACAGTAGCCCACTGTCCCAAGAAACTCCCTCATTGTCGGGACGTGGTGGGGCGGAGTATCGTGTGATCACCTATATCCTGGACTCAGTGAACGCACTCCCTCACGGAGATCAAAGCATAGATATGTGACATGGGTCTGACAGAGCTGTGCTTTCTTTGATGACACCCGATACCCTTTTTCCTGCAGAGTCTGTAAGAGAACTCTCGTCCCCCACAAACATGACTCATAGTCCTCAGCGGATACTAGCAAGTCATCAACATACTGTAGCAGAGTGACTACTGGGTTGAAGGTTCTGTACTCACGCAAATCCTTGTATAGGGCCTCGTAAAAAATAATGGTGGGTGAATTATTGAATCCTTGGGGAAGTCTTTTACAGGTGAGCTGGCCTTGGAATCCTTCCTGTGGGTCAGACCACTCAAAAACAAAAACAGGTTGAGAATCCCTTGCTAAAAATATGCAGAAAAATGCATCCTTGAGATCTAAGATGGTATACACAGTTCTTTGGGGGCCCAGGAGGGAGGGTAGTGTATAGGGGTTAGGCACCGTCGGATGGATATCTTCATCCTGTTTATTAAATTCCCACAAGTCCTGAATGGGTCCGTACTCCCCAGTCTCAGCCTTTTTTTTTTTTAAGATTTTATTTATTTATTTGATAGAGAGAGATCACAAGTAGATAGAGAGGCAAGCAGAGAGAGAGAGTGAGGGAAGCAGGCTCCCTGCTGAGAGAGAGGCCCATGCGGGACTTGATCCCAGACCCTGAGATCATGATCTGAGCCAAAGGCAGCAGCTTAACCCACCGAGCCACCCAGGGGCCCCAAGTCTCAGCCTTTTTGACGCGCAGCAAATGTGTGTTCCATGGACTTTTGCAAGGAAATAGGATCATGTCTCCTCTGAGGTGTTTAATGTGCTTTCTGATCCCTTCCTTTGTTTCATGGGGAAGGGGGTGCTGCCGAACGTGAACAGCCGTGGCCATCGCCTTTAATTGTACCACCACTGAAAGTTGCTTCCCTTCTGCCCAGACCTCAGGAAACTAGACCTGTAGGATTTGGAGAAGGCTCCCCACATTTGTCTCCTCAGGTTTTGAGACTGGCTTGCAAATGAGGTATTCATCTACTGCTGCCATGAGCACCTGTGCAGGGGGTTGTCTCAAGGTTACAGTCATGTCTCCTTCTGAGAACTGAATGCCAGCTCATGACTTGTGGAGGAGATCTCTTCCCATCAAGTTATATGGGGCATTAGGGAGGACCAAAAATCGATCTTTCACTACTCCCAAGAATATTTTAAAGTCCTTTGTGTTCTCCATTTTTGTCTCACTGTGCCATTTGCTCCTTGTACCCAAAAGTCCTCTCCAGATAGTTTTCCCATAGGTTTAAGTAATGATGATAAGTGGGCTGCCGTGTGCAACAAAAAAAAAATGAATTGACTTCCCCTCCACTTCAATTTTTACTCTTGTGGCCACCATTGACATCTTCCTTTGGGGCGCTCTCTGGCCCAGTGTCCTTTTTCCTTACAGTAAGCACAATGATCTGAATCTAAATCTTCCCACCTCCCTTCTCTGTGCTTACATTTTTCCTTCCATTTACTATCCTCTACCTATCTCATGTAAGACCAAAACCTTAACAAGCTTTTTGTCTGTTTTTCATCCTCCTGTTCATCCCTGTACTTAAACACTTTTTCTGCTATTCCCAATAGCTCTTCAGATTCGTCCCTTCAAATCCTTCAATTTCCTGAAGTTCCTCCTTATATATGGGGCTGACTGACTGGTTAAGCAAGATTCACTGCGCTCTGATTTTCAGTGCTGCAGCGTCAATCAAGCTATACATTTTATAGGCTTCAATGAACCTTTCTAGGAAAGCTCCTGGAGATTCATTCTTACTTTGAGTCTCCGTACTAATTCTGGTTTAGGGTGAGTGCAACTTTTACTTCTGGAAATTCAGTTCCAGGATTTCAACATATCAAAGAACTGTATTTGTTATGAGAGTCTTCGATATGAATTTCCTTAAAGGAAGAATTCATCTTACAAGAGAATTAAAACAATTACAAATGACAAAAACACAGAATAGATATGGTTAAATATAAAATGATGACCCTTATGAAAACATTAAAACATTACAAAATGTATAGAACCTCTGGAGTAGTTACAGCATTTACCCAAATGTAACCCAAGGTTTATCATTTATTTTGCAGTAATTCCTGAGTAACTTAGCATATCAGAGAAAAGCCTTATGAGTCAAAAAAATCTCATTTCAAATTCTGGGTGGGCAAAGAAAACCATTTACATTTTCTTAGAAACATCTCAATCTCTAGTGAAGACTAAATATTAACCAATTGTGAACTGTTGCAATAGAAGTTAAGCACAAAACATGTTTACCAACAGATTTCAAAAGCACAAACCTAGTCCCAGCAACCAGCACCCTAGCACTTCATCCCATTTTTCATTCAAGCAAAACTTCAAAGCTTCAGGTTACCAAAGACTCTGAAAGCTACTTTCACAATTACCCATTAAAACCCTGAGACAGATTATTAACCATCAGTTCAGTCATCTCTTTGCTAACAGATTTCATGTTCCACCCGGACCCATTCCACTTCAGACACCATGCTTTTCCGCCAGCAAGGGGAAGTGCCTAGGCAGTCCACGTCGGGCCAGAGAAGGCAAGGAATTCCCTGAAACAAAGGTTATTTTGTCAGCTGCTTGGAAATATTCCTTAAAGTCTCTGTCCCAAGTTAGACTAAGCCCAGTTGGCTCCAGTTATAGCCCTTAACACACAAAATGAGTGAGGAAGATGACCCCCATCTATTATGAGGAATAGAGAGACGAAAGTCAGACTCCCCTTACTCTCTGCCTGTCCCATTCCCCCAAACACAGGAAACAACATAGCAGACAAGAAAAAGACAAAACAAAGACAACTGCAGGCCCAGCGGTCCTGCCACCAGTGGGGATTTTCTAGGGGTATTCAAAGCCCCTGACCTCCAAGGGGGACTCTAACCCCCAATGACTGCCTAGGGGTAATTGAACCCCCGATGACCGCCTAGGGGGATGCGAACCCCCTGACTGCCTAGGGGGACTCAAATCCCCTGTTGAACATCTAGGGGGACTCAAACCCCCTGATCACCTGGGGGACTCGAACACCCCTGACCACCAAGGAAGACTCGAACCACATGTCAATCTACCAACAGAGGAAAGGGGAATCCCCACATCCACTCCAGCCCTGGGGAGCATAGATGCGTCCAGGTTTACCCCGGTGGGCCATACCCTGGAGCTCCAACCAGAGAGATGAACAACATCCCAACACTTCCGGAGGCTTTCCCCAGAAATTCCGATGCTGGCTCAGTTCTCATTGTTTGATCCCGGGCGAGCCCCCAATGTTAGGATCTGTGATCAAAGGAACGAGACTGACACAAAGCGAAAATTAAGCAAAGCTTTATTTCATGCCAAGCATCAAAAATGATACTTACCGGTCTGGGCCATTTCTTACGTACAGGCGACGTCGATGAGGACGCCGCTCCCGATGAAAGAGAGGCGAGGATGACGGGGATGACAACCCTGACAACACAGACTCTACTCCCCATGACGCCGTCCAACAAGGCCGCACCCAGACGGGGCAGCTCTGGAGTATGCCACACGCTGGACGAAGGCTGCAACTGATGATGAAGAGGCTGCTCTGGACCAGGCCACTCTCCGATGAGGCCGCATGCTGACAAGGCCGCTCCCTGGAATGATGCCAGTATGATGAGACCGCAGCTCTGGACAGCGAGGAAGGTCGCAGCGAGGCCATGGCGAGGCTGGTTGGGGCGGCGCTGCTGCTCGGGGAGGCGAGGCCGCTCGTGGTGGTGCCGCTGTCAGCAACGCCACACCCAATGCTCCCAATGGTCCTGAAGCTCTGACGCTCCTGATGACCCGGATGCTAACACCCCTTCGACGGCACCCAATGGATACTCTAATGGGTCCTCTAACTCCTTCTACTACTCTAATGACTATTCTAACTCCTTCTACTTTTCTAACAGCTATTCTAACTCCTCCTACTTCTCTAAAGGCTATTCTAACTCCTCCTATTCTCTAACGGCTATTCTAACTCCTACTACTTATCCTCTCTCCCCTTCCCCCGCCAGCATCACAGACTAACCTTTATAGAAGAGGTTGAGCCTGGCCCACACACAGGTCGCCAATGAGATTTCAACTCACTACAGTTAATATATGCACACCTCACTGATTGGATAAGGCAATCTGTCCAGGCCCAACACAATATACGGAGTTTACAAGTAAGTTTCTCTGGCTAACCAGGCCCCTACATTAGTACCTACATATGTTCCAATGCTAGGTCCCTGATCCTAAAAACAGAACACCTCCTGTCCCCAGAATGTAAACTGGTTCTTGGGAGCTGCATCCAACCCTCAGGGGATGAGAATCCTGCATGGCGCCTGAGCTCCCACCAAATTCCTAGGTCTCCCTGGACACAAGCTAGCATGGTGACCCATCAGCATGAGGCTCCCTCTCAACTCAGCCACCTGGGCCCTTGGCCAAGAGCCATCAGATCGAAACTGCCTTGATCCTGTGCTGAGAGGATAAGCTGAGCTGGGCTTTCAAACATCTATGTGGCGAGCTCTGCTACCATGTCTTTCCATATGAGGGATCAAGGAGCCATCAAATCGGACTCTCCCTATGCCTGCAGAAGAAAAGCTTGCTGTTCGTAGCAGCTCACAAGCCCCAGCCTGGGAAGACCTCCATGGCCTCAGGAGGCCACCCTTCCATTCATCTAGCATCATGCACACAAACTCCAGCATGAGTGGCCATCTGACACTCGCCCTGACTCAGGTTCTGGAGATCTCATGTCAGACGCTGCACATTGGAACTACCATGTGCTCCACAATGAACAGAAATGGCGCTTGTGTGTGCAGAATTCCGTCCTCACCCTCCTGGCCAACAAGCCCTACAGACTGGGAATTTTAGAGTCAATGCAGTCATCTGCCTGCCCTCCAAAAAGAAGTGTCCTGTGGGTCTTCCCAGATTCTCCATGTGAGGATCAACCTGCATGTCCCTAGACAGAACCCCAATATCCAGGCCAACTGTGCACTAATGCTCTGTGTGACAGAGCCTGAGCCCCAACCTCCAGTCAGCCCCCAAGGTAGCGGGTGCTATCTCCTGCAGGTTGGACCGGCCATGTCCCTAGGCTATCATGTCTACCCAACCTGGGTGTTCAGGCATCTGTGCCCAGAGCATAACTTAAATCCCGGCCTATGGGGGAACCTCAATCAAAAAGCAGCACTCCTCCTTCCCCATGAATGGAAAAGCTTGCTGTGGAGATGGGGTCACACCCTCAGAGTGGGAGCCAGCTGCATAGTCTTGAGACTACACCCACACAGGAGGGCTGCCCTAGCCAAAAACAGGCATTGTGACCATTAGCCTGAGCTGCTTACAAACAAGTGCACTCGATAGCTGTATCAGGCGCCCTCATTTCGGGCCTTCCATGCCCCCTAGGCCCAAATCCACACCCTTGGTCGGGTTCTCCAGGCGCCCAGACCCTGAAGCCGACTATGGAATCCCTGCTTTGGCGGGACCCTGAGACGGAAAACAGCTCTCTTCCCTTCATCCAGAAAGACTCTAAAACCTTGAGAGCTGTGCAATATCGCCACAGAGGCAGAATCTCCCATGGACCATGATACCACCACTCCATTCCATGGCCAACTGAGACACACAACACAGACAGAAGAGCCTGCGCTCCTGCCTCCCCGTCGAACTAATTTCAGATCTCAAGGCACTGTCTTCATGGTCTGCAGATCAGGCCTGCCATCACCTTGCTCCTCACCCTAAACTGAGTTTGTGTTTGCAGACTTTTGTCCCCAAGCCCTGGCCCACAGGCCCTCCAGGATGGGGTTTCTTGAGGCACAGCACAGGAATCTCCTGCCCTTCCGAAGGATATTCTGCTTGTCACAGTTTCACAAACTCTCCAGATTGGGAGACACCTGCAAGGACCCTGAGCCCACCCAATTTCGTTGGCTGCTCCAGTCAGAAATGCACAGTCTGACCCATGCCAGACATCTACATCCAGGCAGACACCCAGGTCAATGGACCTAAGTCAGAAGATGGAAACTGACATACCCCTAGAATCTCAATGGAATCCTAGCTTATATTTGCAGGCATCTGTCCCCAGAGGAATATTCGGAGTACTTACCTATGTTCCAACGCTAGGCCCCTTATGCAAAAAACATCACACCTCCTGTCCCCAGAAGGCAACCTGGCTCTAAGGAGCTGCGTAAAACCCTCTAGGGTGGAGAATTCTGCATGGTGCTGAGCATCCGCCACATACTTAAGTCTCATGGGACACAAGCCAGCATTGCGATCCATCAGCTTGAGGCTCCCTGTAAACACAGCCCCCTGGGCAATTCAACCCAGAGCCTCCAGATCGAAACTGCCTTGTTCCTGGGCTGCAAGTGTAAGCTGAGCTGGGATTTTGAGGCGTCCATGTGGTGAGCTCTGCTACCAAGTCTTTCCATATGGGGGACCCTGAATCCATCAAAATGGACTCCCCCTGACCCGCAGTAGGAAATCTTGCTGTTTCGAGCAGTTCACAAGTCCCAGCCTGGGAAAACCTACCTGGAATCTTGAGGCCTCCCCTCCAGTCGTTGGCCATCACGGACACAAACTCCAGCGTGAGTGACCATCTGACACTTGCCCTGACTTGGGGCCTAGAGTTCTCGAGTCAGATGCTGAACATTGGAATTACAATGCACTCATCACTGTACTGAACCAGCGATTGTGCATTCAGAATTCCATCTTCAACCTCATGGCCAGGAGTCCCTCCAGATTGGGAATTCTGGAGAGACAATGCAGTCTTCTACATGCCTTCCAGAAAGAAGAAGTGCCCTATAGGTCTGTCCAGAATCCCCACGAGAGGATCCACCTTCACAGCCCTCGATGGCACCCCAATATCCTAGGCCGCCCTTTGCAGTAATGCTCTGTCTGACGCAGCCTGAATCCTGACCTCCCATCAGCCAACCAGGTAGCGGGGCCCATATCCTGCAGGTGGGACATGCCAAGGCCAGAGACTGTCATCTCTATCCAACCTGGTATTCAGGCATCTGTGCAGAGACCATGACTCAAATACTGGTCTATGGCGGAATCTCAAGCACAAAGAACAATCCTCCTTCCCCACAGCAGGAAAAGCTTGCTGTGGGAATGGGGCTCAAACCCTCATAGTGGGAGGCAGCTCCATCGCCCTTTAGACCAGGCCCACAGAGGATGGCCACCCTGGGCAAAAACAGGCATTGTGAACCTCAGACTGACCCCGATGAAAACCAGCCCCCTCGCTAGCTGGATTAGGAGACTGCATATCGGGCGTGCCATGCCCATTGCCAAAATCCTCACCCTCAGTTGGTTGCTCCAGGCATCTGGACTCAGAAGCCGACCATGGAATCCCTGCTATGGCCCGATTGCTGAGACGGAAATAATCACTCTTCCCTTCCCCTTGAAAGACACCAAACCCTTGGGAGCTGGGCATTATCCCAAGAGAGGCAGAATTTCCCATGGTCCCATGAGGCCAACCCTTCATTCCATGTCCAAGGGAGACACACAACCCAGACAGAAAAGCGTGCGTTCCCACCTCTCAGTTGTCGTAATTTCAAACCCCGAGGCACTGACACCATTGTCTGCAGATCGGGCTTGCCATCACCTCGCCCCTAAACCTAACCCGAGTTTGTGTTTGCAGAATTTTGTAACCATAACCCTGGCCGACAGGCGCTCCAGGATGGGGCTCAGGAGCCACAGCACAGGACTCTGCCTGCCGGCCTGAAGGAAACTCTGCCTGACACAGTTGCACATACCCTCCATATTGGGAGACAACTTCAAGGCCCCTGAGCCCACGCCAATTTTGTTGGACACTCCAGATGAAAAGGCGCCGTCTGACACATGCCAGACACCTACATATAGGCAGATAACCAGGTCAATGGCCCTGTTTCAGAAGATGGAACCTGACATGAACCTAGGACTTCAACAGAATCCTAGCTTAGTTTTGCTGGCATTTGTCCACAGAGGCAAGTTCTGGAATACATACATATGGTACAGCGCTTTGTCCTGAGCCACAAAATAGAACACCTCCTGTCCTCAGAAGGCAACCTGGTTCTTGGGAGCTGGGTCCAAACCTCAGCAGAGTAGAATCCTGCATGGCGCCTGAAGACCCTCTACATTCTAAGATCTCCCTGGACACAAGCCAGCTTTGTGACCCATCAGTATGAGGCTCCCTGTCAACTCAGTGTCCTGCGCACTTCACCCCAGAGGCTCCAGATCGAAACTGCCTGTCCCTGGGTTGCAAGTGTAATCTGAGCTCAGCTCAGATCCATGTGGTGAGCTCTGCCAACAAGTTTTTCCATTTGGGGGACACTGGAGCCATCAAAATGGACTCCCCCTGTCCCAGAGAAAGAAAGTTTGCTGTTCAGAGCTGTTCACAAGCCCCTGCGTGGAAAAACCTCCATGGTCTCTTGAGGCCAACCCTCCATTCTCAGCCATCATGGACACAAACACCAATGCGAGCGACAATCTGACACTTGCCCTGACTTGGGTGCTGAGATCTCGATTCAGACGCTGCATATTGGAACTGCCATGGGCTCGGCACTGAACTGAACCGGCCCTTGTGTGTTCAAATTTAGATCATCAACCTTCTGGCCCACAAGGACCCCAGATAGGGAATTCTGGAGCCACAACGCAGCCTTCTGCCTGCTCTCCAGAAAGCAGAAGGGACCCATGTGTTTGTTCATAATCCCCATGTGAGGATAACCCTGCACCACCTTAGACTGAACCCCAATATCCAGGCCTCACTGGGCACTAATGCAATGTCTGACACAGCCTGAACCCCGACCTCCAGTCAGTCCCCCTTGTAGCGGGCCCCATCTCCTGCAGGTGGGACCGGCCATGGCCCCAGGCTGTTATCTCTACCCAACCCCGGTGTTCAGGCATCTGTTCCCAGACCATAGCTCAAATCCCGGCCTATGGGGGAACCTCAAGCACAAAAGAGCACTCCTCCTTCCCCATGGCTGGAAAAGCTTGCTGTGGAGATGAGGGTGAAACCTCAGAGTGGGAGCCAGCTGCATGGCCCATGAGACCACGTCCACCCAGGAGGTCCGCCCTGGAAACAAAAAGGCATTGTGACCATCAGCCTGAGCCTGCTTTCAAACAAGCCCCCTCCATAGCTGGACCAGGAGCTGGATATAGGGCCTCCGATGCCCATAGGCCCAAATTCTCACCCTCGGTCGGGTTCTCCAGGCGCCCTAACCCAGAAGCCGACTCTGGAATTCCATCTCTAGCGGGTCCCCTGAGAGGGAAAATGCTCTCTTCCCTTCATCCAGAAAGACACCAAAACCTTGGGAGCTGAGCAAAATCCCCACAGAGGCAGAATCTCTAATGGACCCATGAGGCAACCCCTTCATTCCGTGGCCTACTGAGAAACACAACCCAGACAGAAAAGCCTGCACTCCCGCCTCCCCATCGCCCTAATTTTAGATCCTGAGACACTGCCATCCCAGTCTGCAGATGGGGCCTGCCATCACATAGCCCCTCACCCTATCCTGAGTTTGTGTTTGCAGACTTTTGGCCCCAAATTCCTACAGTAGGATGTGGCATCTGGTGACACAGTGCAGGACTCTGCCTGGCCTCCCGAAGGAAACTCTGCCCATCACAGTTACACAACCCCTCCAGATTGGGAGACACCTGCAAAACTCCTGAACCTACGCAATTTTGTTGGCCGCTCTAGAGAGATATGCGCAGTCTGACACATGCCAGACACCTACCTCCAGGCAGACAGGTCAAGGGCCCTGAGCCAGAAGATGGAAACTGACATGCCCCTAGGATGTCAACGGAACCCTAGCTGATGTTTGCAGGCATCTGTCCCCAGAGGCAGGTTCTGGAATACTTACATATGGACCAACCCTAGGTTCCTGAGCCACAAAATAGAATATCTCCTGCCCCCAGAAGGTAGCCTGCCTCTTGGGAGCTGGTCGAACCCTCAGGTGAGGAGAATCATGCATGGCACCTGAGCCCCCACCACATTCTAAGGTCTCCCTAGACAAAATCCAGTATTGTGACCCATCAGCATGAGGCTCCCTGTAAACTCAGCCCCTGGGCACTAGCCTAAGAGCACCAGATCGAAACTGCTTTGTTCCTGGGCTAAAAGGATAAGCTGAGCTGGGCTTTCCAGACATCTATGTGGTGAGCTCTACTACCATGTCTATCAATATGCGGGATCCTGGAGCCATCAAAATGGACTCCCCCTGTCCCACAGAAGGAAAGCTTGCTGTTCAGAGCAGCTCAGAAGCCCCAGCCTGGGAAAACCTCCATGGCCTCATGAGTCCACCCCTCCCTTCATCGGGCATCATTGACACAAACTCCAGCTTGAGTGACCATCTGATACTCGCCCTGACTCAGGTGCTGGAGATCTTGAGTCAGACGCTGCACATTGGAACTACCATGTGCTCAGCACTGTAATGAACCAGTGCTTGGGCATTCAGACTTCCGTCCTCAACCTCTTGGGCTGCAAGCCCTCCGTATTGGAAATTCTGGAACTACAACACAGCCTTCTGCCTGCCCTCAAGAAAGAAGAAAGACACTATGGGTCTGCCCAGAATCCCCATGTGAGGATCAACTTGTACGGCCCTACATGGATCACAAATATCCAGGATGCACTGTGCACAAATGCTCTCTCTGATACATTCTGAGCCCCGACCTCCATCAGCCCCCCAGGTAGCGGGTGCCATCTCCTGCAGGTGGGACCTTCCATGGCCCGATGCTGTCATCTCTACCCAACCTGGGGATTCAGGCATCTGTGCCCCGACCATATATCAAATCCCCGTCTATGGGGGAACCCCAAACACAATATAGCATTCCTCTTCCCCATGGCCAGTAAAGTTTGCTGTGGGGATGGGGGTCAAATCCTCAGAGTGGGAGCCAGCTGCATGGCCCATGAGACCACACCTAACTAGAAGCTCCGCCCTGGGCACACTAGGCATTGTGATCATCAGCCTGAGCCTGCTTTCAAACAAGCCCCCTCTTTAGATGAACCAGGAGCCCACATATCATTTCTGCCATGGCCCTAGGACCCAAATTGCACTCTCAGTCCAGTTCTCCAGGCGCTCAGACCCAGAAGACGACTCTGGAAACCCTGCTATGGGGGGAACCCTGAGACGGAAAACAGCTCTCTTCCCTTCATCCAGAAAGACATCAAAACCTTGGGAGCCATGCAAAATCCCCACAAAGGAAGAATCTCCCATGGACCCATGAGGCCAACCCTCCATTCCGTTGCCAACCAGGAGAAACCACCCAGACAGAAAAGCCTGCGCTCCCGCCTCCCCCTCGCTCTCATTTCAGATACAGTGGCACTTCCCTCACAGTTTGCAGATTGGGCCAGATATCACCTCGCCCATTACCCTAAATCGAGTTGGTGTTTGCAGACTTTTTACCCCAAATCGCTGGCCGACAGGCCCTCCAGGAAGGGACCTCTGGAGCCACAGTGTAGGACTCTGCCTGCCCTCACGAAGTAAATACTACCAGTCACAGTTACACAAACCCTCCAGATTGGGAGACACCTGCAAGGCCCCTGAACCCATTCAAATTTATTGGTTGCTCATGATAGAAATGCACAGTCTGACAAATGCCAGACACCTACCTCCAGGCAGACACCCAGGTCAATGGCTCTAAGTCAGAAGATGGAAACTGACATGCCCCTAGGACCTCAATGGGACCCTAGGTGAGGTTTGCAGTCATCGGTCCCCAGAGGCCGGTTCTGGAATACCTACATACGCTTGGTCCCTGACCAAAAAACAGAACACATTCGAAGGCCTACCTGTACACAAGACAGCACTGTGACCCATGAGCATGAGGCTTCCTGTCAACTGAGGCCCCTGGGCACTTGCCCCTGAGATAGCAGATCGAAACTGCCTTATTCCTGGGCTAAAAGGATAAGCTGAGCTGGGATTTCCAGATATCTATGCGGTGAGCTCTGCTACTATGTCCTTCCATATGGGGGACCCTGGATCCATCAAAATCTGTCTCCCCCCATCCCATAGAAGGAAAGCTTGCTGTTCGGAGCAGCTCAGAAGCCCCAACATGGGAAAACCTCCATGGCCTCATGAATACACCACTGCAATCATCGGGCATCATGGACACAAACTCCAGTGTGAGCAACCATCCAACACTCGTCCTGACTCAAGTGCTGGAGATATCGTGTCCAGATGCTGTACATTGGAACTGCCATGTGCTCATCACTGAACTGAACCAGCGCTTGTGTGTTCAGACTTCCGTCCTCACCCGTCTGGCCTGCAAGCCCTCCAGATTGGTAACTCTGGAGCCACAAGGCAGCTTTCTCCCCACTCTCCAGAAAGAAGAAGGCTCCTATGGGACTGCCCAGAATCCCCATGCTGTGATTAACCTGCACGGTCCTAGA
The DNA here is from genome assembly GCF_922984935.1 of Meles meles. Taxonomy (NCBI): domain Eukaryota; kingdom Metazoa; phylum Chordata; class Mammalia; order Carnivora; family Mustelidae; genus Meles; species Meles meles. Next base: position 30,642 of record NW_025721171.1, on the reverse strand, counting down.
CAGAACCTCAATATCCAGGCCGCACTGTGCACTAATCCTCTGTATGACACAGCCTTAGCCCCGACCTCAGGTCAGCCCCCCAGGTAGCAGGTGAAATCTCCTGCAGGTGGGACCGGCCATGGCCCGAGGCTGTCATTTCTACCCAACCTGGGTGTTCTTTCATCTGTTCCCGGACCATAGCTCAAATAACGGACTATGAGGGCACCTCAAGCACAAAAGAGCACTGCTCCATCACCATCGAAGGAATAGCTTGCTATGGGTATGGGGGTCAAACCCTCAGAGTGGGAGCCAGCGGCATGGCCCATGAGACCTCGCCCACACTGAGGTCTGCCCGGGGCATAGGCATGATCACCATAAGCCTGAGCCTAGTTTCAACAGGCCCTCTCGCTATCTGGACACGGACCCCCCATTACCGGCCTGCAATTCCCCTAGACCCAAATCCTCGCTCTCGGTCAGGTTCTACAGGGGCCCAGACCCAGATGCAGGCTCTGGAATCCCTGCTACAGTGTGTTCCCTGAGACAGAAACAGCTCTCTTCTGTTCATCCAGAAAGACACCAAAACTTTGGGAGCCAGGCAAAATGCCCACAGAGGCAGAATCCCCCATGGAACCATGAGGCCACCCCTCCATTCTGTGGCCAAACGAGAAACACAATCCAGACAGAAAAGACTGCACCCCCTTCACGGTTGCCCACATTTCTGATCCTGAAGGCACTGCAATCACGTTCTGCAGATCGGGCCTGCCATCATGTAGCCTCTAACCCTATCCAGAGTTTGGGTTTGCAGACTTTTGTCCCCAAAGCCCTGGTCAAGAGGCCTTCCACGTTGGGGTCACAGGAGCCACAACACCGGACTCTGCCTGCCCTCACGAAGGAAAATTTACCCGTCACAGTAGCACAAACCCTTCAGATTGGCAGATATCTGCAAGGCCTCTGAGCCCACCCCAATTTTATTGGCCACTCTGGAAAAAAGGCACATTCGGTCACTGATCAAGACCTTCTTCCAGGCAGACAACCAGGTCAATGGCCCTGAGTGAGATGATGGAAACTGACATGGCCCTAGGACAACAATGGAACCCTAGCTTAGGTTTACAGGCATCTGCCTCCAGAGGAAAACGCTGGAATACGTACATATGGTCCAACACTTGATCCCTGAGCCAAAAACACAACACCTCCTGTGACCAGAAGGCAACCTGGCTCTTGGGAGCTGCGTCCAACCCTCAGCGGAGGAGAATCCTGCATGGCACCTGAGCCCGCGCCACATCCTCAGGTCTCCCTGGACTCAAGCCAGCATTGTGACACATAAGCAGAAAACTCCCTGTCACCTCAGCCCCCTGGTCACCTTGCCCCAGAGCCGCAGTATCAAAAGGGCCTTGTACCTGGGCTGGAAGCGTAAGCACAACTGGGCTTTCCAGGCATCTATGTGGTGACTTCTGCTAAGACGTCTTTCCATATGTGGGACCCTAATGCCATCAAAATGGACTCCCCCTGTCCCACAGAAGGAAAGCTTGCTGTTCGGAGTAGCTCACAAACCCCAGCATGGGAAAACCTCCATGGCCTCATGAGGCCACTCCTCCGTTCATCAGCCATCATGGACACAAACACCAGCGTGAGTGACCATCTGACTTGCCCTGACTCAGGTGCTGGAGATCTCGTGTCAGACGATGCACATTGGAAATGCCATGTGCTCGGCACTGAACTGGACCAGTGCTTGTGCGTTCAGAATTGTGTCCTCACTCTCCTGAGTCACAAATCTTCCATATTGTACTTTTATGAGCCCCAAAGCAGTCTTCTGCCTGCCCTCCAGGAAGAAGAAGGGCCCTAGGGATCTGCCCAGAGTCCCCACGTGTGGATAAACCTGCAAGGACCTCGACGGCACCCCAATATCCTAGGCTGCCCTGTCCACTAATGCTCTGTCTGACACAGCCTGAGCCTAGACCTCCTATCAGCCGCCCAGGTAGCAGGCTCCATATCCTGCAGGTGGGACCTGTCATGGATAGACTGTCATCTCTACCCAACCCAGGTATTCAGAAATCAATGCCCAGACCATAGCTCAAATCCCAGCCTATTGGGGAACCTCAAGCGAAAAAGAGCACTCCTCCTTCCCCAAGACAGGAAATGATTGCTGTGAGGATGGGGGATTAACCCACAGAGTGGGAGCCAGCTGCATGGCCCATGAGACCACGCCCACCCAAGATAGCCGCTGTGGCCACAAACAGGCATTGTGACTCTCAGACTGAGCCAGCTTTCAAAACAACCTCCTCTCTAGCTGCACCAGGAACCCGCATATGTGGCCTGACATTCCCCTAGGCCCCAATCCTCACCTTCGGTGGGTTTCTCCAAGTGCCCAGACCCAGACTCCAACTCTGGAATACAAGCTATGGTGGGAACACTGAGATGATAACAGCATTCTTCCCTTCCCCACAAATGACACCAATCCCTTGTGATCCAGGCAGAATCCTCACAGAGGCTGAATCTCCCATGGACTCACGAGGCTACTGCTACATTCCGTGGCCAACCCAGACACACAAACCAGAGAGAAAAGCCTGTGCTCCCGCCTCCCCATTGCCTTCATTTCAGATCCTCCGGAACTACCATCATGGTCGGCATTTCGTGCCTGCCATCACCTTGCCCATAAACCTATCCCAAGTTTGTGTTTGCTGACTGTGGTCCCCAAGCCCTGGCCAAAAGGCCCTCCAGGATGGGGCCTCTGGAGCCACAGTGCAAGACTCTGTCTGCCCACATAAAGGAAACTCTGCCCATAATATTTGCAAAAACCCTCCAGATTGGAAGACAGCTGCCAAACCCCTGAGACCCTCCCAAATTCATTGGCTGCCTTGGAAAAAAAATGGGCATTTGGAAACAGGTCAGACACCTACCTCCAGTCAGACACCCAGATCAATGCCCGTGAGTCAGAAGATGGAATGTGACATACCCCTAGGATGTTGAAGAACCCTAGGTTAGCCTCGCAGGCATCTGCCTCAAGAGGCAAACATCTGGAATACCTACATATGGTCCAACACTTGATCCCTGAGCCACAAAAGAGATCACCTCCTGTTCCGAGAAGATAACCTGGATATTGGGAGCTGTGGCCAACCCTCAGGGGAGGAGAATCCTGCATGGCACCTGAGCCCCCAGGACATGTTAAGGTGTCCAAGGACACAAGCCAGCATTGTGACCCATCAGAATGAGGCTCCTAGTCACCTCATCCCAGTGGGCACTTTGCCCCATGTACCACAAGATTGAACCAGAATTGTTCCTAGGCTGGAAGGGTAATTGGAGCTGGGCTTTCCAGGCATCCATGCGGTGACTTCAGCTATGACGTCTTTCCATACTGTGGACCCTGCTGCCATCAAAACGGATACCCCATTCTGCAGAAGGAAAGCTTGCTGTTCAGAGCAGCTCACTATCCCCAGCCTGGGAAGACCTCCATGGTTTCATAAGGCCACTGCTCCATTCGTCGGCCAATATGGACACACACTCAAGCGAACATCTGACACGTGCCCTGACTCAGGTGCTGTAGATCTCAAGTCAGACACTGCACATTGGAAATGCCAGGTACTCGACACTGAACTGAACCAGCGCTGGTGCGTTCAGAAATCCGTCTTCACCCTCCTGGGCAGCAAAACTCCATGTTGTTCATTCGGGAGCCCCAGTGCAGTCTTCTGCCTGCCCTCCAGAAAGAAGAAGGGCCCTATGGGTCTGCCCAGAATCCCCACGTGAAGATCAAACTGCACAGACCTCGATGGCACCCCAATATCCTAGGGCGCTCTGTGCACTAATGCTCTGTCTGAACAGAGCCTGAGCCAGGACCTCCCATTAACCCAGGAGGTAGCGGGTCCCATATCCTGCAGGTGGGACCTGCGATATCCAGAGACTGTCATTTCTAGCCAACCTGGATATTCAGGCGTCTGTGCCCAAACCATAGCTCCAATCTCGGACTATGGTGCAACCTCAAGCCTAAAAGAGCACTGCTCTTTCCCCATGATGGGAAAAGTTTGCTGTTGGGAAGGGGATCTAACCCTCAGAGAGGGAGCAAGCTGCATGGCCCAGAGACCAAACCCACCACGGAGGGCCGCCCTTGCCACAAACAGGCATTGTGACCCTCAGCCTAAGCCCGCTTTCAAACCAGCCCCCTCGCTAGCTATCTGGAACATGAGCCCGCATATCCGGCCTGATATGCCCCCAGTCCCCAATCCTCACCCTCGGACGGATTCTCCAGGGGTCCAGAGCCAGAAGCCTACTCTGGAATCCGAGCTAGGGCGGGAAGCATTAGACAAAAACAGCACTCTTCTCTTGCCCCCGAAAGACACCAAACCCCTTGGGAGCCAGGCAGAATCCTCACAGAAGCAAAATCTCCCATGTTCCCATGTGGCTACAGCTACATTATGTGGCCATCCAAAAAACCCAACACAGACAGAAAAGCCTGCGGTCCCCCTTCCCCGTCGCCCTCATTTCAGAAGCCAGCTCTGGATTCCCTGCTATTGAGGGACCTTTGAGATGGGAAACATCTCTCTTCCCTTCATCCAGAAAGACACAAACCTTGGGAGCTGTGCAAAATCCCCCCAGAGGCAGAATCTCCCATGGGCCCATGAGGCCACCCCTCCATTCCGTGGCCTAGTGAGACACACAGCCCAGAAAGAAAAGCCTGTGCTCCCACAACCCGTGGCCTTGATTTCAGATCCTGAGGTTCTGCCCTCACGGTCTGCAGATTGGGTCTGCCATCATCTTTGTCCCTAAAGTCCTGACAGAGAGGCCCTCCCAGATGGGGTCTCTGGAACCACAGCAAAGGATTCTCATGCCCTCCCAAAGGAAATTCTGCCCATCACATTTGCACAAACCCTTCAGATTGGGAGACACCTGCAAGGCCCCTGATCCCACCCAATTTCTTTGGCCACTCTGGACAGAATGCACAGTCTGACACATGCCAGACACCTACCTCCAGACAGACACCCAGGTCAAAGGCCCTGAGTCAGAAGATGGAATCTGACATGCCCCTAGGACCTCAAGGGAACCCTAATTGAAGTTTGCAGTCATCTGTCCCCAGAGGAAAGTTTCGGAGTGTAAGGGTCCATGATCAATGTTATGAGACTACACAAAGCGAAAATCGAGCAAAGCTTTATTTCAGGCCAAGCATCGGAAAAAAAACCCTGTCAGTTCGGGGCCATTTCTTATATCTAGCAACGATGATGAGGACACCGCTCCTGATGACAAAGAAGCGTGATGACGAGGACAACAACCCTGACGACACAGATTCTGTTCCCTGTGACGCCACTCTGACAATGCTGCTCCCCAGACGAGGCCACTATGGATGAGGCCACTCTGGCCATGGCCGCTCCAGATGAGGCTGCTTCCCAGATGTGGCCACTCTGGACTAGTCTACAAAATGGATGAAGTCTGCACCCGATGATGAAGAAGCCGCTCCAGACCCAACCACTCTCCAATGAGGCAGCTCCCCAGAATGACAGCGCTCTGGCGAGGCCACATCTCGGGGCAGCGAGGCCAGTCTCAGCAGGGCCATGGTGAGGCGGGTCACGTGCTGCTCTGCTGCTCAGGGAGGTGAAGCTGCTTGTGGTGGTGCTGCTGCTAGGGGTGGGGCAGCTCCCAGCAATGCCACTCCTGATGCTCTGGATAATCCTGAAGCTCTGCCGCTCCACACAACCCCAACATTATCACTCCTGCGACTACCCTAACGACTCCCAACAACTAGTACTCCAACTACTCTAAAGGCTATTCTAACTCCTCCTACTTCTCTAATGGCTATTCTAACTCCTCCTAATTGTCTAACGGCTATTATAACTCCTCCTGCTTCTGTAATGGCTATTCTAACTCCTCCTACTTCTCTAAGGCTATTCTAACTCCTGCTACTTTACCACCCCCCCAGCTCACAGACTAATCTTTATAGAGGTGGTTGAGCTAGGCCCACACACAGGTGGCCAAAGAGATTTCAACTCACCACAGTTAATATATGCATGCCACACTGATTGGATAAGGCATCTGGCCTGGCCTGCCCCTATATCTGGGGTTTACAAGTAAGTTCCTCTGGCTAACCAGGCCCCTACATTCCACACTTTTTTATATGCACACCACACTGATTGGATATGGCTATCTGGCCTGTTCTGCCCCTATATCTGGGGTTTATAAGTAAGTTCCTCTGGCAAACCAGGCCCCTACATTCCCCCCTTTTCTTTGGAAATTAGTCAAATCCCTGACTGTTCAACCATTTCTATATTCTCCTGTTGTAAGGGGGTTATATTGAGCATGTAAGACTAACATTTTATCGCTCCAATTTTCATTGGTACAAATGACAGAGAGTTTATAATACATGGGACATAAAGTAACTGTAGTGCGCAGACAGCTGATGACTTAGCCATTCAATGCTTTCTATAACCTTTTCCAATTTTTTGCTAATTCCGATCATCTTATTTCCCACCTATACTTTATATGAACAGGTAACAATAGGAGCAACAATAAAGTCACAGTATTTTTTTTTTTTTTTTTTTTTTTTTTAGTTTTAACTTTAGTCCATGGTCAGCGGGGTCTGTCAACTGCAGTTTCCATCTCTGGGGGACGTCCTCGACCTTGGCTCGTTTGACGTGAGCCACATGAATCCAGGTGCAAATGCCTTCAACTTGTACAATAAATGGTCCCTTACAGCGAGGCTTCAAGTTTCCCCTTTGATAGAGATGTATGCAAACCAAGTCCCCAGGTTGGTAAAGATGTGGTTCCACCTCCGTCTCCATCTCAGTGTGGGGAGTCCGGATCCCTGAGTGGGCTTCTTTTTAGGACAGACTGTAATGCCTGCAGTGACTTGAGTACAGACTGATCAGACATTTGTGCTAGGACAACCTCTTGTAGTCAAGGACAGAGAGGGGTGTCTTCCAAACATTTTTTCAAGTACGGTCACCTTTCTTAAATAGGGTGTACATCATGCCCTGAGGAGGGAGAAAGGAAGGAGATCCACCCATCCACCACCAGTCTCCAGAATTAGTTTTGTCAAGGTCTCTTTAAGAGTCTGGTTCATTCTCTCTACTTGCCCAGAACTCTGGGGTGCGTAGGCAAAATGTAGTTTCCAATTAGTGCCCACGGCCTTGGCCAATGCCTGTGAGACTAAACTCACAAATGCAGGGCCATTGTCTGACCCGATTGCGAGAGGAAGCCCAAACCTAGCAATTATTCCTTCTAGTAGCTTATTGGCTACCACTCCTGCCATCTCATGTTTGGCGGGAAAAGCCTCTGCCCAGCCTGAAAATGTATCTACAAAAACTAACATGTACTTGTTCCCATATTTTCCAGGTTTCATTTCTGTAAAATCTATTTCCCAATAAATTCCTGGTTTCTTACCTCTTTCTCTGTTCCTTCTTCCCATTTTAATTCTTCCCACATTAACTGCCTGACATTGAGCACATCTATCAATTACATCCTGAACCATACGCCCTAATTTAGAAACCTGGAACTGCTTGCCTATAAGCTCCTTGAGTTTGCATATCCCCAAATGAGTACCTGATGTATCTGGTCTACTAACTTTTTGCTTATTCTTCGAGGAAGAATTATTTTTCCTGCTTCAGTCTTAGCCCCGTCCCCTTCATAGTCTAATTTAACCCATTTCTGTAAATAATATAAATTTCTCCTGAATAGTTCAGTTTTTCTGGTAGGGCTGGAGCCGGGAGTGTAACGAGTTGTTGCACTGTTTCTTGAACTGCTTGCATTGTGGCTTGATCTGCTAATTTGTTTCCTTCTGAAATCAGATCAGTCAACTTTTGTTGTCCTGGGCAATGCATAACATTCACCAATTTTGGGTCCCAAATAGCCTGGAGGAGAGCCAACATTTTTCCTCTGATTATAATTCCTTTTCCTTCTGCTGTTAATAGTCCCCTTTCTTTATAAATAGCCCCATGTATATGGAGAGTAGCAAAGGCGTATCTGCTGTCCATATAGACGTTGGCAGTTTTACCTTTGGCCATCTGCCGTGCCTTAGTGAGTGCAATCAGTTCCACTTTTTGTGCCAAAGTTCCATGTGGCAGGGCTGCTGTCCAGAATTTCTGCCCAGGAGAAACATCCAAAGCCCCCGCATACCTCTTTCCATTGACCATGTAGCTACTCCCATCTGTGAACAGAGTATCTCAGCATCCGAGAGGGGAATGTCTTTGAGATCCGGCCTTATTCCTGCAACTTGTGTTAGGACCACTCCCAGTCTTGTGGGTTGTCAGCCAGCTCCTCTGGCAGCAGCGTGGCTGGGTTTAGCACTGCCAGGGGCCAGAAGGTCAATCTTGGTACATTGAGGAGGAGGGCCTAATACCCCGTCACTCAGGCGTTTGTCATTCATTGGTCTGGTGGAGTTCGGAGAAGACCCTCAATAGCATTGGTGGTGGCAAGATGAGATTTTGACCCAAATTCAATTTACTTGCATCCTTGACCAAGAGGGCCGTGGCTGCAATTATGCAGAGCCAAGAGGAGAATCCAGCCACTACTGGATCAAGTTTCTTGCTAAGATAGGCTACTGGCCTTTGCCAAGGACCCAGATTCTGAATCAAAACTCCTTTGACCACCCTTGCATTTTTTTATCCACATACAAGTGGAAGGGCTTGGTAACATCTGGGAAGGCCAATGCACTCAGTACAGCTGTTTGTAATTCCCGAAATGCTGCTTCTGCCATAGCTGTCCACTCTATCATAGTGAGCTCGCCCTTCTGCCAGTTCGTAAGGATGTTGGGCAATATCAGCAAACCGTAGTTTCCACAGCCTACAGTAGCCCACCGTCGAAGAAACTCCCTGTCTTGTCAGGACGTGGTAGTGCGGGAGTATCGGGTGATCACCTGTTTCCTGGACTCAGTGAACACACTCCCTCGTGGAGATCAAAGCTAGATATGTGGCATGGCTCTGACAGAGCTGTGCTTTCTTTGCTGACACCTGATACCCTTTCTCCTGCAGAGTCTGTAAGAGAGCTCTTGTCCCCCACAAACATGACTCATGGTCCTCAGCGGCTTCTAGCAAGTCATCAACATACTGTAGCAGAGTGACTACTGGGTTGGAGGTTCTGTACTCACGCAAATCCTCGTCTAGGGCCTCGTCAAAAAATAATGGTGGGTCAATTATTGAATCCTTGGGGAAGTCTTGTATAGTTGAGCTGGCCTTGGAATCCTTCGGGTGGGTCATACCACTCAAAAGCAAAAAGGGGTTCAGACTCCTTTTCTAAAGATATGCAGAAAAATGAATCCTTGAGATCTGAGATGGTATACAGAGTTATTTTGTGGCCCAGGAGATAGAGTACGGTATAGGGGTTGGGCACCACTGGGCAGATATCTTCAACCTATTTATTAACTTCACACAAGTCCTGAACGGGTCAGTACTCCCCAATCTCAGCCTTTTTGACAGCCAGCAAAGGTGTGTTCCATGGAGATTTGCAAGGAACTGGGATTGCATCTCCTCGGATTTGGTTAATGTGCTTTCTGATCCCTTACTTTGCATCCTGGGGAAGGGGGTGCTGCCGAACGTGAACAGCCGTAGCCATCACCTATAATGGTACCACCACTGGCGGTTATCCCCTGGCCAAGCCAGGGGGCTTCCCTTCTACCAGACCTTGGGAACTCGACCTGTAGGATTTGGACAAGGCTCCCCGCCTTTGTCTCCTCTGGTTTTGAGACTGGCTCGTAAAAGAGGTATTCATCTACTGCAGCCATAAGCACCTGTACAGTGTGTTGTCTCAAGGTTACATTCATGTCTACTTCTGAGAACTGAATACCAGCTAATTACTCGTGGAGGAGATCTATTCCAATCATGTTATATGGGGCATTAGGGAGGACCAATAATCAATGTTTCACTACTCCTGAGGGCAAATTTAAAGTCCATTCTGTTGTCCATTTATGTCTTGCTGTGCCATTTGCTCCTTGTACCCAAACTTTCTCTCCAGATAATTTTCCCATAGGTTTAAGTAATGATGATAACTGGGCTCCCGTGTGCACCAAAAAAATCAATTGACTTCCACTCCACTTCAATTTTTACTCTGGTGGCCATTATTGCCATCTTCCTTTGGGACGCCCCTGGCCCTGTGTGCTTTTCTCTTAAAGAAATCACACTAATCTGAATCTAAGTCTTTCCACCTGCTTTCTCTGTGCTTTGGCTTTTCCTTACATTTACTATCCTCTTCCTATCTCATGTAATGCCAACACCTTAACCAGCTTTTTATCTGTTTTTCATCCTCCTGTGCATGCCCATTCTTAAACACTTTTTCTGCAATTCCCAAGAGCTCAATCAGATTCTTCCCTTCAATTCCTTCAATTTCCTGAAGTTTCCTCATTATACCCAGGGCTGGCTGACTGGCAATAGCAAGATTCACTGCCCCCAGATTTTTGGGTATCTCAGGGTCAATCGGGCTATACATTTTATTGGCTTCAATGAGTCTTTCTAGGAAAGCTACGGAGAATCATTCTTACCTTGAGTCACCGTACGAATTCTGGTTTAGTGCGAGTGAAGATTTTACTTCTGGAAATTTAGTTCCAGGATTTCAACATATCAAAGAACCATATTTGATCTGAAACTCTCCTATATGTATTTCCGTTAAGGCGGATATCATCTTACAAGAGAATTAAAATAATTACAAATGACAAAAAACTCAGATGATATGGTTAAATATCAAATGATGACCCTTATGAAAACATTAAAACATTAGAAAATGTATAGAACCTCTGGAGTAGTTACAGCATTTACCCAAATGTAACCCAAGGTTTATCATTGATTTTGCAGTAATTCCTGAGAAACATAGCATATCAAGGAAAAGCCTTATGAGTCAAAGAGATATCATTTACAATTCTGGGTGGGCTAAGAAAACCATGTACATTTTCTTAGAAACATTTCAATCTCTAGTGAAGACTAAATATTAACCAATTGTAAACTGTTGCAAGACCAGTTAAAAGCACAAAACATGTTTACCAACAGATTTCAAAAGCAAAAACCCAGTTCCAGCAACCATAACCCTAGCACTTCATCCCACTTTTCATCCAAGCAAAACTTCAAAGCTTTAGGTTACCAAAGACTCTGAAAGCTACTTTCACAATTACCCATTAAAACCCTGAGACAGACAATTAACCATCAGTCCAGTCATATCTTTGATAAGAGATTTCATGTTCCACCTGGGCCCATTCCACTTCAGATGCCATGCTTTCCCGCCAGCAATGGGGAGGGGCTAGGTAGTCCACATCGGGCCAGAGAAGGCAAGGAATTTCCTGAAACAAAGGGAGTTTTGGCAGCTGTTTGGGAATATTCTTTAAAGTCCCTGTCCCAAGTTAGATGAACCCCAGTTGGCTCCAGTTATAGCCCTTAACACAGGAAATGAGTGAGGAAGAAGACCCACATCTATTATGAAAAACAGAGAGACGAAAGTCAGAGTCTCTTTGCTCTCTGCATCCCCCATTCCTGCAAACACAACAAACAACACAGCAGACAAGAAAAAGACAAAGCAAAGACAACTGCAGGCCCAGCGGTCCTGCCACCAGTGGGCATTTCCTAGGGGCACTCAAACCCCGTGACCTCCTAGGGGTACTCGAACTCCCCTGACCGCCAAGTGGGACTCAAACCCCATGTTGATTTACCAACAGAGGAATGGGGCATCCTGACATCCACTCCAGTCCTGAGGAGCATAGCTGCATCCAGCTTCTCTCCAGTGGGCCATACCCTGGAAATCCGACCAGACAGACGAACAATATCTCAAAACCTCCGGAGGCTTTTCCCATAAATTCCGATGGTGGCTCAGGTCTCGTTGTTTGATCCCAGGCGAGCCCCCAGTGTTAGGGTCCGTGATCAAAGGAACGAGACTGACAAAATGCGAAAATCAAGCAAAGCTTTATTTCATGCCAAGCATCGAAAATCAAACCGACCGGTCGGGTCCATTGCTTACGTGTAGGCGACGACGACAAGGATGCCGCTCCCGATGACAAAGAGGCGAGGATGACAAGGATGAAATTCCTGACGACAAAGACTCTGCTCCCCATGATGCCACTCCAACAAGGCTGCTCCTCAGATGAGGCCGCTCTGGACGAGGGCACATGCTGGATGAAGGCCAAAATGGATGGTGAAGAGGCTGCTCCGGACCAGGCTGCTCTCCAATGAGGACGCATGTTGATGAGACCGCTCACCAGAATGACCCAGCTCTGGCAAGGCCGCAGCTCGGGGCAGCAAGACGGGTTGCGGCGAGACTGCAGCGAGGCAAATCACGGGCAATGCTACTGCTCAGGGAGGTGAGGCTGCTCGTGGTGGTGCTACTCCTGGCAATGCTGCTCCTGATGCTCCCAATGATCCTAAAGCTCCACCGCTCCCGACGACACCATCACTATCAATCCTATGAATAACCTAACGGCTTCCAATGGCTACTCTAATGGCTACTCTAACTCCTTTTACTACTCTAATGGCTATTCTAACTCCTCCTACTTCTCTAACGCCTCCTACTTCTCTAACGGCTATTCTAAATGCTCCTACTTCTCTAAAGTTTATTCTAACTCCTCCTATCCTCTAAGGGCTAATCTAACTCCTCCTACTTATCACCCCCCCTCCTGCTATCCTCACAGACTAACCTTTATAGAGGTGGTTTAGCCCAGCCCACACACAGTGGCCAATGAGATTTCAACTCACCACATTTTATATATGCACACCCCACTGATTGGATAAGGCAATCAGCCAGGCCCACCCCAATATCCGGGGTTTACAAGTAAGTACCTCTGGCTAACCAGGCCCCTACATTAGTAACTACATATTTTCCAATGCTAGGTCCCTGATCCAAAAAACAGAACACCTCCTGTCCCCAGAAGGCAACCTGGCTCTTGGGAGCTGCGTCCAACCCTCAGGGGAGGAGGATCCTGCATGGCGCCTGAGCCCCTGCCACATTCTAATGTCTCCCTGGACACAGGCCAGCATGGTGACCCATCAGCATGAGGCTCCCTGTCAATTCAGCCCCCTGGATACTTGTCGAAGGGCCATATCATATCGAAACTGCCTTGTTCCTGGCTGAGAGGAACTGAGAGGAAAGCTGAGCTGGGCTTTCAAACATCTATGTGGTGAGCTCTGCTACCATATCTTTCCATATGGGGGACCCTGGTGCCATCCAAACGGACTCCGCCTGTCCCACAGAAGAAAAGCTTGCTGTTCAGAGCAGCTCACAAGCCCCAGCCTGGGAAAACCTCCATGGCCTCATGAGGCCACCATTCCATTCATCTTGAATCATGCACACAAACTCCAGTGTGAGCGACGATCCGACACTCGCCCTGACTCAGGTGCTGGAGATCACGAGTCAGACGCTGCACATTGGAACTACCATGTGCTTGGCACTGAACAGAAACGGCGCTTGTGTGTGCCGAATTCTGTCCTCACCCTCCTGGAAAACAAGCCCTCCAGATTGGGAATTCTAGAGCCACAACACAGCCTTCTGCCTGCCTTCCAAAAAGAAGAAGGATCCTACGGGTCTTCCCGGACTTGCCATGTGAGGATCAACCTGCACGGTCCTAGACAGAATCCCAAAATCCAGCCAACTGTGCACTAATGCTCTGTGTGACACAGCCTGAGCTCGACCTCCAGTCAGCCCCCAAGGTAGTGGGTGCCATCTCCTGCAGGTTGGACCGGCCATGTCCCTAAGCTGTCATGTCTACCCAACCTGGGTGTTCATGAATCTGAGCCCAGACCATAACTCAAATCCCACCCTATGTGGGAACCTCAAGCACAATGGAGCACTCCTCCTACCCCGGGACGGGAAAATCTTCCTGTGGAGATGGGGGTTACACCCTCAGAGTGGGAGCCACTTGCATGTCCCATGAGTCCATGCCCACCAAGGAGGTCTGCCCTGGGCACAAACAGGCATTGTGACCATCAGTATGAGCCTGCTTTCAAACAAGACCACTGTAGCTGGACCAGGAGCCCGCATATTGGGCCTGCCATGCCACTAGGCCCCAATCCTCATGCTTGGTCGGTTCTCCAGGCTCCAGAACCCAGAAGCCGACTCCGATTCCCTGCAATGGAGGGACCCTGAGACAGAAAACAGCACTCTTGCCTTCCCCTCAAGAGACACCAAACCCTTGGGAGCCAGACAAATTCCTCACAGAGGCAAAATCTCCTATGGCCCCATGAGGCTACCACTAAATTCTGTGGGCAACCGAGACACACAACCCAGACAGAAAAGCCTGCACTCCCGCCTCCTCATCCAACTCATTTCAGATCCCGGGTCACTGCCCCCACAGTCCGCATATCGAACCTGCCATCACCTCGCCCAGAACCCTATCCAGAGTTTCTATTGCAGACTTTTGTCTCCAAAGTCCTGGCTGACAGGCCCTCCAGGATGGGGCATCTGGAGCCTGTGAAATGGATTCTGCCAGCCCACCCGGAGAAAACTCTGCCTGTCACATTTGAATAAACCTACCTGATTGGGAGACACCTACAATGCCCCTGAGCCCACTCCAAATTCATTGGCTGCCTTGGAAAAAGGCGCATCCAGACACATGCCACACACCCACCTCAAGGAAGACACCCAGGTCAATGGCCCTGAGTCAGAAGATGGAACCTGACTGACCTGAATTCCACAAAGGAATTCTAGCTGAGCTTTGCAAGCATCTGCCTGCAGAGGCAAACTCTGGAATACCTACATATGGTCCAACACTTGATCCCTGAGCCACAAAACAGAACACCTCCTGTCACCAGAAGGCAACCTGGTTCTTGGGAGCTGCGTCCAACCCTAAGGGGAGGAGTATCCTGCTAAGGCCTGTGACCCTGCCACATTCTAATGTCTCCCTGGGCACAATCCAGCATTGTGACCCATCAGAATGAGGCTCCCTGTGATCTCAGGCCCCTGGGCACTTTGTCCCAGAGCCACCAGATCAAAATGGCCTTGTTCCTGGGCGGGTAGTGTAAGCGGAGATGGGCTTCTCAGGCATCTTCTATGACAGCATTCCATAAGGGGGACACTGGTGCCATCAAAATGGATGCCCCCGTCATGTCGAAGGAAATCTTGCTGTTTGGAACAACTCAAAAGCCCCAGCCTGGGAAGACAAACATGGCCTCATGAAGGCAATGCCGGTTCTTCTCATCTATTCCCAAAAGGTAGGAAGAGGGAAGACTCTAATTTGCAATGTCCAAAGACCCACTTCAGATAAGGACCTCATAGGAAACCAATTGCATACCACTTTAATCAGTAAG
This sequence comes from Meles meles, assembly GCF_922984935.1. Classification (NCBI taxonomy): domain Eukaryota; kingdom Metazoa; phylum Chordata; class Mammalia; order Carnivora; family Mustelidae; genus Meles; species Meles meles. The sequence continues at coordinate 15,475 of NW_025721171.1, read as the reverse complement.
ATAATAAAACTATACTTCATTTCTTTCCTCTTTGTTTCTTCCTCTACATGGGAAATGGCCTGGTTCTCTTTCTTTTCAATACGTTTTCTTTTGTTTGGGAAACCAGCCTTTCATCCCTCATACTTTTGTGAGATAGTGTTCCCCGATTCTTTAGTTGCATTTTCCCTTGCCTTTGCTCAGGTCCATGGTACTCCTCATGACCACATATGAGTGAAGCCATATGATATTTCTCTTGGACTCCTTCTGTTTTCATTGAGAATAATCCAGCCCTGTGTCACTCATGTCAAGGCGAGTATCGGGGCTTCATTCCGCTCGAAGTTGGAGATATCATCTGTGGCCTGAATGGACCACACCTTCTTTATCCAGTAGCCGATTGAAGGGCATCTCGCCTCTTTCCACAGTTCTGCTAGAGTGGGCATGGCGGGCCATTGATTTAGGCAGTTCCTTTTCCTCTGAATTAAGAGACTTGATCAACATGGCTCTCCCCATGACCTTTGCATGTAACGTTAACTGACGATGACAGGTGTGCTGTCCATGGCTCTTCTTTCAGGGGTAGCGATCATGCAGAATGTCACTATCCTTGAAGCCTTTGCAAAGGTGTTTCAGGTAAAGTCAGGTAGACAGAGCCCTCATCCTTTTGGACTGGTGTTTCAGAATACAAGGTGATAAGGAACCGGAGAGCACAATGCATCCATGCACTAGCACTTTTCCTTGAAATGTGAATTTCCTTCCTTTATTCCTTCCCTTTTCTTCCAAGCTGACCTATCACCAAAGGCAGACCCATCTCCTGAGAACAAATTGGGAAAAGAACCTAAGAAAATTCGCTCTCACCCAGAGGATATCAAATCTCTAAGAGAGCTCATGATACCCAAGAGGCCTCCCTGTTGATTGAGATCTCTAGACATTGCAGTGGAAATTGGAACATCTTACTCTCTCTGGAGTGATGTTGGCCAATAGAATGTTATACCGAATGCCATTTTCTTTTCTCTTTATATAGAAAAGTGAATTGGGAAAGAAACCGCAAAGACCACCTGAGTTCATGAGTAGGCAAACATGTCTCGTTTTTGGTTCTTCCCAGGGCTTCCTACCTAATGCCATAGGACTCATAGCTCATGAGAGAGGGATTGCTGCTTCAGTGAAGTCAGATTCTGTGATGTCACAAAGTTTTGAGCTCCTAGCAAACACTACTCCAAAACCATGTCTAATCACTCCACATGGCTTTAGTAGTCATGCGTCAACCAGGAGGTGCCAAAGCCCTCCCAAACCATTGGAGCCACCTGGGTATTTCACCAAGACAGTTTGCGAAGTGAGTCGGTGTCACCTTCTCTACGGCCGAATGCATAATCTTTGGCCAGGACTGTCACCCCCAGCCCTCTGCACTCCTGAGAATGGCAAGGATGCACATTTCCATCTTCCCCCGAAAGGTCAAGAAATGGTCAATACTACAACCAAGCCTCAGGCCAGGAACTCCACGCTCCGCACATGTGCATGGTCCTCCGACCCAACAGGACCCTTTTGACCAGGAAAAGGACCACCCGAGGAAAGCTCCCAGTGAACACCCACAACCATGCCAAAGACATGCCTATAGTCTTCAACAGTGAGGACACGAGTTCCTCTAGCATTTCCAGTAACCGTACCAAGAAGGCCTCCCTATCATACAAGCTGACCAAGCACCAAATGCAGACCCTACACCCTAGAACTTTAGGCCCAGGATGGACTCATTGGTTTGGAGCCAACAGGAGCAAGCACAGAGCCTGGTGGAGGAGAACCATTGCCCATGTGAAGCTGTCTGAAAGGTTTTCATGCCAGTTTCAGGAAGACAACCTGTACCTACAAAAGCACGCCTTGAAGAGGATTCAACGGCCTAAGATCCCTAATCTGCACCCCTGTAGGGTGGTGGAGCTTCCTTCTGTGGAACTAAATGGAGATGTTGCAGCACAAGGCTGCCTTAAGCCTCCCATTTTCATTCCGCAATTGTTTTCATGGGATAAACAAACAGTGCCTGTTGTGGATGATGAGCATGTTCTAAAGGAGCCAGGTGAGGAGGAACAATGGGAGAACAAAGGGCCGTTGCAGTGGGACAGAGAGTGGATGCAATATGCTGGTGGTGAGATGCAGGAAGATGAAGAAGAGGAGAACAAACAAGTCAGTCAGAGCCAAGGTCTATCATTTTAGGATGGTGGGAGGTGCTCTGGACCTGGCTGCGTTCAATGGGGCATAGGTCCAAATTGAATAAATCATCCTCTGGCCCCAGTCAATCTTTATACACTGTTTCTTTTTTTTTTTTCCATTTTATTTATTTTTTCAGCGTAACAGTATTCATTCTTTTTGCACAACACCCAGTGCTCCATGCAAAACGTGCCCTCCCCATTACCCACCACCTGTTCCCCCAACCTCCCACCCCTGACCCTTCAAAACCCTCAGGTTGTTTTTCAGAGTCCATAGTCTCTTATGGTTCGCCTCCCCTCCCCAATGTCCATAGCCCGCTCCCCCTCTCCCAATCCCACCTCCCCCCAGCAACCCCCAGTTTGTTTTGTGAGATTAAGAGTCATTTATGGTTTGTCTCCCTCCCAATCCCATCTTCTTTCATTTATTCTTCTCCTATCCCCCTACCCCCCCATGTTGCTTCTCCATGTCCTCATATCAGGGAGATCATATGATAGTTGTCTTTCTCCGATTGACTTATTTCACTAAGCATGATACGCTCTAGTTCCATCCACGTCGTCGCAAATGGCAAGATTTCATTTCTTTTGATGGCTGCATAGTATTCCATTGTGTATATATACCACATCTTCTTGATCCATTCATCTGTTGATGGACATCTAGGTTCTTTCCATAGTCTGGCTATTGTAGACATTGCTGCTATAAACATTCGGGTACACGTGCCCCTTCGGATCACTATGTTTGTATCTTTAGGGTAAATACCCAGTAGTGCAATTGCTGGGTCATAGGGTAGTTCTATTTTCAACATTTTGAGGAACCTCCATGCTGTTTTCCAGAGTGGTTGCACCAGCTTGCATTCCCACCAACAGTGGAGGAGGGTTCCCCTTTCTCCGCATCCTCTCCAGCATCTGTCATTTCCTGACTTGTTAATTTTAGCCATTCTGACTGGTGTGAGGTGATATCTCATTGTGGTTTTGATTTGTATTTCCCTGATGCCGAGTGACGTGGAGCACTTTTTCATGTGTCTGTTGGCCATCTGGATGTCTTCTTTGCAGAAATGTCTGTTCATGTCCTCTGCCCATTTCTTGATTGGATTGTTTGTTCTCTGGGTGTTGAGTTTGCTAAGTTCCTTATAGATTTTGGATACTAGCCCTTTATCTGATATGTCGTTTGCAAATATCTTCTCCCATTCTGTCAGCTGTCTTTTGGTTTTGTTAACTGTTTCCTTTGCTGTGCAAAAGCTTTTGATCTTGATGAAATCCCAATAGTTCATTTTTGCCCTTACTTCCCTTGCCTTTGCCGTTGTTCCTAGGAAGATGTTGCTGCGGCTGAGGTCGAAGAGGTTGCTGCCTGCATTCTCCTCAAGGATTTTGATGGATTCCTTTCTCACATTGAGGTCCTTCATCCATTTGGAGTCTATTTTCGTGTGTGGTGTAAGGAAGTGGTCCAATTTCATTTTTCTGCATGTGGCTGTCCAATTTTCCCAGCACCATTTATTGAAGAGGCTGTCTTTTTTCCATTGGACATTCTTTCCTGCTTTGTCGAAGATGAGTTGGCCATAGAGTTGAGGGTCGATTTCTGGGCTCTCTATTCTGTTCCACTGATCTATGTGTCTGTTTTTGTGCCAGTACCATGCTGTCTTGATGATGACAGCTTTGTAATAGAGCTTGAAGTCCGGAATTGTGATGCCACCAACTTTGGCTTTGTTCTTCAATATTCCTTTGGCTATTCGAGGTCTTTTCTGGTTCCATATAAATTTTAGGATTATTTGTTCCATTTCTTTGAAAAAAATGGATGGTATTTTGATAGGGATTGCATTAAATGTGTAGATTGCTTTAGGTAGCATAGACATTTTCACAATATTTATTCTTCCAATCCAGGAGCATGGAACATTTTTCCATTTTTTGGTGTCTTCCTCAATTTCTTTCATGAGTACTTTATAATTTTCTGTGTATAGATTCTTAGTCTCTTTGGTTAGGTTTATTCCTAGGTATCTTATAGTTTTGGGTACAATTGTGAATGGGATTGACTCCTTAATTTCTCTTTCTTCAGTCTTGTTGTTGGTGTACAGAAATGCAACTGATTTCTGTGCATTGATTTTATATCCTGACACTTTACTGAATTCCTGTACAAGTTCTAGCAGTTTTGGAGTGGAGTCTTTTGGGTTTTCCACATATAGTATCATATCATCTGCGAAGAGTGATAGTTTGACTTCTTCTTTACCAATTTGGATGCCTTTAATTTCTTTTTGTTGTCTGATTGCTGAGGCTAGGACTTCTAATACTATGTTGAATAGCAGTGGTGATAATGGACATCCCTGCCGTGTTCCTGACCTTAACGGAAAAGCTTTCAGTTTTTCTCCATTGAGAATGATATTTGCGGTGGGTTTTTCATAGATGGCTTTGATAATATTGAGGTATGTGCCCTCTATCCCCACACTTTGAAGAGTTTTGATCAGGAAGGGATGCTGTACTTTGTCAAATGCTTTTTCAGCATCTATTGAGAGTATCATATGGTTCTTGTTCTTTCTTTTATTAATGTGTTGTATCACATTGATTGATTTGCGGATGTTGAACCAACCCTGCAGCACTGGAATAAATCCCACTTGATCGTGGTGAATAATCCTTTTAATGTACTGTTGAATCCTATTGGCTAGTATTTTGGCGAGAATTTTTGCGTCTGTGTTCATCAAGGATATTGGTCTGTAGTTCTCTTTTTTGGTGGGATCCTTGTCTGGTTTTGGGATCAAGGTGATGCTGGCCTCATAGAATGAGTTTGGAAGTTTTCCTTCCATTTCTATTTTTTGGAACAGTTTCAGGAGAATAGGAATGAGTTCTTCTTTAAATGTTTGGTAGAATTCCCCTGGGAAGCCATCTGGCCCTGGGCTTTTGTTTGTTTGGAGATTTTTGATGACTGTTTCAATCTCCTTACTGGTTATGGGCCTGTTCAGGTTTTCTATTTCTTCCTGGTTCAGTTGTGGTAGTTTATATGTCTCTAGGAATGCATCCATTTCTTCCAGATTGTCCAATTTGTTGGCGTAGAGTTGCTCATAGTATGTTCTTATAATTGTCTGTATTTCTTGGGTGTTAGTTGTGATCTCTCCTCTTTCCTTCATGATTTTATTCATTTGGGTCCTTTCTCTTTTCTTTTTGATGAGTCTGGCCAGGGGTTTATCAATCTTATTGATTCTTTCAAAGAACCAGCTCCTAGTTTCTTTGATTTTTTCTATTGTTTTTTTTGGTTTCTCTTTCATTGATTTCTGCTCTGATCTTTATGATTTCTCTTCTCCTGCTGGGTTTAGGGTTTCTTTCTTGTTCTTTCTCCAGCTCCTTTACGTGTAGGGTTAGGTTGTGTACTTGAGACCTTTCTTGTTTCTTGAGAAAGGCTTGTACCGCTATATATTTTCCTCTCAGGACTGCCTTTGCTGTGTCCCACAGATTTTGAACTGTTGTGTTTTCATTATCATTTGTTTCCATGAATTTTTTCAATTCTTCTTTAATTTCCTGGTTAGCCCATTCATTCTTTAGAAGGATGCTGTTTAGTCTCCATGTATTTGGGTTCTTTCCAGCTTTCGTCTTGTGATTGAGTTCTAGCATCAGAGCATTGTGGTCTGAAAATATGCAGGGAATAATCCTAATCTTTTGATACCGGTTGAGACCTGATTTGTGACCCAGGATGTGATCTATTCTGGAGAAGGTTCCATGTGCACTAGAGAAGAATGTGTATTCTGTTGCTTTGGGATGAAATGTTCTGAATATATCTGTGATGTCCATCTGGTCCAGTGTGTCATTTAAGGCCTTTATTTCCTTGTTGATCTTTTGCTTGGATGATCTGTCCATTTCAGTGAGGGGAGTGTTAAAGTCCCCTACTATTATTGTATTATTATTGATGTGTTTCTTTGATTTTGTTATTAATTGGTTGATATAGTTGGCTGCTCCCACGTTAGGGGCATAGATATTTAAAATTGTTAGATCTTCTTGTTGGACAGACCCTTTGAGTAGGATATAGTGTCCTTCCTCATCTCTTATTATAGTCTTTGGCTTAAAATCTAACTGATCTGATATAAGGATTGCCACCCCAGCTTTCTTCTGATGCCCATTAGCATGGTAAATTGTTTTCCACCCCCTCACTTTCAATCTGGAGGTGTCTTCGCGTCTAAAATGAGTTTCTTGTAGGCAACATACTGATGGGTTTTGTTTTTTTATGCATTCTGATACCCTATGTCTTTTGATTGGGGCATTTAGCCCATTAACATTCAGGGTAACTATTGAGAGATATGAATTTAGTGCCATTAGTAGCCTGTAAGATGACTGTTACTGTATATTGTCTCTGTACCTTTCTGATCTACTACTTTTAGGCTCTCTCTTTGCTTAGAGGACCCCTTTCAAGATTTCCTGGAGACCTGGTTTGGTGTTTGCAAATTCTTTCAGTTTTTGTTTGTCCTGGAAGATTTTGATCTCTCCTTCTATTTTCAATGATAGCCTAGCTGGATAGAGTATTCTTGGCTGCATGTTTTTCTCGTTGAGTGCTCTGAATATATCATGCCAGCTCTTCCTGGCCTGCCAGGTCTCTGTGGATAAGTCTGCTGCCAATCTAATATTTTTACCATTGTATGTTACAGACTTCTTTTCTCGGGCTGCTTTCAGGATTTTCTCTTTGTCACTAAGACTTGTCAATTTTACTATTAGGTGACGGGGTGTGGACCTATTCTTGTTGACTTTGAGGGGGGTTCTCTGCATCTCCTGGATTTTGATGCTTGTTCCCTTTGCCATATTAGGGAAATTCTCTCCAATGATTCTCTCTAATAGACCTTCTGCTCCCCTCTCTGTTTCTTCTTCTTCTGGAATCCCAATTATTCTAATGTTGTTTCGTCTTATGGTGTCACTTATCTCTCGAATTCTCCCCTCATGGTCCAGTAGCTGTTTGTCCCTCTTTTGCTCGGCTTCCTTATTCTCTGTCATTTGGTCTTCTATATCACTAATTCTTTCTTCTGCCTCATTGATCCTAGCAGTGAGAGCCTCCATTTTTGATTGCACCTCATTAATAGCTTTTTTGATTTCAACTTGGTTAGATTTTAGTTCTTTAATTTCTCCAGAAAGGGCTTTAATATCTCCAGAGAGGGTTTCTCTAATATCTTCCATGCCTTTTTCGAGCCCGGCTAGAATGTTCAGAATCGTCATTCTGAACTCTTGATCTGACATAGTACCAATGTCTGTGTTGCTTAGGTCCCTAGCCTTCGGTACTGTCTCTTGTTCTTTTGTTTGTGGTGATTTTTTCCGCCTTGTCATTTTGTCCAGATAAGAGGATATGAAGGAGCAAATAAACTACTAATAGGGTGGCAAAGACCCCGGAAAAATGCACTGTAACCAAATCAGAAGAGACCCCAAATTGTGGGGGGGATAAAGGGGATAAAAAACAGGTTCTTTCAGAAAGTGGTTGATTTTCTGTTTCTAGAGTTGCTGTTCTTCTTCTCTTTGCTCTCCCGTTGGATTTGTAGGTGTTTGCAATGTTTAGATAAGCTATCGAGCTGATCTCCTGTTACCTGATGTAGTCTCAGGCTGCTACTTCTCCGCCATCTTGACTCCCACCCTCTATACACTGTTTCTTGTTGTTGTTGTTGTTGTTTTTCAACGATGTGCTTGCATGAGACAGAAAGAACATAATCAGTGAGGGAGCAGGAGAGGGAGAAACAGACTTGTCTCTGAGTGGGGAACCAGAGATGGGAGACATTCCAATGAGCCTTGGATAAGGAGCAGACTGAAGGGTGCTTCTGAAGTGATGGAGAAACCCCAGGACCCAATCTTTGTCTTCTTAACACCTCATTGTTCTACACAAGAACTCCTGTTCTATAATTTTTCAGAAAAGCAGGGGATACAGATTTTTTTCTAGGGCTGGTTTGACTTGCTTTATACAACTTGCTTCTAGAGCTGGCATAGCTGGTCGACTTGAAGTCAGAGATGTGGCTTTAGAAACACCGTTCTCCCAAGCATATTATGGTTAACAGATTTTCTCCATTGCTATCTATTGCAGGGAGAATTACACTATGTCTTGTGTTGCTCTGCTTCTGTGGATGCTGCTGGGAGTCTCCTGGTCCTCAAAATCTGAATCTCTGATTCTGTCCCCAGATGAGGAATGTTTTCAACTCTGATTTCTCAAAGAAATGTCAGGCCCTCTTTTATCTCTCTCTTCTAGGTCTCCTACAATAAGCACATATTAACATTCTTTGCATTCAAGGATTTCCCCAAGTCCATTATCATGTTCCATCATTCTTCCGTCTCTCCTTTCCTTCGCTTCTTTTGTTTCCAGTACTTGTCTTCCAGGTAACTCTTTGTATCCTCTGGTTCTGCCAGCTTCCTGGACATTGCATCCAGTCTGCTAACAAATCTTTTCATCAGGGCCTCTCAGTTTTATATTTTTTATAATATTTATCTCTCTGGTAATAGACTCCCTGATTCCTTCTATGTTTTTTTGATGCAGAGTGAGTATCCCGGCTGCTGCTTGAAATCCTCCATTGGGCATGTGACATGTATAGGTTCACTTCGATTGTGTGTCCATGATCATTTCTCATTCTTTTGCCTCGGCATCAATTGATTTTTCCATCATTGCCTTTGTTCTAGGTCTCTATTTTCTTCACTGTATTCAAAAGTTGCCTTCTGTTTTCTACCCTGAGGGTAATTTCTTTAGGAAGAGGAGATTATGGAGTGCCCAGGGGCTATCACTTGAGGGAGTCTTGGGTGTTTGTGTCACACCATCTGGGGTTGTGTTGTGGTTATCAGTTCTCCCTTGGGGGAGTCTTCTGCAAAGGCTCTCGTTGCCTGCTGTTTGGAGGGTTTGTTGTCTGGACCGAAATTGGTGAGGATTAGCTTGGTGGGCTCTAGTGTGTCTGTGAAAGGAGAATTTCAGCCCACTCAATAGAAGCTTAGTTCTATTATTTCTCTTGCTGAACACTGTGGTCAGGAGAGAGGTTGTGGGCATGGCTTTCTGCTAGTCCCTACAGGATGGTGTGTTCTCCTGGGTCCAAGCAAAGTGGCATGAAGAAGTCAGTCCCAACAGATTTCCAGGGTTAGGACTTCATGTTTCCATGTTATGCAGATAATATCCTTACTGCCCTGTCTGTGGCCACTAGCTTGGTCTTGATGCTGGTGGTTAGAGAGGCACTAGTTTCATTTGCCCACATCAAGGCAACTCCACGAATGTGCCTATCACGAATGCACCGCAAGAAACAATAATCATACCACTGTGTCAACAGGTATTGATTCTGATAATGGTTCCCAGGCTGTCTGCAGCTGATTGTTTGCAGGTGTCCTCTCCAGGAGAAACACAGTGTTCTCTGAAGTCTTTGTCAGCCAAGCCTGCTGATCTGAAATCCTGGGCCTCAAGAACATTTGGTTGCAAAAACTGGTGCCATTCAGACATTCTCATTTGCTCTGCCAACAGCTATGGGTCAACTTTCAACTTGTGGGCTCCCAGTGGGCTCCTCTCTCCTGGGCCTTGCTATTTGGTCATGGTCCCCTCCCTTTGAAGCACAAATCATCCAATTCTCCCCTAAGCCTTGTCTATAACCTTCTCCCATGGTCTCTGCAACTTCTCTCTTTCACTGTGGCGTGCAATTCCTAGGCTTCAGGCCCATTGATGCCATGTTTACATTGATGTGGTGATCTTCCTATTGTTTTTATGGCTGAAGACAAGCCTGGAGCTCCCAGACACTTCTAACATCTCCATGTCCTTCAAATGGAACACACATTCTTACCCAGCCATAAGCAAGAAGGAATTCTTGCCCCTTGGCACATGTGGCAGAAAGGTGTTGCATATTGGGCCGTGTCACAGCTGTCAGTCTAAAAGGACAATTATATGATTTCACTCCTTCAGAGAAGTGAAGAAACACGTGAGAAATAAGAAAATTGTACAGACATTGAGACTCTAACTGGGCACACAAAACTTAGTGTTGGTTCCAAGGCAGGTTAGTTTGAATCTGTGTTTCTAAAAGACAATTTAAAGGGACATTTATTGCATTAAATATTGCTAAATGAGATGTAAAGTGAGTTTCCAATGCGTTTGGAGGAGAATTGTAATCCAAAAAATAGCAGCTTCATATCTACTAAGATATCATTCTAAGCATTCTGTGAAACACACACACACACACACACACACACACACGTAAAATAGTCACACCAAAGTTAGGTAGCAAGTGAAGAATAGCACTCATGGAAGCAAACCTCAGGGAAAATACCATAAAGGAAAAAGCACAGAGAATCAAAGTCAGAAACTGACCAAAGTGGAAAAGATAACTCCTTACCTATCAAGAATTAATTAAAGCATCCAGGACTAAACTCTCCTAAACAACCTAACCTAAAAGACCCATACCCACAAGTATGCCAGTAAATCCAATACCTGAGAGAAAAGGAAAATTCCAAGACACATACCCACTACCAAGACTAGGTCATGAAACATAAAAATCTGACATCTCAGCAGTCCTCAAACACCCACCAACACACAAAAAGACAGGTTCGTATCAATTTCCTGGTTCACACTTTCAGCATTTAGGGAAGTCAATGTTGGCTCTTCTCATTTATTCCCGAAGTATAGGAAGAGGGAAGACTCTAATTTACAATGTCCAAAGACGCAATTCAGATAAGGACCTTATAGGAAACCAATTGCATACTATTGTCATCAGTAAGATAATAAAACTATAATTCATTTCTTTTCTCTTTCTTTCTTCATCTACATGTGAAATGGCCTATTTTTCTTCCTTTTCAATATTTTTTCTTATATTTGGGAAGCTAACCTTTCATCCATCATACATTATTGACATAGTGTTTCCTGAATCTTTGGTTGCATATACCACCGAGTGCCATCATCATATATGCCACACCTCCTCCATACCCATTAACATGTTCCCTCATTCCCAGCATGTCTCATCATTCTGTAACCCTCAGCTTGGTTCCCAGAGTCCTGAGTCTCTCCTGGTTTGTCTCCCTTTTTGACTTCTTTTCCTTCCGTTTTCCCTTGCTTCTACTAATGTCCATGGTATTCCTCATGTGCCACTTATGAGGGAATCCATATGATATTTCTCTTGGTTTGCTAGCCTTTCTCTTTGAAAATAACCCAGTACTGTGTCATTCATGTCAAGGCGAGTATCGGGGCTTCATCCTCCCCGATGGGGGAGGCATACTCTGTTGTCTGAATGGAACAACCTTCTTTATCCATCATTCTTCCTTCTCTCCTTTGCATCACTTAATTATTTTCTGGTACCTGTCTTCCAGGTAACTCATTGGATCCTCTGGTTCTGCCAGCTTCCTGGACTTTGCTTCCGGTCTCATAAAAAATTTTTCATCAGGGCCTCTTAATTTTTTTAAAAGATTTTATTTATTTATTTGACACAGAGAGAGAGATCACAAGTAGGCAGAGAGCCAGGCAGAGAGAGAGGGGGAAGCAGACTCCCTGCTGAGCAGAGAGTCTGATGCGGGTCTTGATCCCAGGACCCTGGGATCATGACCAGAGCTGAAGGCAGAGGCTTAACCCACTGAGCCACCCAGGTGCCCCATGGACCTCTTAATTTTTGTTATCACCTTTATCCCTGTGGTTCGAAACTCCATGATGCCTTAGCATGAATTGATTCTTCCAAGTTGCTTTTGTTCTAGGTCTCAGTCTTCTTCTCTGTATTCAAAAAGAGCATTCTGTTTTCTACCCAGAAGTTAATTTCCTCAGGAAGAAGAGCTCATAGAGTTCCCAGGGCTGACTCTTGTGGGAGTCATTTCTTTCCTATTTCTTCATCTACATGTGAAATGGCCTGTTTTTCTTTCTATCAATATTTCTTGTTATATTTGGGGAGCCAGCCATTCATCCATCAGAAGTTTTTGACATAATGTTTTCTGATTATTTAGTTGCATATGCCACCGAGCACTCATCATCATATATTCCACACCTCCTCCATACCCATTAACCAGTTCCCTCATTCCCGGCATGTCTCATCATTCTGTAACCCTCAGGTTGGCTCCTAGAGTCCTGAGTCTCTCCTGGTTTGTGCCACGTTCGGACTTTTTCTCCTTCCATTTTCCCTTGCTTCTACTAATATCCATGGTATTCCTCATGTACCAAATGAGTGAAGCCATATGATATTTCCTTGGTATGCTTGCCTTTTTCATTGAGAATAACCCAGTCCTGTGTCACTCATGACAAGGTGTGTATCGGGGCTTCATCCTCCCAAATAGCAGAGACCTACACTGTTGCCTGGATGGACCAGACCTTCTTGATCAAGTAGCCTTTGGAAGGGCATCTTGGCTCCTTCCTCAGTTCTGCTAGAGTGGTCATGGCAGGCCATCGATGAAGGCGGTATGTTTTCCTCTGGATAAAGACAGTTGGTCATCCCTGCACCCCCATAACCACAGCATGTAGCGTTAATTAATGATGACAAGGAGGGCTGTCCAGGGCTCTTCCTTCAGGGGTAGTTATAATGCAGAATATCATTCTCCTTAAGGCTTTTGAAATGATGTTTAAGGTAAAGTCAGGTACACAGAGCCCTCATCCCTTAGGTCTGGTGTTTCAGAGCACTAGGAAATGATGACATGGACAGAACAAAGAATCCATGTCCTAGCACTTTTCCTGGAAATGTGAAATTCCTTCCCTTATTCTTTCCCTTATATTCCAAGCTGACCAAGCACCAAAGGCAGACCCTATGCCCTAGAACCCACTGGGAAATGAAGCTAAGAAAGGACACTCTCAGCCATAGGATGTCAAAGCTCCCAGAGAGTTAATGTTAGCCAAGACACCTCCCTGTTGATTGAGATCTCTAGAAATTGCAGTGGAAAATTGAACACCATGCTCTCTCTGGAGAAATGTTGGTCTCAATGATGGTACACAGAACATCATTTAGTTTCTCTTGATATTGAAAGGGGAAGTGGGAAAGGAACATAAAAGGCCACCTGAGTTCATGATCAGGCTAGCATGGCTTTTTTCTGTCCTTTCCAAGTCTTCCTACCTAAATTCATAGGACAAATAGGTCACGAGAAAGGGATTGTTGCTTCAGTGAAGTCAGCTTCTGTGACGTCACAAAGCTTTAAGTCATAGCATCCACCTCTCCCCAAACAACCCCTAATCACTACATCTGGCTGGAGTAGTCATGGGTCAGCCAGGAGGATCCAAAGCCCTCCCAAACCGCTGGAGCTGCCTGGGTATTTCACCAGGACAGTTTACAAAACAAGTCCGGGTCACATTCTCCATAGCCGAATTTGTAGTCTTTGGCCGAGACTGTCACAACCAGCCCTCTGAACTCCTGAGACGGGCAAGAATCCATAATACCATCTTACACAAGAAAGGTCAAGAAAGAGTCAGGACTAAAACCAAGCCTCAGATGAGGAACTCCACGCCCTGCACATGTGCATGATCCTCCCACCCAATCAGGACTCTTCTGACCAGGAAAAGGGCCACCGAGGAAAACTCACAGTGAACACCCACAACCATTCCAAAGATATGTCTGGAGTCTTCAACAACGAGGACACAAATTCCTCTAGCATCTCCAAAAATCGTGCCAAGAAAACCTCACCGTATTCCAAACTGTCAAAGCACCAGAGGCAGACCCTATACCCTAGATCCTTAGGCTCTTTTCGGACTCCATTGTTAGGAGGCCACAGGAGCAACCATGGGGCATGTTGGAATAGAACCATTGCCCACGTGAAGCCATCTGAAAGGCTTTTGTGTCAGTTTAAGGATGACAACATTTATCTACAAAGGACACATTGAAGAGGATTCAATGGCGTACAATCCCTGAGCATTCCCTCAAGGTAGTGCAGATTACCTCTGTGGAACTGACTGGAGCTTTTGCAGCACAAGCCTGCCATAACCCTCCCATTTCCATTCCCCAAAGGTTTTCATGGGATAAAGAAACAGAGCCTATTTGTTGCGGAAGTTGGGCATGTTCTAATGAAGCCAGGTGAGGAGGAAAAATGGGAGAAAAATGGGCCATTGCAGCAGGACAGACAGTGGATGATCCATGTTCCTGGGTAGATGCAGGAACATGAAAAGAGGAGAAAAAGGGATTCCAGAACAAAGGACTTCCGTATTAGAATGGTGGGAGGTGCTCTAGACCTGACTGCATTCCATAGGAATATAGGTCAAATTCAATAAACCATCCTCTGTCCCCAGTCAGTCCTTATCAACTGTTTCTTTTGTTGTTGTTGTTTTTCCACGATGTTAATTCATGTATTTGACAGAGAGAGAGAGAGATCATACTTAGGGAGGGAGCTGGAGAGGGAGAAGCAGACTTGCCTCTGAGCAGGGAACCTGAGGTGGGAGACAATCCAAAGAGCCTGGGACCAACAGCTGAGCTGAAGGCCATCTCTGAAATGATGGAGACACCAAGGGACACAATCTTTGTCTTCTTCACACCTCATTTTCTTATTTTATTTAAATTTCTTTTCATTGTAAGAGTATTCATTGTTTTTTACACCACACCCAGTGCTCCATGCAATATGTGCCCTCCCTTAGACCCACCACCTTGTTTCCCTAAACTCCCATCCCCTGCTTCATCAAGAACCTCTGTTTTTCACAGTCCATAGTCTCTCATGGTTCACCTCCTCTTCCAATTTCCCTCAACTCCCTTCTCCTCTCCATCTCCCCTTGTCCTCCATGCTATTTGTTATGCTCCACAAATAAGTGGAAGCATATGATAATTGACACTCTCTGCTTGACTTATTTCACTTAGCATGATCTCTTCCAGTCCCGTCCATGATGCTACAAAAGTTGGGTATTCAGCTCCATCATATATAGACCACATCTTCCTTATCCATTAGTCCGTTGAAGCACATATTGGTTCTTTGCACGTTTTGGTGTCCGTGGCCATTGCTGCTATAAACATTGCATTACAGATGGCCCTTCTTTTCACTACATCTGTATCTTTGGGGTAAATGCCCAGTAGTGCAATTGCAGGATCATAGGGAAGCGCTATTTTTAATTTCTTGAGGAATCTCCACACTGTTCTCCAATGTTGCTGCATCAACTTGCATTCCCACCAACAGTGTAAGAGGGTTCCCCTTTCTCAACAACCTCTCCAACACATGTTGTTTCCTGTCTTGCTAATTTTGGACATTCTACCTGGTGTAGGTGGTAGGTAGGTTTTAATTTGAATCTCCCTAATGGGTAGTGATGATGAACATTCTTTCCTGTGTCTGATAGCCATTTTTATGTCTTCATTGGAGAATTGTCTTTTCATACCTTCAGCCCATTTTTTGATATGATTATCTGTTTTGTGTGTGTTGAGTTTGAGGAGTTCTTTATAGATCCTGGATATCAACCTTCTGTCTGTACTGTCAATTTC